>NC_060140.1:855310739-855648890 GCF_021461385.2 Schistocerca piceifrons | reverse complement strand
TTATGTTATTACACACACTGCAACGATGTGAGGTTTTAAATCCTCTCGGGTTACCAGAACTTGAGCATAGACTTCATCTTTGAATTTACCCCAGAGAAAAAAGTCCAGTGGTGTCAAATCATGTGAAAGTGCAGACCAACCGATAACACCTATCCAGGAAAGAGCTGGGTGAGCGCTTTCTCACCCCAAAGTGAGTGGTGAGCCAGGCATCTGTCATGCTGCTAACACATCTGAATATTTCAAGTGGTACTTCTGCTAGGAGAGCCAATAGCACTTCAGTGAGAATTGTGTATGTATATATATTTCACCTGTTAAGGTTTCTCAATGAACGAAGGCCCAACCACGTAGTCTCCAATAATCTCACACGAAACATTCACACTCCACTACATGATTTGTAAAACAAGCTTCACTGTTAAAGAGAACTCTTTCAAGAAAGAACCTATCATCCTGATGTCACACCAAACCTGAATGACACAATTTCAAGTGTCTTCTACAATCCCTATGGTTAACTCTGCTGGTGAACTGGTACACGATAGAGCTGCAAGCTGCGAACAATGCTGGGCTGACTTATTCCAGTGGCACTCAAAATTTCTCTGAAGCTGACGTGTGACTTATGAGTAGCCATCAGAATGTCTGTATTATTTGCTCTTCTCACTGCATGCTTCTCTTGATCCTCTGCTTAGTACTCCAATGCCCTTTCAGTAACAATTTTTTGCACATTCGCTGAACTGTCTGTCAGCATACCTTTGTGTATACAACTCAATTGTTCTTTTTGTGTTACTTCTGCATTCTCTGTAAAGAAATGGCATTACTAATTTACCTCGGTTTGTGAAAGATATTGATTTTTTCAGACCAATCAGCACTCTATGCACATGAGTGACACGTGATCGGATACAGTATTACTAGTGTCCTGTTTCACACAGTCAAGTCATTTAAATATCTGGGTGTAATGTTGCAAGTCATATGAAATGGAACAAGCATGTGAGAACAGTGGTATGGAAGGTGAATAGTCAACTTCAGTTTATTGGGAGACCGTATATAGGACGCTGGTGCAACCGATTCTTGAGTACTGCGCGAGTGTTTATGATCAGTACCCAGTTGGATTACAGGAAGATGTTGAAGAAATTCGGAAAAAAGCTGCAAGACTTATTACCAGTAGGCTCAAACAACACTCAAGTGTTAAGGAGATACTTCGGGAATTCAAATGGGAATCCCTGGAGGGAAGGTGATGTTCTTTTTGAGAAACAATATTGAGAAAATTTAAATAGCCAGCATTTGAAGCTGACTGCCACATGATTCTACTGCTGCCAACATACATCGTGCATAAGGACAACGAAGATAAGATACAAGAAATTAGGGCTCATATAGAGGCATATACACAGTCATTTTTCCCTCGTTCTATTTGCGAGTGGAACAGGAAAGGAAATCTAGTCATGGTACAGGGTACCCCTTTGCCAAGGATCGTACGATGGTTTGCAGAGTATCTATGTAAATGTAGACACCAAATTGTAGTGCTCTTATCAAATTCCCATAATTTGTATGATTTCACTTGGCATTAAACAAAAAGTTTTACCACAAGAAACATAGAAATCCATTGACATAATAATCAGGCAAAATGGAAGGTTTTCTATTCTTCAGCTTGCTGTTACCTCCTTTTTATCCAAACGTATTTTTCTCAGGTACGTATGCCAAATCTCCATTTTGCAAGTAGGAAACGTGGATGTGTGTTCCACTCTGGCACAAGGATTCTTGTCACATGTTCATTGCAATGTGGGTTTAATATATCTAACCATTCTGTAGCATTTCATCTCTGTCACCCATTCAATTAATTTCAGCTCATCTAATTCAGTCAATATTTTATATTTTCTTCTCACTTTATGCACATCTCTGAAATCTTGTCTCTTTTGATAGCTTCCTACTTCCCATCAGTTCTTCTGTTCTGTCTGGAACACTATTTTTTTTCCATTCAGTTTTCCACTGCCTACTTTAACTTCCATCCCATTTAATGCACATTCCAGTGTAGTATAGTTTTCAGTCACAGTTGTTTCTGTTTCCACAATATTATTCTTATTACCTATTTCCTGATGATACTGAATCTACACAGCACAATTTATATTCCTACATTAACATATTTACTCTTTCTAAATACACTTTGATTTGAAAACTGAAGTTCTCAGAGTTCCTTGCAGATGCTGACAAAAAGTATTACCATTTCTTCCTTTCATTGTTGGATTCCTTATTAAGACTGTAAAGTACCTTCATGCTTCATTTATAATCATTACACAAATGTTTCAGTTGCCATATCTACAATAATTGCCACTCAAACTTTGCACAATGGGGTGAATTTGTTTTTAACTCAGAAAATCTTAGTTAATCTTTTTAAAGCATTTATATATGCCTGCCAGATACAGGCATCCATTAATTATCCACTTTCTTGTTTTCTTATTTTCTGAACTGTTCTGGCCAAGAGATGTTCCTCAATTCAGGAGAATTTAGTGTGTGCCCAAGAAAATTACAAAGTCCTAAAAAGTTATGTTGTTATATACCATTTTCCAGTAATTGATCACATACACTTTTTAATGCGAAGGATAGAATGGAAACTTAAAATGTAATAATGAGGCAAAAAAAGATGAAACTGAGGCACAGCAGCAGACTTACAGTTTCAACAGGAGTTCTTATTTTCTGCATGTTACTAAAAGTTATGAAAAACAAATTTTTTTGCCAAATTGGTACACTACAATAACATAAATAAAGCATACATTTATTCCACTGTATACAACATGTTAGATGACTCAACCTTTCCAGCACTCTGTAGAATCGTGGTACGTGTTCGCCACTGGCGTTCACGGGATATGATATCCTTCGTTAGGTCGACATCAAAGTCAAGCATGACTCTTAAGTCAGGACCCAATGCAATGTCATCATTGCCCTTGATTGTAGTACGTTTTTTTGCAAGTCGTTTAGCTTTGATGGCTGCTATCTTCTCGACAGACATGGCTTCTGACAATGACCTGCAGAACAAAGGCTTTAATGCAACAAGTTAATTGGCTGAGCACACAGACAGCAGGATTCGCACTACAATAGACACCGATAGGATGCTGTATCCTCTACTGTCAGTTTCAAATTAACAATACAAATTACCCACATTCCCAAAATGAAATAAATGATTATTTGGTCAGCACTTGTAGAAATAAAAGGGATTTGTAAAATTGAAATAGAAAAGAAAATCATTTTCCAAATAATCACTTAATGAGTAGTTCCAGGTTGGACCAAAACAAGGCCTCTGACACAAGCTAAAAAATAGTACTTACCAGTCTTACGGTAATTCTCTCCAGCACATCCAGTAAACAACACTGACCTTGAGCTTTCAGTTTGACAAGTGTTAACATCAGGATGGTAAAGCCAAACATGCTAAGGCATAGCACAGGGCAGGGAACATATAACAGATGAAATTGTAAATCATTTAGAAAATGAGACCTGGCAATAGATGAAAGATAAATGAAAGGGAGTAGCAGTATAATTTAAAAAGCAAGGTTCACTTTACAGTGTTGTCAACATAGTGAAGGCAATCTAATGATATCAATGCCGGCTTTCATAGCTGGTATTTGTGTACTTCATGATTTTTGTTTTGTGGTCATTAGGCTGTGGTTCAAGACATATTTCTCCGCCTTAAGTTTCGTCTTCCAATGCTGAAGACATCATCAGAGATTATAACAACTCACAAAGCAGATAATCTCAAACAATCTCAGCAAGTTGAGCTATTTTCTGGTATTTACATTCTACAAGAACTTTCCTACAACAAAAATGAGAAACAAAACTTTTCATGTTAAATATTTTAATTAATTCTTTTATCTTTTTCAGCTAATAGAATGTTCATTGGGTCTATGAAGACTATTTAACACTATGACAAATGTCACTTTAGTACATTATTTAGTAAGGAAGAAAACCAGAGATCAAGTTGAGAGAGGACACATAATTAAAATGCCAGAAAGAGAAATCTGGTGAGAAGCAAAAGATCAAAATATAAAAAAAGAATTCAGAACTGTGCAAGAAAGAGAGCAACGGGAATACTGAAATGGAAATATCCATCAGCAGAAAGTGTATTTTGTGTCCACAACTGACCCTTTTGCATTCCATTGCCCCGGCATCTTGAGTTACTTTAGTACATGCCTTTTAAGGCTTTTGTCTCCACTTTGCTCGTTTAACCTGCTTTTGCATTTAGCTCAGGGCTGATTTAATGTCGTTTGGGGCCTGTAGCATTGATGAACTGTGGGGGCCTTATTCAATAACTTATAATCATTTTTTTAAAATTATTATTCTGCTTCCTTCTATGAGGGACATTCAATAATGAAAGAGACAAACTGATGCAGAAAAATCCTGTTTATTTTTACAAAATGGGCCTTTTATTACTTCTCAACATTATCCCCACCAATAGTAAAACACTTGTCCCAATGATGAAGTAGTTTTCTATACCTGATGCAAATAAGTCTGTCTTGTTGTTTGGGCCACTTTCCCAAAAAAATTTTCACCTCTTCAGTGTTGCTGAACTTTTTTCCACATAGTGCCTCCTCAACTACATCAAACAAATGAAAATACTAGGGTGCCAAATCTGGGCTGCAGGGAGTAAGGGTAGTATCTCCCAATTAATCTTTGTTAATGGCTTCTTGGGTCAGTTAGGCAGTCATGTAGCAATATCATATCTTTTCTCTGAGATCCACAATGTTTTTCTCTTGTTGCTGGCTTTACAATGTTCATTAACATGTCTGAGTATAGGCACCATTTATTGTACACTGATCTTCCCATTAATCATAAAAGACAACACCTTGGGCATCCTAAAAGACAGTCAAACATGATTTTTCCCACTAATGCTTGCACTTTGATTTTCTTTCAGACAGATGAGCTAGTATGCCTCCAACCCATGTTTTTACTTTTAGACTCCAGTTCAAAATAGTCAACCCAGTTGCATCACATGTTATAGTCTCATTTAGAAAAAGGTTACCTTTCCTTTCATAGCACTCTTTCAAGTCTGTACACACTTTGAGTCTTGTTTCCTTATGTAGATGGATCAACTCTTTTGGGATGCACTTTGCACTGGTTTTGCTGTACTTCAGCTCACTACTGATAACATTTGGTCTGTGCTAACACTTACTACAACTCTTTTTGCTGTATGTCCAGCTGTAACATGTTGGTCTTCACAAATAACGTCGTCAATGAGGGTTTCAAGTGGAGTTAACACCTCAATTGGCCAACCAGGATGTTGCTTGTCAGTCACTGAAATTTGACCATTTTTGAATGGCACTCTACCCACATATAAAAATTTCTGCAGCTCATACTACTTTCACCATACTGTAAAATAATTCAAGAAAAGATGTGCTTATGCGTGAGTGTACTCCAACTTATGAAAGGAAACGTCTGAAAGCTAGTAAAGTTTTCACTCTTTTTTCGTGCCTGTCGACAGCACTACAATTTAGTGAGTGGTCTCCTTTACTCCTAAAATATTCAATCTAACATTTATATTTTTAATCAAACTGTGCCAATGTCCAGCTTCAAAACAGACTTAAAAAATATCAGGACTATTGCAATATTAAACTGGTAGCCTCATAATGAAAACTACTGGAGTGGACATTGTGGGTACTGTTCATGCTTGAACTAAATGATCGACTTTCACTGTCCAATATAGGTGTGCAGAAAGAATGAACAACAGATCAAGATGATGATGTGAAGTTTCAAGCTGGGGAGGGAGATACAGCACAGTTTTTCTGCCAGGACCCTCGTGTCCAGAAAACGTGTTACCCATACATTATGATCATCTTGCAACACAAAGTATTCGTAGAGTTGTACAAGATGGCCTCCACGCAGAAAAAACGTTGAATACTTCATGAAATGTAGGAAAATGTGGTGTAGAAAGAATCATCAACTGTGGTGTAGAAAGAATCATCAACACAGAATCAACAAGAGCCCAGCGAGATTACATTAGCCCCTCACCAACACCTCTGGAGGAGCCAATGCGGCTGAGGGGGTATGATGGGAGTGTTACAGCACATCAAGTCTCCCACCTCTGCTGTTGCCACCCTTGACCTCCACCTCAACATGGGATGGGACACGACTTGTTGACGTAAGTCTGTTACAATTGCTAGTTTGACAGCAAATAGGTGAGAAACTGTTTTACGACTTGCCTTCCGTAGAAATTCGATCACCAAGTGACTGTCACAAAGGGACCTGAATTGTCTAAATGGTGCACTCTGGCCAAAACACATTTCTTATATAATTTCCCCGATGATGCTTCCATCCAAATCTGCACAGCAATAATTTGATGAAAGAAGACAAATTACAAAGGCACAAAAACACTCTGAACAATTGTGGTGGTCTCTTATTGGTTATGATATCAGTGTTGCCATAAGTTTCCCCAAGTGAAATTCCCTGATTTTCAGACAAGTTTTAGTATTTTTCCCTGACAAAGTTTGAGATCTCAAGGATAAGTAAAGACATAAGTTGACAACAAAATGTAAGGAATTTTGTATTTCTCCCCCGTGTGAGCAAAATTCTTAAGTACAAACATCAACATATTCTGTAATGAAATTATTAGATGGAGAAAAGCAAGTCCAGTGGTATGTGTGTTTCATTTGTTTCATTAAGGCCACTGTTATTTTTTTTCAATAAAATGAAGTATATTTGGTGACAAAAATACACTTTTCCTTGAAGTCGCAAGACAGATTTAAAATACCTTCATGATTTCAGAAATAATCTCAGAAAAAATAGGCCTCTTGAAAGAAGTGTATAAGGAAAGGAAGGGTTGTGTAAACCAACATTATAGCTGACCGCCAATAAAATGTTTTCTACTATGTTCGTTATTGTCGGTTATTACCCACTGTGTTATGTCATGTCTATTATTCTACAAGTATTGTGTGATTTTTCTTTCAGGATATATATGAGTACACAACGTACAAACCGCCAACGAATGCCACAATTTTCTTCTTCTTCTTATCATCCACAATATATAAATTACTTTTTAAGTGCCAAAATGTACTAGAATAAATAAAATGTCTATAAAATGCTGCATTGCACAATGTACTTGGGGTGAGACAGTCGCAATTCCTGAAAACCATTGCCCTTGGCCTCTAGCCTGCAGAGGAAAACTGCTGTCCTGGGTCCTGGGATAAACCATGAAAAACCGCTGCATTATGCCACACACAAACAGACCTGGCCTGTGGACAGATCGCTGAGACTAGATCCAACGGGCAGGGCTTGCACATTAGTGGGAAATGATAGGCTTCAGATCGGCAGGCCCAATCCATTAGACATACCCGCAGAAATGGTCTGTGGTTTTGGCCAGTCATGGAAGTCCACTCGTGTGGCCCACTATGTGTCACAGACACCATTCTACGAAATGAGACTGCGTTAATCAATCCGTGCAACAGATAACTTATGCAAATACTCTGAGAATCAATGCTAATGAGGATAGGTAGCAACTCACTGTAAAGATGACTGCTGAGTTAGAGACAGGCACACAGAAAAGACAATCACACCCTCAAAACCATATTTTCGGCCATAGCCTGCCAGAAAACAAGAGTACGCACGCACACGCACACGCACACGCACACGCACACGCACACACACACACACACACACACACACACACACACACACACACACACACACACACACACACACAAAATCACTGAGCCACAACTCACACATGACTGCCGTCTCCGGCCTCAGTGTCTACAGTCTCTGAGAATCAGATCCAAACAAACCACTCCTCACGCGTCCCTGCCTCTCATTGGCAATTGCTAGAAAACTAGTGGCAAGAAGTGGTAGCAGCACTGACTGCTAGCTGAAGGGAGTGGTACGAAGGGGAGAAGCAGTAGGAATGATGGAGTTGGGAAGCAGTGCACATACTCAGCTGTGCCCAGCCAGTGGCAATGCATGACATCTCAGTAAACAAAACATTTCATCTACCAAGAGAAAAACAACATTATTCCAGTGTTTTTTTGTTTTTCAAATTTCCCTGATTTCTCTGACATGTTTGAAATTCCCTGTTTTTCAGAACTTATGGCAACCATGGATATTATATGGCCAAATAAAAAGAGTAATAAATTTCCACCATGAAATTCTAAATTTTTATTCACTTTTTAATAACTGCTTTCAGCTACATTTATATACTAAGAGACACGATCCTTTTCTACTCTTGTCCTGTTCACTCACAGTTCATATTCCTCTGTCTGCTATTTGAAGGACTTCAACCCATAGCTCAGCTACCTATCTGTTTACGCATGACTGTCTGCTGTTCACTCCCTCTTCTATTCTGTAACTAGGGACCCAATTGTAACACACATATCAGTTCCACAAAAGGCGAAAATTTACTTTTTTCATTGGGTCGACAGAAGCGTCCGATCCCATGCGTCGGCTTTGACCCGTGACGTAGGGGTGTTGTGTGTGACGTCATGACGGCGCGGAATTTGGCTTGTGAGTGTGGCGTGTTTGTAGATTTCATCGTGTTGTGGTTTGTTGTGCTCGCTGGTGGTATGTTCAGGGTTTTCGTTTGTGTGGTGTAATGGGCACAGTTTGCTTTTGCTCATTATCCACAATTGTTAGAGTGTCGGCTGTTTGTAGTGGAATTCGTTTCAGTGAGTTAACGATTTTGTGTGAAGGTTAATTTAGTGTTGTTCGCTGTAGATCGTGTGGTAATTTTAGTAAAATTAATCGGTTGCTTTTGTTCAGGAATGGATAGGACGGATAAAATTAACAGTGCGCACGTCAAGGGAAGTGTTCGATCCCAATGCGTGGCTGTGTATGTTGATACTGGTATCGGGAGATGTTTTTGTGCTATATAGGCCAAGGGAAGTGTTTGATCCTAATTTATGGGATCGGAAGCTGGTGTTGAGCTATATAGGTCAAGGGAACTGTCAGATTCCAGATATTGTGTTTAGTGGTATTTGGGGAGGTTTGTGATGTCGGGTTTTTTCGTCGTTTAGTGTGGTTTTGTATGGGGGTGGGTGTCTAAATGTGTTTATATTTAGTTTGCCCCACCCAGAAACACCTCATTTCCCGCGCTTGTCCCGTTAGTGTCATTAGGCTTTTTGCAGAAAGTGTGTGTGTGTGTGTGTGTGTGTGTGTGTGTGTGTGTGTGTGTGTGTGTGTGTGTGTGTGTGTTTTTCGATGCATTTTCGTCCTCATAATGTGTACGTACCGACATTATACGCGCCGTATTGGAATCGTGGTTTATGGTCGTTTCCGCCTTTTTTGTGATGTCATGGGTCAAAGCAGACGGGCGGGATCGGACGCTTCCGTATTTCCTTTTCATTAACAGCTCATTTACTATTTCCAATAAACTTGAAAATTTCATTCTCATTCTGCCAAAGACAGATAAAATTTGGGGCTGAGAGTCAAAATCATACATACACTAACAAACTTTGGATAAAGGCAATAGAAAGTATGCCAGGAGGAAAGAGAATTGTATCAGAAAAGATTACAATTTTGATGCAACAATGACTGCATAGACTCTCACTACTGTGACATGCAATAATTTCAGGTGAGTACAACATAATGGAAAGGTGCAAAGGAAGCATTATGATGCAATAAAATTGTGTCCATATAGTAATAGCTTACCACCAAATTGAATTATTCTTACAAGAAAATCAGACATTAAGTACATTCAGTAAAATGCAATCTGCTAATTTAAATTCTTTTTTAGATTTAATTACATTAGAATAGGTCTACGAATTAAATACTTGAAAATATTTTATATCCTATGAAAGCTTTTCAGGGCAAACTACGTCTGGTTTGGCACACTCACTTGATATTATCGACAGTGACAGAAGCCTCTTTTGGTGCATCAAGACGTGCTGCTAGTTGCTCCTTGACCTTTTGCACTTGCGTTTCTTCAAAACGTGGCTTTTTGGCAGAATTTTCAGCGGAGTCATCAGCGGTACGTTTCACTTGCGTTGGTATCTCCAGAGGTGCCGATTTGTCGATATTTGCTGAAGATGCTGTTTCACCATTGAGATATGCCAAGAGATCCTTTCGATCGGGTCTTCGGACAACAGGAATATTCTCTGCCTGTAAAATATCACAACAAAATCCTAAGCACAACTGCAATTCTGAAAAACAAAAGATACTTTTACAGAACTCTTCTTGAAATGATAACTCTACGAAACTATTACCTTTCTCTGAAACTGTCATAATTAATGAAATGCATTACAGTGTACAAACATTCCAAACAACACACTCAAAAGAACTGACATAATTCAAGTTTCAAATGAAGACCAACAGCTATGGTGACTGAGTACTTTTTAAATAAGATGTAAACCTTATTCTGTCAAACATCTGGTCACAAGAGACTGGCGGAACAAACAGAGATTCATTACATCATCTAGCCACCTGGGAGTGGGAAACTGTGCCTAAATATGAAAGAATCACCAATGATCAATGGCATGCGTGTTAGAAGGCAACGGAAACAACTGGATAAAAACACAAAAAGTGTACAGATGCAGCATGCATTCTCCTACAATAATCTCATGACAACCTTTTCCTCCAAAAATATTATGGAGGTAAACATAGACCATGCTCAGATGTCTGGGGTTTGGACTGCTCAGGGGAGTGACGAAAAAGGTTAGCATTCTATGAACCAGAGGGAGAAATTTTAGAAATCTAAATGTTGTTGGGAAACCGGACAGTCTGAAAATCGAGATTAGATGGATAAGGTTTGATATAATAGGGATTACTGAAGTGAGGACAGGGGTTATGTGGTGACATCAGCATCAATAAATGGTACAGTAGGTGCTGGCATTTTTACGAATACAAAGGTAGGTAACGTGGTGATTTATCACAAGAAATGCAGTGACTGAATTATTCTTTTGGAGAGTGAAATAAAGTCAACACCAAGTATCACCGTACAGGTTTGCATGCAACATCATACGCTGGTAGTGAGAAAATAGACACAATGTGTGAAGAAATAGAGGGATTGATAAAATATGTAATGCCTCACTAACTCAAGGTATTTTTCCAGAGAGACTGAAATACGTCATTGTTAAACCACTCTTTAAGAAAGGTCATAAGAGAGACGTCAATAACTACCAAGTCAATAACTGGCAACGTGTTTCAGTGCAGTTGTCATTTTTCAAAATTTTTGAGAAGGTGAAGTATTCAAGACTATTATCTCAACTAGGCAAAAATAATATCCCCAGCAAATCACAGTTTGGGTTCCAGAATAATTGCTCTACTGAGAATGCCATTTATATGTTCAATCACCAGATTTTACAAGCATCAAATAATAAAATAATGCTGGTTGTTATTTTCTGTGACTTATCTTAGGCATTTGACTGTGTGAATCACAGTATTCTCTTGTGTAAACTGAAGTTTTATGGGATTGACAGTATAGCTAACCAATGGATAATGTCATATCTAACCAGGAGAAAGTTGTACTTCGTTATTCAAACAAAGTAGTCTGGGAACAGACTTCTGACTGGGGCCAAATGATGTATGGGGGCTCCCCAAGGCTCCATCTTAGGTCCACTATTGTTCTTCATACATGCAAATGATTTTTGATCCAATGTACAACAAGCAGAATTAGTTCTTTCTGCAGGTGACATTATTGTAATCAATCCAAGCATACATACAGACACAGAAGAAATGGTAATCAAAGTTCTTAAAAGTATCACTGACTGAAACTTCCTGGCAGATTAAAACTGTGTGCCCGACCGAGACTCGAACTCGGGACCTTTGCCTTTCGCGGGCAAGTGCTCTACCATCTGAGCTACCGAAGCATGACTCACGCCCGGTACTCACAGCTTTACTTCTGCCAATATCTCGTCTCCTACCTTCCAAACTTTACAGAAGCTTTCCTGCGACTGGTTTTCTGTGAATGGTCTCACACTCAATTTTGAAAAGATGCAACATATTCAGTCCTGTACGTCTAGAGACACTACACAAATGATATGTGTAACATATGGTGAGGAAATAATAAATAAGTTGGAAACTTCAAAATTCTTAGGTGTCCATATCAATGGGAATTTAAACTGGAAAAAGCACATTTTGAAACTCCTGAAACAACTTAGTTCTGCCACATTTGCACTTAGAATTGTTGCAAATGTTGCAGAGAGAAAAATCAGTAAGTAGACATAGTCGGGCATACAGTATATTTATTCCCTCATGAAGACCATTGTAAATACTCCACTACAGTTCTAAAGAACAATGATGTGCATAATTACAATACCAGAAGGAAAAATAACATTCATAATTCCACACTAAGGTTACCTTCAGAACAAAATGGAGAGTACAACACTGCAGCAAAAAATTTTGATCGCTTATCAGTGATATATATATGTCTGACAAAAAGCAAAGTAAAACTTTAATTTGTAATGTGAATGTAAATGACTTGTTCCACATCATTACAACTGACTGTGCAAAATGACCCATGGAATGTCAAACTAGCTAATATGAAGAAGGATAAATATTGTTAGTCATAGGTGATTGCAACACTATTAAAGATGAGGGGTTGCTAGAGAATATGAACTAAAGGCAAGGAATGATAGGGGAGGGTAGCTTAGAGTTCTACCACAGGTTTCAATTGGTTGTAGCGAACACTTTCCAAAATCACATGACACGAACATATGTGAGGTAGTACCACGAGATACTGGGTGGATATCTATTGGACTACATCATGGCTAACCAATAATTTAGAAGTCAATTTATGGCTGTGAATTATACTGAGGTGCAGAAAACTAAGATTGTAATCTGTAAGTATTTTATTTTTAGTTCACATTGGACTACTACAGAGAAATAATATTTTGAAGAAAAACAAGACAGCTCCCTGGAAGGAAATGCATTTGTCCACACTGTGCTGTGTGACAAGAAAGTAAATTTCATTAATGGACTTTTTGTAATTACCTGACTGCCAAATGAGAGGAATGTCCATATCAATGTAAAAAAAAATCTTCTAAAATAGAATGTTGCGGAGATTGCAGTTGCTACATATCCTGATTACTAGTTACAGCAAAGTCATAGTGCCATCTTCAGATCATTGAAGACGTGAATTATTAGGCCCCTATGTGTGGAAAATGCTATCTGGCAATTGAAAACATGGAGGAAAAATCATAGAAAAGACACTCCCATGCAACATTGAGTACACTGAAATAAAAACCATAACTATATGAGCAAGACACAGAGGTGTCAAATATATTTTGTGTCCAAGTAATGTTAGTTGAACAGTGACTAAATGAAGTGAATATGTATCTAAAGTTAACGTCATGTAGCTTAACAGACAAAACTGGACTGTGAAAGAATATTAGAAAAGTGTCATCATCCTGTCCGAAACATTTGGATGTAAGTGCTTGTCCAAAACATTTTGATGTAAGTGTTAACCTGTGATATAATAAATGTTAAAAGCATTTATTGCAAGCTGATCATCAACTTTTCACTGATATCAATAAATGTGAAAAGATCACAACTTGTACAGTGTTGCATTTGTCACTTAAAAAACTGGTCATCAAAATCAAATTATAGGAACACGTAAGACGTTCACAAACTGCAGCGCTATTTCCAAGGTTTATCCAGTTCATCTCTCATGTCACATTCTGTAGTTTCCCTTCCTTAATTTTGCTGATTGTGTTCCAGTTTTTCTTTTTACTCTTTTGCTTATCGTTTCCTATATTCAAAAGATAGTGACTGGGACGTGTTAACACTAGATATAATAAGATTATATACTTTCCAAAAGACACATTACAGACAGACATTAAGACACTGAAACAATCATGATATAACTCTACACCCAAAGAAAATACTTATAACCATAAATACACAAAAACAAATCTGCCATAAGTACAGAGAACGGTATGTCTCACATTTACAACTTTTATGTTGAAATGTTATCAAGGATTTTGCTTGAAATACAAAATTATATGAGTTAGTTGTGCTATGTAGGTGATCTTGATTCATTTTCTGCTTTGATCACCTCTTACAGTAGCTACATTTATTGAAATATACAGCACTTTTGTCTGTGTGGAAATATTATTAGTATTTTCTCAAAGACAGAATCTACACTGTGCTAACTGATCGATCTGTGGCGTAGCCCATAATCAAGGTTACGTTGCAGTAGGGTCAACTGAAATTTGCAATACCACACATCTGGTTTGACATGTAACAGATTGACATTTGAAACAGATTGTCGCTGGAGAGGGTGCCTTGGAGTAAGTTGTGGTGCTCTGTAGTATGGGATATTTATGTTTCTAAATTGCTTCTGAAAGCTGTTACGAGATTCACTGGACTTCTAAAGTGCTGTTTGTGAGACTAATCTTGCAAGGATCTGTGGCAGTATTTTTGTGAGTTATTTTGATGTTGGCAGTTATGAATAATAGATTCATTTTCTGATTTGGAATTATTAGTGTGGTGCGGTGTTCATAGTTGAAGATTTAAATTTATGTTTCACTTTTTGTTAGTTATAGATATACCAATGGAGTTTATGAGAATGAAGGTTACGAGTAATCCCCTGCGTCTGCAATGAGGGACAACATATTGACAACGGCTAAATTCCTACAGTTATTCAGTGTAATTGCTGAGTATGTGAAGTATTATATTTATGGGCAAAGCATGAGACTGTCAAAAGTTGCTGCATCTCAGGCCAATATAAGTGACGTCATCAGAGGCAGGCAAATGCTTAGTATTTTGTCGGGAGTGGTTGCTGTTTTCAGAAGTCTACGCTGGCCCTTCGTGGGATTGCGTTGATACATTTTTGCTATCATTAGATTGTTAGATTTGTGTGTCGGCTGACTGTGGTTGGTAAGTATCTTTTTAACATTTTATTTTTTAATTGTAGTGTGATGGTATGTATGTTTGTGTGCATAAATGAGTGTTTATTGTATATCAAAATTTGTGTTAATGCAATGTTTTATGAATTTTTAGGTTGTTTTTTTTTTGTTGGTAATTATGCTGGATTGTGATAGGTAGGTATCATGGAGTTTACTATATACGCGTAGGTAAGGCCAGGTTTTCAACATTAGTTATATAGGCGAGTTCTGGTTTTGTGGTACAGTGGAATTTGTTTTAGCTAAATTTATTTATTGTTCAGCTAATTCAATCTATACAAGGTGTAGCCTTTAAGTTACCAAATACATTTCTAAGAGGTGTTTCCATGCATCTCTGTCTGCTGCTGTCTTCTGCCAGTTGAAGCTCGCACAACTTTCCTGAGTTCCTTATCCCAGTGATCAGGTAGTCTCCCTGGTGATCTTCATTTTTCTCTGGGACTCCACTCTAAAACTGATTTTGTCCATCTTCCATCCTTCGTTCATGCAATACGTTCTGCCCCCCCCCCCCCCCCCCGCCATTTTAGAGTCTTAACCCATTCTATAATATCTTTTACTCCTGTTATTGCTTATATGTCTTCACTTTTCTGTCGATCTTCCTTAGTGAGACCGAACATTGAACTTTCCATAGCTCTCTGAGCAGTTCTAAGTTTCCTTTTAAAAATTAATTTAAAATCCAAGTTTCATACCCATACGTTGAAACCGGTAGGACACACTGATCAAAAACTGTCTTCTTTAAGTAGACTGGCACGTTAGATTTGAAAACTGTTGCATTCCTTCCATAAGCCCTCCAACCCAGTTTAATTCGACAAAAATTTCAGGTTCCAATTCCTCTTTTGTGTCAATTAATTGCCCCAAATAAACGTATTCTGTAACATTGTTTAGGATGTTGTTGTTCAGTGTTACTTGTCCTGCAGCTATCCACTTATTATGCATAATCTTAGTTTTAGAGTGATTTCTTTTAAGTCCAACTCCCTGACAATGATCTGTAAAGTCTTTTATAGAGGACTGCACTTCCATCTTACTGTTAGCTCAGACCACTATATCGTCAGCAAATCTCAGGTTGGTGAACCTTTTACTATTTATCATTATTCCTCTGTTGTTCCAAATAATTTTAGACATAGCCATCTTGAGAACTGCTACAAATAACTCCTTTTCCAATGGAAAATTCACACTTGTTTTTTCCTTTGTTGATAGATGTACAGACGTGTCATAAATGTTGCGCAATATGTTTATATATTTTGTTTCCAGTCCTTGCTTGGCAAGTGCTTGTATGACTGCAGTGTGGCTGACAGACTCAAAGGCTTTTTCAAAGTCAGTGAAGGCTATGCATAGTAGCACGTCATACTTATTTGCTCGACTAATTACCTCATGCAGTGTGTTTATATGGTCAATTGAAGCAAAACCACTTCGGAATCCAGCTTGTTCTCTGGGCTGTGCAGTCTCCATTACCATTTCAATGTGATTTATCAGGACTTTAGAGAACACATTATACATTACAGAAAGTAAGCTAATGGGGCGGTAGTTCTTCAGATCGTGAATACTTCCCTTCTTATGTAGTAAGATTATGTTTGCTTGGTTCCAGCAGGTTGGGAATGCTGCCATTCTGTATACAAGAAGTAAAGACTTTAGCCACATGTTTCTCTGTTTCCTCCCCTGTAAGCTTGAGTATGTCAATTGTCAGACCATCATGATCCCCTGCTTTGCCATTCTGCATCTCGTTTATAGCTTTTCTTATTTCTTCGGGGAGTATTTTGGGGACTTCATCATCATCATCATCATCTGTGAAATGTTTTCCTAATGGTTCTTGTGTTCTTTCATATAATTTGCTATAGAAATTCTTTACATGCTTTAGAATTTCTTCCTTTTCTGTTATGCGCCCATTATCACCATCAATTGCTATGATTTAATTTTTACCAATCATAAGCTTTTGATTAGTTTTCTTGCAGCTCCTTTTATTCTCTAATGCTAATTTTATGGTGTTTTCATTGTATTTTTGTATGTCGGCTTTCATATTCCTCCTCATACACTTACACACTTAATTTATTTTCTTCCGCAAACTGAACTAGCCTTTCACCCTTTTCGTTCCTCTCATCAATTCCAAGGCAGCCTACTGACATCAGCCTGTTTTTTGACACTAACCTTGGCATTTAAGAGCCCAATTACCAGTTTAAAGCAGTAGTCTCGTTCTTTGTTGTGTGTATGTTTTACTTCTTCGTAAAATGCTTCTACTCCATCAGCCGAATAGCTTGCTGTAGGAGCATATACTTCGACTATTTGTAGTTTGTACTTTTTGATATTTTAATAACAAGCCTTGCTCCTCTACTTGATGTCCCTTCTATTATTGATACTTTGTCTTTTACATCTTTATTTAGTAGGAAACTCACATTCTTTGTTCTATCGTCTTCTTCTCCGAAGTGATACAGAACATTTCCTGACTTCAGAATTACACATTGTTCCCCTTTAGGTCTGGTGAAGTGTTAGATACCAGATTTGTCAAGTTGTATGTAGTTTTGTAGCAGCATGGATTTTGTTTAAGCTACATAGGTCAAGTGACATTTTCGGTACCAAGTTTCAGAGCTATGTCTGTGTTTGTGCCATTGTGGACTTCATTTGAGACATTTTTTTTTTACTGTGGTTTTGTGGGTTGCTGTGGATTCAGTTTGTTGGTGTTAAGGTTTTATTTTGGTACATCTTCATTATTAGAGTTGGCGTATATTTAGCTTGTCCCCGCCCAAAATCCCTATTTCCCTGGCTGTCCTGTTAGTTTTATTTTACTTCTGCAATTGAATATTTTTCACATTATTTGTGTGATTTGCATCTGTGTGCAGAAAAATGGTCTACTCCAGGACAGTGTACAGGTTCTACAATTTTTAGTATTAACACCAATGAAAAACCTCTGCTGAATGAAATCTTGAACTACATATATGCTGATGACTGAGTTGTGGCCATCCAAGCAGGGAAGCTGAGAAGGTCAAACAAAAACTCACTACCACCTTAAACTCCAACAATGTGTCCATGACCAACTTAAGAAAAACACCCTTCCACCCTCCCCCCCTCCCAAAAAAATGAAAGGTTTGGGTATTTCAACTTTGCTGCAAGCATAGCTGCAGACTGCTCCCGGTATAAAGGAGAGGAATGTTGAAGAACTTAAAGCCCTGCCACTCACGCAATACAGTCCAAACATTAAAATGATTGTCAAGGTCAGAAACAATATCCCCTGAAAACCTAAGTTCAAATTGGGTACTAAACCATAAGTAATGTAACAGCACTGGCAATTTGTTATTTCACTGGCAAATATGTCCCACCATTGTGGTAAAAAATAAGGAAACCCCTCCTACACTGAGTGAGGCGATGTCTCACTCGAGAAAAAGTGCAGACTCATCAATGGCTGTCTAAAACCTATTCACACACATAACATCTACCGTCTGGCTGTAATTGCTTCACCAATAATTTGACAAGAGAGAAATGCCTATGAACAGTGTATGAAGCTCTACATGTCTGAACAAACCTAGAATATGTTACTGAACCAGCTACCCAAAGGGTAAAATCAAGTAATAGCTTCCTCACAACCCTGAGCACTTGAGACACTAATCACAGCCTGCAGTCAAGATATAATAAACTTCAAGAGACCATCATTGAGTGTAATCACCAGGAGAACTGCCATGACAATAACGAAAAACTGTGAAGTCTGAAGGCTCTTAACAGACTGAACAATAACAAGATTGAAAGCAAATTACATAAAATATGTAGTACTGTTGAAACTGTGACACCCAGACAACACACCGTATGTATTACTGCAGCCTTGATGATTTCATGTAAACTACTTCTAATCAAAATCACATTGCCCACTTCATAGTTAAACTAACCTTTTTTGTGTATATGCTATTCTGGAGGTTGCTATAAGAGTACATGGTTGTTCTGTTCCAAATACATGGATTTTGACCACGCTCTTTATTTTTAATCTGGTGTTTCTGATATGAATAGATGTTTTACACATTTCGCTTGTAAGATATACAAAACAAAGTCACATTACAGGACTTAACTGAACAACACTACACCAATTATTGTGGAAAGATATCTGTACTATGAGATACACTGGCAATGCAAATTAGTTATAAAACGCTGATAGTTGTTAAATGGGAGCTTACCGCAGCCTTCCGAACATACACAGGATGTGAAAGAGCAACATTCTTGAGAAGGAAGAGCAGACATTCCAATGTGTAATATTCCTTTGCATGGTCTCCTTTACCTGACCTGAAAGACACAAATGTACAATGCCAGACTTATGTAGATACACTGAAATCTCTTGTTACTGCAACAAATGTATGATGACATTTGTCAAACTTAAAAAAAAAATTCTGTTCTGCTTGCAATCTACACGGTTAACACAAGCAACAAAATAAAAATATTCATTACCATAACATGTGACCATGGGCAATGATATACACCACATTCAATTTAATGGATATTTTTACTGAAGATGATTAACGTAAATTAGCAATAACTTCTAACGTTATTAAGAAGAAAAAAACTGACATCGTATTTCTTGAATTAAGAGATGCACTGAACTACTTTTATCTTTCTGTGTCAGTTTCATTCACTGTCTCAAACGATTGTTTGCGTCCGGGTCGTTGCCTTCATTTGGGTTCAACAAATCATGTTCCCTACGAACTAAAATTATCAGGCGTGAAGTAATTTTCTACGAAGAGAACGGTGCACAATTCTTAAGGTGAAAATCCAACTAGTCATTACAACATTGCCATGAGTGTGGGTACGATGGATATCTACCTCGTATGAATTAAAGTGGAGTAATTCTGGACATGACACCACAAATACAAAAAGTCTGTGTGCAGCCATCCACAGAGGGCCAGCAAGACAATGGAACAGCACACAAGCTAACCTGACAACAACTATACAAGATAAACAAATGTGTGAAAAAAAAAATAACACACGACAGACGCTCTTTAGTTTTTCATGGATTAATGTCACTCACCCCCACATCAGGTAATTTGTGTTGACATTTTTCGGCCAAGAAAATTCGCCGAAGATAATCTGATTTTCTCTTTGTATAATTTCCTTTTTGTTGACATTATACTGCCGTAACAAACTCAAAGGATCAGCCATCGTACACTACTGACACGAAAAGTCAAAGACTATAGAATTCCTAACGCTGCCAAAGTTACAAAGTACAAGAGACTGTGGTACAAGCGACATGAGTAGTTGAAGTTTTTTTCAAATCTAAGTATGGTTATTTTGAAAGTTTCTGTTTAGCTTTATCAGCTTCTAAAATTATTGTAAGAAATGTTCCGATTTTACAAAAAAACTTATGCACGCTTACATAAAATAGACGTAGTTAAATTAAAATCACCTGAAGAAAATGGCTGGTTGCTGTATCCCTTCAAGTCACTGTGGCCTTGAAAGAATTCAAGGACAGTTCCCTAAACGTTTTGAGCACACAGTCAATCTTACATTTGCTGTTTCAGTTGAAAGCACCCCTGTGCTTCTGAAGGCTGAACTGACTGATGTGTAAAGTAATTACCAGTTTCAAGGCAAATCCTTTTAACGTTAAAACTGTCAATGCAATCTTTTCTAAGGTAGAGTTTCGCGTCTCGACAACGAGGTTGGAAAAGTGCTACAATATTTCGACTAACATATGTGTGTGAAAGACTTTTCTTCGATTATGAAGCTGAAATTGTCTGCAATATACCCTCAAGAAATTGTCTGTGTGTTCGTATGCTGACAGCTTGTACCAGATAAAATTTATAAATAATTAAACAATACTGAAAATTTGTTTTGTTTTTGATCCATGTTGTTAAGAAATGCGAAATATAAAACCAAGCCGTATGCGCAGCACGTTCGCAGTTTCCCCCTCTTTCCTCTTTACGCACTCAAGACTGCATGACGTGGAGGTGGGGAAAATGTGCCGGCCAGGCTAAGCGCTATTGCACTCGTGCCAGGGTACGGTCTGCTAGCTGGATTCTTGGCCACCCCTTCTCCAAATGATGCTACCTACCCTTTTCCACTCGCGAGTGACGCATGGGAAAAATGACTGTCGGCAAGCCTCTGCACTGACTCCAATTCCTCGATTTTTCTCGCCATTGTCATTATGCAAGATATATTTGGGAAGGAGTAGTATGCTGTCTGACATTCCCGAAAAGTGCTCTCTCGAAATTTCAGTAGTAAACATCTCAGTGATACACAACGCCTTCCTCGTAACATGTGGTGATGGAGTTTGTTGAGCATCTCGGTAATTCTCTCGATACCGTGACGATATGCGCCGCTTTTCATTGGATCTTCTCTATCCCTTCTATCAGTTCTACCTTGTAAGGATCCCACATTGATGAACAGTATTCAAGAACCGTTCAAACTAGTGCCTTATAAGCCTCTTTTTTCGTGGATTAGTTACATTCACTTAAGATTCTTCCTATGAATCTCAGTCTGGCATCTGCTTTTCCTACTGTTTGGTTTAAGCGGTCACTCCACTTAAGGTCGCTCTGGATAGTTGCTCCTGGATATTTTACGGTTGATACTGTTTCCAGCGGTTTCTCGTCAATAGTGTAATTGTAAAACAGTGGCTTTTTTTCTCATGTATGTACAATAAGTTACATTTATTTAGGTTCAGGGTCAACTGGGAGAGCCTGCATCATTCATCAGTCCTCCACAAATCGATACCGTCTTCTGGTATTGCTACTTTGTTATAGACAACTGCATCATATTCGAACATCCTTAAATAGCATCTGATGCTTTCTACTAGATCGTTTACATACATTATAATCAGTAGTAGCCCTATGAAACTTCCCAGGGATACCTTGGAAATTATCTTTAGATCTGTCGATTTTGTTTTGCTAAGAGTGACATCTGAGTTCTATCTGCAAGGAAGTCTTGATAACAGAAGCAGTCCTGCTCTGATACTATGTTAGCTCCTACTTTTTTCACTAAACGTCAGTATGGGACATTATCAAATGCCTTTCTGAAATCAAGAAAAATGGCGTCAACCAGAGCGTGCGTTGTTTACAGCGTTATGGATCTCAAGGCCTAAACACTGAGATGATCAAGAATCAAGAATTTTATTCACCATTGATCATTTTACAATGATATTGGCTTCGTCATACAGGATGTACTAGTACATATAGAATAATAAAATAAACAAGTGTCAGTACATTATAGAATACATTTCCAGCATGACAGTGTACCAAATTACACCACCATAGCTTCTAAAAGTTAATGCAATATCTATACTATAATCTAATATAATATACTATTGTATTGTTTATTGTACACACTATGTAATTACACATGATTAAGTGCAATACACAATAATATGTTTAACTGCAGACAACGTTTAAATGCTAATATCCTCCTCAGGCATCTCAAAGAATCCTTTAATGTCATAGAATGGATGATCTGAAAGCCAACTGTACCACTTCATTAAAAAACATTATATCCATAGAGTGGACCTTGAATTGGCAGTTTATTGAACATTTTGAGTGGTTTTACTTTGTGGGAATTTCCTGTTCTCGCTAATCTGTGGCATGGTATGTCTAAATTACCCTTAGACCTGGTGTTGTATTCATGTATTTCCCCTCTGGCAATAAATTCTGAAATATTATTTTTAATATAGAGTACAGACACACAGATGTATAAATTTATAATTGTGAGTATTCTGAGTCATGAAAAAAAGAGGACGACAGTGCTCCCTATGACCTCTTTTAGATATTATGAGTAAGACTTTTTTTGTAATTTCAAGATGTTCATGATGTGAGGGGAGTGCCCCCATATAATCAGACCATATGAAATACGTGACTGGAATAGCCCAAAGTATGTCACCCTAAGGTATTCCAAGCTCACTACCTCCCTTAGTTTCAAGATAAGATATGCCACCCGAGGTATTTTTCACATACGTGATTGACATGTCCCTCCCAATAGAGTTTAGAGTCAATGTAAATACCTAAGAGTTTTATCGACTTATTAGCTACTTTATTTGATGTTCCCATTAAAAGTTGTTGGGTTTTATCAGGACTGCACAGGAGCTTATTGGCTGCAAACCAGTCCAGGGCCTTATCAGTTGTTTCTTTTGTTAGTTTATTCAGATTTGAAATGTTCTGATGTGTGGTAAGCAGTGTTGTATCGTCAGCATAACACACGACAGAGTGGGCTATGTTTTTTAGGTAAATCATTAATAGCTACAATGAAGAAGAAGGGTACAAGGATAGAGCCTTGTGGTACAACTGTGCTGATTTCCATTACGCTAGAATTTACATTTCTAACTGAAACGAATTGTTTTCGGTTACTTAAATAAGAATTTATCACAGCTAAAGTGCTCCCTCTCTCCCCATAAAACTCTAGTTTCCCCAGTAGTACATCAACAGAAATGAAATCAAAAGCTTTGCCAACATCACATAATACCAGTGATACCACGTTGTAGTTTTCAAAAGCTGTTAAGGTTTGGTCAATGATTGATTTCCAAGATAGCCCCTGTTGTGTTTTTCTCTTTGCGAAAACCAAACTGATTGCTACATAGGATATTGTGTTTTTCAAAGAAGCTGCTTCTTTGCGTGTGTATCAGTGCCTCAAATATCTTTAAGAATATTGGAACAATGGAGACTGGTCTGTAGCTTTGGTGAAGATGTTTTTCCCCTTTTTTAAAAACTGGGACAACTTTTGATACAGTGCATCTGGAAAAACTCCAAATTCTACATATTTATTAAAAATAAAAGCTAATGGTTTGGCGATTGAGTGTATTCCCTTTTTAATTATGTTATTTGATAAGCAATAACAGTCCATACTTTTAAAACCTGAAAATTTGGATGCAGCTTTTATAACATCAGCAGGTGTGACAGCCCTCCATTGAAATACCAGGTTAACAGGCAGTGGTGGTTGAACAAGGTCCATTGCAGATGAATTTGTTGCTTTAATTCTGTTACTTATTTCTTTAAATGTGTTTAAAAAGTATTGATTTAATTCCTCAGATTCAAGCAGAGCTGTTTCTGTGCATTTTGGTGTATTCTCTTGTTTTATTATTTTCCACGCTGCCTCGCATTTATTGGCAGCCCTTTGTATATAGTTTTCCACTGCTTGCTTTTTTGCCAGAAGAAGTTAAGCTATGTAGTATTTTTTGGATTTTAGATATGACTTATGACTGTTTATGCTCTGTTCTGCTCCTTGGTTAGCAGCTCGCTTATGCATTGGTACAGCATATGCACGTTTGCTCTAATTTCTGCTAGCTCTTCTGTAAACCAGTTCAGACTTTTTCATTTCACTTGGATATCTAATTATTTTTACTGGTGAACAAGAATACCACAAATCTGTGTATATTTTAAGGAATTTATCAAAAGTAATTTCATTTCCCCTTTTTGCAGTTTGACAATTATATATAAAGTCCCAATCTGCACTTCCTATTCCATCAACAAACATACTTATGTATTCTTCCTTTTGTCCCAATACCATTACTACTTTAGGTTCTTCAGTTTTAACTGGCTTCCTCTTACAGAGTTTAAGGAGTAGTGGCTCATGATCTGCAAGTCCACTTTCTGCAAGTCTGACTGTAAAATCTTCCCTATGGAAGTTCACAACAATATTGTCTATGCAGGCATTCTTACGTGTGGCACGGTTATTTGTACAATAGAGGTCTAATGATCTTAGCATATTCAAAAATGTCCTAGCAACTGGCTTCTGTGTGTTTACCATTTCTATTTTCAAATCACCATGTATAGCAATTCTTCTTTTACTATTCAATATCTTTTTAATTATTGATTCACATTTTTCAATAAACAAATTTACATCAGCATCTGGCGTCCTATATAGACTAACTACTACTATATTTTCATTCATTAATTTTACACAACTAAACTCCCCATCTAGTTCTGAAGAGTACATAGATACATCAATTCTAGAAAACTTTATTCCTTCTTTGACAAAAATTCCAGTACCACCATTCTTTCTCTGTTTTCTACATATCATGTCTCCCACAACATACCCTTGGAGAACAAACATATTTACTTGTTCTTGGGTTAACTAGTGCTCAGGTGCAGGTATTACATCTACATGCTCAGAGTTACATAAATGTTCTAATTCTAAAATCTTGTAAAATGTATGTTAACTTGTAGAAAAGTAAGTAGTTTGTCTCTGTCTATATTCCTCTGAGAGCAATTTGACTCTATATTTGAAGTTGTAGGTTCAGTTAATGTCTTTAATCTTGATGCACTGTGATCATCTATGTTATGATAGTCACATACCTGTTCATCCACTTGATGGCTCACATTGTTAACCGCTTTCTTCTGTGAAACCACCACTGATTCCACCAAAAATCCTGGTTCCTTGGTTGTGGTTTCTTTCTTTGGGTTAACTGCAGTATTCCACCTGTTGGTATTCTCATTCCTTAAGCTTGAGTTGCTGTTCTTCTTTATGCGAGTAGTTCTCCCTTCTTATATGGTGTCTTATTTCCTGCCACATCATTTGCTGCTTCTTCTAACTTTTGCACTGACCTCTTGGGTATATTTATTTCTTGAGTAATTGTCCTCTCCACACATACAGAATTCACTTTCAAGGATTCTGCTGTTATTTGTGCTGGAGTTGTGTCAGTAACAATTCTCACTGAGTCTTTATCTGAGACTACAGTATCCTTCCATTTAAGTTCTATTGCTGTTTTGTACACTTCCCTGTTTGTTTGCACGGAGTCACAAATCTTTGTGGCAATTTTTTCTTTACCAGTTGCATGATGAACTGACCATTAAGATGGTAACTAAAAACTATAGCAAATAATAAAATTTTGCCTGTTGTTCTTATAAAATAAAGCAGAAAGTACAAAAGATTAAATCTGTGTGTATACAGGGTGCGAAATCTGTTACACAAAGCACCTCTGACAGCAGCAATGGCTATAACCTGGTTGTACATTGAGTTGAACTGAGCTTGGAAGACAGAAGCTGATACATCTTTCCATGCAAATTTAACTATGATCCACAGTTCATCAAACGCAGTGGCTGATGCATGGTAGCGAGTCAGGCTTTCGGCAAAGCATGACCCGACATTTTCAGTGGGTGACAGATATTGAGAACACGTTAGCCAGTGTTAACAGCCAACCAACCTCTGTATTGCAGTATGACAGGACACTGCGAGAAAATGTGTTTTGTGTTATCTTCTTGAAAGCTAATGTCACAGAGACTTTGAAAATAGGGTGCCTTAATGTGTCATAAATTTATCACCTGCTGCTCAAATTACCAGCTACATGAACCATGTGACAATAAAAATAAAAAGACTGACTCCCTGCATTGTCAATGGTCAGGATGACTCTGTTACCCCTATTGATGTCACTTCAAATAAAAATAAAAAATAATAAAATTATGTCTGACAACTAATCAGAAAATATCATTAGGTTGATTGTAGGTGCAGCAAGCCTATATATTATACCCCAACTATAAATGGTTAAGTTTAACAAATAAAATTTGCTGTTCATAAAGTTACACGAAAACTCACAGGCTGGTGATAAACTGCTATGTAATCAAGGGAATTGAAATTAGCTCAAGCCCCCTATATAGTGCTTGCCAAATACACTACATAAATAAAAAAACTAAAAAATTGCTGGAAGTCTCATGCAGTATTCACAACCAGAAATTAACCAAAGTCAAACTGCACACTACCCTAATAAATAGAAGTTTAATGAGTATACACTGTATTAATGTTAAGCACTGAGCAATAGTTAGAAATAATCCAACTCCCCACTGGGAAACTAAGTTAAAGCTCAGACTCTGCGCAACTAACTCAAAGTCCACATCGGCATCACATGCAAAAAAACAAGCTCTGCTCAACAACTAGCAGAAACAAACCATAGTACAGACTAATGCAAAAAATCTACATATCCTCACTGAACTGACACGAAATATTTCGAAGTGTCACAACCAACATCGAAAAAAATTCCTGTCACTGAAAAGCATGCTGCAGGATTATCACTCAAACAAGCATAGGTCTTACCTCTCCAACTCAGTTCTGAACAGTGTAACAGAGGAAGACAGCTGTCGCATTTTTAAGTCCACAGCTCTCCCCTATATGGAAAATCCATGGCACTACATCACACAATGACTTCAAGCTATCACCAGCCTCTTTTGCCACTTTTTACATATAAGTGTAATTAAGAATCTGATTGGAGCATTAGATGGACATTAAAAATCTAAACAAAACTGCTATGTCATACTTAATTCTACTAACAGTAGCTTGCCAACAAATTAATTTTAAACAGTTGCAGATTTTAACAGCAGTAATCAAAATATTTTATGATCTCTGTGTCTTTAATTATTGGAATACAGGCGTATATACTACCTCTTTCTCTTAAAGAATTGTCCCTCTCTTTCTAATGCTGGAGTTGGAATTAATATAGCTCTATCTGAATGGACAAAACACTGCGAATTAATAAATAATTAATCAAAAATACAGCAAAAATATAGATCTTACAAACTAAAGGTTGTCTGCTGTGGGATCATGTCTGCCAAAACATGCTGTCTTGCTATTAGTGTAGCTGTCTTAGACCAAAAAAATTCTGATTTTAATCAAAAGTTCAATTAAAAGGTGTCTCACAGGTTAATTACTTAGGTAATAAAAGATGTGAATAGCTCAGTCAACGTGCACTGATGAGCACTACAAATCGATTGGTTGATCTCCTCTGTGTGATAAAAATTGTAAAAATCATTCCTTATTTACAGAATTTCAGTCAAACAAATCTTCCCCGCTGTATATATCTGCAGACACCTCATTTTCAGAGCGTGTTTGTGTACCAGCAGGATTGTTATTAACATGACGTACCGTGTTTTTCTGTACCTGTAATAGCTTGTGCTGCACATGCACATGTATGAACAATATAAATCTTCCATTTGTGTTCTGCCAGGTGGACACAACATCACATCTGGAGCGTTTAAAGTATTTTCATAGGTAAGAGCCAGGCATCACAAAGCTTATGTACTTGTTTGTTTTGCAATGACCAGGTGGCTCTGCTATCGGGCTGGGTGGTGGTGGTTGGTAGATCGAGGTTAGGAGGTTGATGTACAACCACCCTGGGTGAGGGTGAACAGTGGGGAGGGGAGTGGTTGCCTTACAGGCACCCAGTGGTACGTCAGAGAAACAGTATTAACAACGTAAAATTTATTATTCGGATTACAACAGTAGTCAGGGTGTTGCACCAAGCAACCAGCATTCATAAGTCAGATGCAGCATGTGTCCAGACATAGGATGTTGTCGTCAGTGCGTGGCCAGTTTAGTGACAGTGGTTGACATCAGAAGTGCATGGCCACTGAGGCAGCAGGCCATTCTGCCACATGTGATCTACAGTACCTAATGACAGCTGAACATCTCAGCATGGGGTGCAGTGTGGTGCATCAAACCCTGCTGTGGTTCCCAAAACAGGAGAGGGAACCTCTGGCAACAGGATCTGCCCACAGTAGCAGGAGTCGGCAAAAGGGAGTCTGTTTGCCCTTGCGATGGTGGAAGAGTGGTGCACATCTGCTCCAGGTTCATACGGTAGACCACCAAGAAGCCTGCTGGACCAAAGGCGCTAAATTCGCCACATCAGAGTCAGCAAAAACAGCGGCATTGTGGCTAACAGTGGTAAAGCCATCAAAGTGGGACTTGTAATTCCATAGAAGCTTGTAGACTGCTACATGAGTAGACAATAGGCCATCATAGGCTCTTCCTCATAGTTTGATATCAGCAGACTGGGCACATCGAAGAACATCCGAGAATGAGGATCTGATTTTGGAGGATATGTATGATAGTCTGCTGGCGAGTGGGTCCCAACAGCAACACCTCCGCCCCAGATAATGCAATAGTTCATTGGAGCTGGGAGTCATCACTGGCTGGCCATGACTTCATTCTTTATACTCTTCCTTTGTAGTCAGCTCCTAGAGGAACATACCCAGAGTTGTAATATTAGCCAACTTCGTTCTTCAGAGGCACTGGCTAGCTTCTTCCTCTTTGCAGCTTCCTGAATGAGCGTTCTTGCACTCTGAATAAATCTTCTTACTTCATAGTGCATAGTTATCACAACGACAGTACCTCTCTCTTTATGGGGTCGTTTTGGTGCATTGGTGCCAAACTGTTGAGACTCATTGACTAGTGCATTGCTCAACACTTCCTATGGTTTCTTGCATTACCAAGAAAGGCATCTGAATTATTACCCAACTCTGCCAAGTACATTACTTTGTGGCACGACACAGTTGGGATGCTTCTGGAAAAATCTCCTCATGTATTCACAAATCGACAACTATATATAGAGCATTTAGTTTCTGTCTTATTTTGGTCCATTTTAAACCAAAACTTTCATTTAAAAATGAGATTTTCACTCTGCAGCGGACTGTGTGCTGATATGAAACTTCCTGGCAGATTAAAACTGTGTGCCGCATTGGGACTCGAACTTGGGGCTTTTGCCTTTTGTGGGAAAGTGCTATACCGGTAGAGCTCTATCGATAGAGCACTTGCCCATGAAAGGCAAAGGACCCGAGTTCGGGTCTTGATGTGGCACACAATTTTAACCTGCCAGGAAGTTTCACATTAGTGCACACTCCACTGCAGAGTGAAAATCTCATTTTGGACACATCACCTAGGCTGTGACTAAGCCATGTCTTTGCAATATCCTTTCTTTCAGGATTTGTAGTTTTGCAGGGTTCGCAGAAGAGCTTCTGTGAAGTTTGGAAGGTAGGTGACGAGGTACTGGCAGAATTGAAGCTGTGAGGACAGGTTGCGAGTCATGCTTGGGTACCTCAGTCGGTAGAGCACTTACCCACAAAAAGGCGAAGGTCCAGAGTTCGAGTCTCAATGCGACACACAGTTTTAATCTGCCAGGAAGTTTCAGATGTTTCATTATCTGTGTTCTTAATTTTGAAACCTCATTAGCTAAATTTAGTCCACTGGATCGTCTTGCATCCCCAAGTGAACATCTTCCCACTGAGTCATCATTTACAAACTAGTACAATCATTTCATCACACTCTCTGATCTTAACAGATTCTGATAAACACTCAACTATTAACAGTCTCACTTACTCCTCCCAGTAGGTTTTATTTCTATCTTACTTGACTGATCCTTACTTGCTACTAGTTATTTAATCAAATGGCTCTGAGCACTATGGGACATAACTTCTGAGGTCATCAGTCCCCTAGAACTTAGAACTACTTAAACGTAACTAACCTAAGGGCATCACACACATCCATGCCCGAGGCAGGATTCGAACCTGCGACCGTAGCGGTCTCGCGGTTCCAGACTGTAGCGCCTAGAACCGCTCGGCCACTCTGGCCGGCAGTTATTTAATCCACTGGTGTTTGATGCACTAGTGGTTCATGAGAGTGTCTGGGTTTCCATTTAAGAACAAGTAGTTTATACAAAACGCAGTGAGAATCAAGAAATCACTAGAAACCGGTATAGTCGTAATATTGGGGTACTGCTCATCACGATACCGCCATTCATAGTATAATATTTGTTGCTCTGAATAGTCTAGCTGCTTCTCCAGCAGATTCAACATAGGCAACGTCACGTTCACCATAGTTGGACCACTCACAGCAGACAGACGATGAAGAGTCGCTCCCCCTATGTCACATGTCGTAGCATTGACTAACATTCCGCTATCCTAGAACTCTGATCTGGTCATTCTCTTCGGTCTTCCTTGCTCATAGCAGTTTACTACCTAAGAACTGTTGTAGCGACAGTAACATAGGACTTTCTTATTTAAGTATCACATGGAGAGCCACATCTTGAAACATAGCAACTACTATCTTTGAAAGTGTTTCCTCACTGCATGACATGGGAGGCCCCAATAAAGGAAATCAAGATGGCTGAAAGCGAATATACTTCATTTACAAAGTATGATATATCAACATGTCTACATCGTATCATGATTCAGAACACACTGCTGTTTTTGACTCCCCCACAGATATTCCTGTGCTCTCTGGACAGCAATATGCATCACTATCAATATCCCCAAAATGCCCCTCCCCCCCCCCCCCCCCCCGTCAATGTGTGGATTGCTGAATGGAAGATGTGAATGGAATTGTTATCTGGCTGGATCAGTGTGCATAGAACAGGTGTGCAACCAGCTATGTTGTGGCTGGTGGCCATGGCCGATACAACTGGACCATTTCTCATATTCATGTTGTGTGTAGCACTGACACTGTATGGCTGGCACGGTAGCAAGTGGCATGGATGGCACATGGTGAGACTGTACCAGGAAACTGGCAATGTAGCTCAGGAGGAAGGAAGTGGAGGCAATGGGGTCTCCTCTGGAGCAGGATCTGCCCCAGCCTGTGGTGGGGGTGTAGGCGAAAATAGTGACAGTACCCTCAGGTGGGTAATGGTGAGGACGCCATCTGTAGGAAGATGTGATGATGTGGAAGCGTATTGGGTAGTTTGTATGTTTGGTTGAGCAGTCAGTTCCGTGTTACATTGTCATTGCAAGTAACAAGCACATGTCGTTATCGACAAGTTTGAAAGTAATGTCATCTGGGTTGATGTCTAATGATAACAGAGCATCCTACATCATGGCTGACCGGCCACACACGGGGTAATGGCTAGTCGTCGCCACCACTGTCTGTGGCATTCGGGAAGATGTTCTCTCAGAGAACCCACACTAGTTTGTTTGCAGTTTGTGAGCTATTTGTTTACAAAGACCCGAGGTACTGTGAGCAGAGCTGGAGATGGAACTTGGACATGTCTAATGTGGTTTTTAGACGCAGCACCAGTGCAGGTAGGTCCATTTGCTCAGAGTCTTGCGAGGGTAATAGGAGGAAGTGCAGCAGGAAATATCAGTGATTCGGTACATAGTATCTTGGAGAGGGATACTTGCAGGTCCTCCTTGATGGTGGTTCAGATGCCGAGTAATATCCATGGTAATGCTTCAGTCCACAACCTTTGGTGACACATAAGGGCAGCTCTGAGAGTCCTATGCCACCATTCGGCTATCCTGTTGCTCTGGGGGTGATAGGCTGTAGGACAGTTGCATTTGATTTTGTATAGGTTACACAGTGTGCTGAAAAGTGCCGACTTTAACTGGTACCCTTGGTCTGTAGTTATCTGTCTGGTGGGCCAGAACGCACTATTAACATGTCTGTAAAAGCTTGGCTGCTGAACTCTGCTGTGGTGTCCTTGGGGGAGACCACATCCACCCATTGGCACCCTCTGTCTATCACTGAGAGTAGGTACTTGAATCCCTTTTGGAGAAGTCTAATGAGATCGATGTATACATGGCCATAGCGAGCTTTTGGAATTTTGAAACGAACTAATTGTGGTTATTTGTGCCTTCCAACTTTACTTCATTGGCTTACTATGTATGACTGAGCCCAGATGCAAGAGCCGTTTTTGGTGTTGAGCCACATGAAGAGTTATATAATGAGGTGGACTGTGGGTCTGAAGCCTGCATGGGGCATGCTGTGGAGTTGATCGAAAGTTGCTTGATGATACACACAATGACTGCACTGTCAGTACACTTGGTATGTTGCCTGGTGGCTAGGTGAAACCTTTGCCCTGGTTTGAATAAAACCTTTATCTCAGTTTTGTGAAGACACACACCACCCCAAAAAACTGTCACTTTCCCCATCAGACACAAGGATGACTGAATGCTTAAGACTGTTTGGTCCTGTCTTTAATGACAATTCATGGGTTGACCCTCTGTACATAGTTTACAATATATTGTATAATCTCTCCCAAAAAGTATTTAAATACAGGATATCCTAAAGTGGTTCAATAAATTACTGTAATGATAGCAATATTTAGTACCACAATGAGATTTATTGATTTAAGGCACAACTGAATCCAATCTTCAATATTATGACAATGCATGACTATTCCAATACATGACAAGTACAACACATTTCCATGAATACTTTGTTGACGATGTTGAAGTGAGCACCTATCAAATGATAAATAGTTCCCTTCCCTCTACTGTGAGCTGGCTGATTATCTTAAAAGATTGTTTATTTCCTAACTTGTGGCACAGTAATGGAGTAACAGGACGCAACTATAAAATCCAATATGAAGATTTGATCTGTGTGTACTGTGTCAAATGAACTGAATGAGTCTCTGCTTTGCCAGAGCTGCCAAATGATTTATCAAACGCCATGCTCGATTTATGTGGAGTCAGCTATCAGCGATAGGCTGCGCAATCAGAATGGCTGACCACCAGGAAGAGCTGCGGCCGTGGGTGATGTTCCAACAATATGCAATATCGAACCCGAGTTAAGCTGATTGGCGGTCCTGATCAGCGCTTACAAATGCTGTATCCAAGTCACCAAGACAGTGAATACGCATAACTCGACAGTCCGCCAATCAGCTTGCTCCTTTACAGCACACATGGGAAGGCTGCGACATGGGAAGGACATAGAAAAATACTGGGCATAGAGTCTGCACAAAATGCTATGGCCAGTAGGTGCACAGTCGGCAGGGCACGCGTGGGGAGACTGGTAGTGGTGGGGTCTGCAGATAGGCGGTGAAGGTGAAATGCTGGGCACTTAAGGAGAAGTGCTGTTCTAAACTGAAGTTCATATTTCTTATGAATACTGGGTGGAGCCTCTCCATGCCCACACTTGTGTGGTGACTATTCAAAAGATGTCACCTCTGCTTTGGATACTATCTAAAAAGAACACTCAAAATTTAGCTGTTTATTTCGTTTGTTTTGTTAACCATTTGTAACTTTCAAAGAAGCGGCATGAGCGGCGAATTTTTAGTAAAACCTACACATATCTCTTGTTGCCATGTTAAAATTTGCTTCATTTGCCAAAACACAGAGGAGTTTACAAAAGTCACCTCACTAACATGCCATGCACACACAGCTGCGAGAGGATTCTGAAACAGTGTTTTATTAAGTTTGTTATGTGAGGAACTGAGGAAAAGTAAGGTCAGTAGCTTATGAAAAAGCACATCTTCGGTACAAAATAAATGTGTAATGTCTTCAATTACGTTGTTTCGTAACCCATAGCATTTCTCGGCCCAGCACACAGTTTTAATCTGCCAGGAAGTTTCATATCAGCGCACACTCCGCTGCAGAGAGAAATTCTCATTCTGGAAACATCCCCAAGGCTGTGGCTAAGTCATGTCTCCACGATATCCTTTCTTTCAGGAGTGCTAGTTCTGCAAGGTTCGCAGGAGAGCTTCTGCAAGGGGTGGAAGGTAGGAGGCGAGGTACTGGCAGAAGTAAAGTTCTGAGGACGGGGCGCGAGTCGTGCTTGTGTAGCTCAGTTGGTAGAGCACTTTCCAGCGAAAGGCAAAGGTCCCGAGTTCGAGTCTGGGTCCGGCACACTGTTTTAATCTGCCAGGAAGCTTCATATCAGCTCACAAATTCTCATCCCATAACATGTTTGCAAACTTCTTTACTGACTTTCTATTTTTCCCAAATTTAGGCTTTATCATGTAAAAACTAGAAGGCATCTTTCTACTGCAAATTACCACATGTGGTGAAAGACCAAGACTGCAGTGTACCTTAGAAACATATGCTGATATGACGTACAGACATTCCAGTTGTTGAAGTGACAGATCACACAATAACTCAACATCTTATCAACTGTGTGAGGAACACATTCAGTTCTTCCATTAGACTGAGGATGGAAGGAGCTACTCTTGAGCTTCTGAATGTGTTGTAAATGGCATAGCTGCTTAATCAGACTGGGCATGTAGTTAGTGTCCTCATCTGTAATTTTCATGTTGGGAAAGCCAATCTTCACCAACCAGTTGTTCACGATGGTCTGTGCCACTGTACTCGGTATTGCAACCATTATAAAAACTTGAAAATTGGCCTGTGATGATTAAGATGTAATTGTTATCTGCCAGTGTTCAGTTGAATGGCTCTAGAATATGCACTCCCACAATTTCAAATGGTGTAGATGCCTCCAGTAATGTCTGCAATGGTATTTGTGGATGACTGAGATTGGCACATCGCGTGCACAGTATACAGTTTCTGACGTACTGCTCAACATCCTCTCTCTTTGATCGCTTCCAAAATTTCTTGACTGCATGATGACCAGTCGTTCCTACCCCATCATGACCCGCTAATATATGGTGCTTGTCTTAACACTTCATCCTTTAAAGTTGCATGTAGACCATACATGATCTGTACTTTGTCTTCCTACACAACAGGCCCTTGTACATTGTAAACTGTGGCTATGTCCTAAATGCCTGCCAGTTAGCGTTAGCAGCCTGTGTCCCTTGCCACTCAGAAGGGCCCTTCTCAATGCTTACATGATCCCAAACTTCCAACTCAAGCTGTCAGCATTACTGTCTTTCTTGCCTTGTTTGTGTATGACTTTGTAGCCAGATTCTCAATTTCAGACCTTAGTGTGTTAATATATTTAAAGGATCTGTTAGTTCCAGCAGCCACAGTAATGCAGCATGGTCTGTCACGACTTTAAACCTTTCCCCATACAAGTAACAATGAAAAAACTGAATACCTTTAATAACAGCCAACATTTCCTTCTCTATGGGTGAATAATTCTATTCTATTCTAGTCAACTCTCTCGATGCATATTCCTCTGGACGTTCATTGCCATCTACATCCTGACTGATTACAATACATCCAATTGCTCAACTGATCATGTCACACAGGAGAATAAATTCTCTTTCATAGTCGGATATATCAGTACTGGACTGTTTCTCTTAATTTTTCAAATGATGACTGACAGATGCCCACTCCACCTCCATACCTTTTATTCAACAAATAGTTCAGCAACTTAGCAATTTTGGTAAACGCCTTAACGAATATCTTACATAAAAATTACAGAGTCCTAAAAATGACCAAAGTTACTTGGTTTTTATGATTGTAAGAAATCAAATGTGGATCAGTTTTCACACCTTCCTGACTAACTACATGATCCATGTTGCTGCAAAATGACACTTCTCAAATACTGAGCATCAACATGAAGAATATAGACTCTTAAAAACTTCGTTGAATTACTGCACATGCTCTTCCAGGTTCTTCTAAAATACAGTTACTTCCTCAAGATAAATCATGTACTGCCTCGGTTTTAATCCTGTGAGCTCGACATGGAACAACCTCTGAAAAGTAGCTGGCACATCGTAAGGACCAAATGACATCTGATGATAGTGATCCCCAAGGGACAGGAAACGTGATCTTTGGCCAGTCTTCCAGAACCACTTCCAATTGGTGATAACCACTCTTCAAATCCATTGTGGAGAAGTATTTGCCATGACCTAAGTTGTCTAAAGTCTCTGTCATATTCGGTGTAGGATGTGCAATCATAATAGTTTTTGCATTTAGGTATGTGTAGCTGCAGCAATATCTATACCTCTTTGTTGCATGTGACGATTTTTTTTGGAAAATTCAATGGCTGTTCCTGTGGACTAACACTTTCTTCAATAACACTCTTGGCTAGGTGTTGATCGATTAATTCTTCCATTATAGGCTGTAGGTGCCTATGGATCCTGTATGGCTTCTTGTACATCGGAGTGTTATTTCACATTAATAGTGCTCAAGATAACAATCTATGAAGTTTGAACAGATGAGGGAATTGTATTAACAAAGCTTCCATAGCAGTCTTATCTCCTCTCTTCAGGTGCTTTACCTTCTTGCGTAATGCAGGTGCATTGATGGTTTATCCTGATCCAGGGTGTCCAAGTTTGCAATCAACAAATCTTTTGGCAGACTCACCTCGACAGAGCCAGATTTATCCATACTTAAGTACAATCCTCATCTATTTCGTTCACACAAACCATAGTTCTATACATGAAGTAATGCAACATATCCATCTAGTAGTTGCATTCCAATGGCTGTATAACACACATCTCACTGTGAATGTCACTACCCATAGTTACCCTGCTTAAAAAATTGGTTCAAATGGCTCTGAGCACTATGGGACTTAACATCTGAGGTCATCAGTCCCCTAGAACTACATAAACCTAACTAACTTAAGGACATCACACACATCCAGGCCTGAGGCAAGATTCGAACCTGCCACACCGGCCGGCCTACCCTGCTTAACTTTCGTGTACTTCTCAGTACTTTATCTTGCAAATCAAACTTCAATGGACTCATCTGAATTTTGCTTGGTTCCACCTTTATGACTGGTGGATTTTGTGACACTGTAACACTTGCAGTGGTCTTTCCTTCCCACCTGGAATAATGTACCAATGAGTCGATCACATACCACAAAAGATGAATTTTAGCGCCTTGCTCATGCACAAAGTATAGACCCAGGACAGTGCAATAGTCCTCACCAACACGTGGCAATACATCCATATGTTCCCAGAAATTGTTTGCTGCAACACTGAAACTGATCAGTGTTGACCCCAATAAAACGGCATCGTTATTTCCTACTCCACTTAACATATATTCTGGAGGCTTTAGAGTCTTCCCAACTAGGTGGTCCAGACTAGCTACTGACACAAGAGCTCTTGTGTCCACCAAAACCTTTGTTCTATTCCGTTCACTGTGCCCACCGAGCAGATCTCCGCCACTGTATACACTTTTTCGCCACTTTCTTTTATCGGAAATACCATCTGATAGTTGAAGAACTCCCATGGGCGTTTGACAACTGCTTATCGCGATATTGCCTACTTTGCCTCTTACTCAGACAGTCTTGAGCCTGTTGCCCCACTACCCCACATTCATAAGACTTAGATTCACGATGTTGCTCCTTAACGTGGTCTGTATGGCCACATCTATAGCACACGACGATTATCTTGTCCTCGGGTAGCACTGCCGACTTCTTCCAGTTGTGTAACAAACATAACAGTGACGGGTAAATCCCTTGGGTTTTCCATTTGCACTGTAGTTGATTAGTCTGCTGCAAGTCTCCATAAAAATACATCAAGAGCCCTGTTTTCTGCTTCTGGCACAATACATTCTGTGTAAGCTCATAGATGTGAGCTGCCTCATCTGACCAATTAGCCAACCTAGCAGCAGCTTCCAGGTCACAAACAAACACAGTAACATCCTCAGTTGACCTGCGCAAATGAGGAATCACTAGATTAGCTGCTGTAGGATACGCAGAAGGGGTAAGTACATTAACCAAAGCTTTGCTTCAACTACCTCCGTTTTTTATGCTCGTTCGTGGCTTTTAAAAGTCTACTTCTCGTTCATTTTTCTACTTGAGCTCAGCAAACTGCCTCACCAAGACTTCAGACGATTGATACATCATCATCATTCGTGTTTCTGGTACTTGTGTAATCTCTTTTCATACATAATACAAATCCAGGCATCAACCGTAACACATAGATATGAATACAAGGACAGACTAACACTAATCCTTATGTTGGATCATAGCCCAGCATGATTCAGAGCACTTGGAAGTTAGCAGGGTGGGTGGAGTAGTTTATTACACTGAGATTTATTCCACCTGACTACCGTTATTACTACACCAATGATGGAATGTGATATAACATGAGTTGCATACTATTATTCATGTATTGGTGCCAGTGGTTAGTCATTTGATAGCTTTAGCGCCACATAGATTATATTAAATGGGGTGTGCAGCAGGCCAACACCCATCTAACATTTGTTATGTGTCATAAACACCGGTCTCACAGTCTCATAATTGACGGACTTTCCTCAAGTCTCGTGCTGAAGGAGGATAAGCAGTGTAGCTGCCGTTCCTTCATTATCCTCTCAGGTGGTATTGATTGCCTCTCATTGGACTTGGCATCTTGCTACTTCCATAGATTTTCGAAGTAGGCTACTGCTGCGTGGTCTTCAGTGTGTAACGGAACTGAAATGATGGTGGGCTGACAGTAATTTGGAGCCCGCGCGTCGGAAACGGGCGCGCTGGTGTGAGACTGCCAGGGTGTGCACCCTAATGCCATCTATTGGCGAAACTGGGAATTAGCGCTACCTGTCAGACAATGCACAAAGCTCTCGGAGTCAAATGTATTCTTTTTCTTGGTAATTATAAGTTATTACTGTATGATTTAATGTTATAAAGCGCTAGTAGTAAATTATTATGTCTGGTATGAACTCCAGGGTAATAAATATAAATATTCTTAAATACTAAATGATTTCGGTGGAAAGGTGGTAGGGGAACGCCCCCACTCTTGGTGATACGAGCGTAGCTAGAGGTAGCTGGAGACACAGGGACTGAACAATGAAATGGCCTGGGGAGTGTTGACGTGATCGGACGTGCGTAACTGTGCCCACGCAAAAGTGATTGTGCAACAGCGAAGAGGCGAATATCGTCGCCGTTTGTGGAGTAGAACGCGACGAATGGTTGTCGAAGCCGTCTCTATGCCACTGGGGCTGATTGTAAGAGTTCCTGCGCCCAGATTTTATGGCGGACGTGCAGTAGCTTATACGAGTGCTACAGCTCGTAGTTCCAGCCGCCATTAAGGGCATGAGGCGTGAAGAGCTGCGTTAGCCACATGCATTTCACCACCAGCACCGACACGTCTACCCAAGGCAAGACTGCTTGCAATTGTTAAGTCGAACTTTGTATACATCTAAAAGGAGAATACCAGTTTTCTTTTATGCAAGTGCAGAGGACAGAATATAGTAAAGAGTAAAATTACGACGCATGTTGTTCATTGTAAAGTGTAGTAACCTCAAATATAGTGTAGTGAAATCAGACTGAGGCCCCCATCGCCTCTTTCATTAACAATTCTTTTGGTTGTAGAATACTTTAGCGTATAAGAATGTTGAAAAGAGCAATGGTCACACCAGAATGAGTCGCCTATTTATAGTTACTTAAATTTTCCTGAGTAACCTTTCAAGTAAAGTCACTTAACTAATTCTATATCAATTGTCCAAAGAGTAATATCCAAAATCATTAAATAAGTTGAAGGGTAGAAGTTTGTTAACCTAAGTTGCTTAAATTGTCTTGGTGGTAATTACCAAGCCAACTCACAGAAATTGAGAGAGTATTTGCTTTGTAGAATCACCTAGAATGATCAGAAATAGTAATATTCAGAATTAAGTTTAGCCGGCCGAAGTGGCCGTGCGGTTAAAGGCGCTGCAGTCTGGAACCGCAAGACCGCTACGGTCGCAGGTTCAAATCCTGCCTCGGGCATGGATGTTTGTGATGTCCTTAGGTTAGTTAGGTTTAACTAGTTCTAAGTTCTAGGGGACTAATGACCTCAGCAGTTGAGTCCCATAGTGCTCAGAGCCAATTAAGTTTAAATTCAACTCAATCAGTTTCACTTTGAAACGATCCAAAAAATTGATTTATTCTTTTGCTCCTTCACCGCTGGCGACCGTAGTTATAAGTATTTCAGGAGGATTCGACGGTAAGTCTGCTGCTCTCGTCGTGCTGATAGGTTTATCCACTGCTGCTAGCAGTGGTGATTGGATACATAAGCTCACTACCAAGTTAAGTGGGTCAGGTAGGCAGTGTTACCGTGTGAACTGTAGGGCACTGTAGGCCATGGATCGAACCCGTTCAATTATCACAGCTCTTTGGGAAATAGTCCGGTTAGGAGTGTACTAATCATTAGGTAAATACTGGCGAGTAATGGTCAAAAATGTATACGCAAGTGAATTTAGCAAGGTCCATGTAGCACCTAGTTAATGTGGTGCAATGGCGAGGGTAGGAGTGGAGTAAAAGTGAGCTGAGCTTGTGGCAGCTGTGCTGTATTCAAAGTTTAATAACGTGAATCCACTACTACCTCTTACCATTAGGACTGAGCTATTTACGGTTAAAATACGTAGCAGTAAGCGCAAAGGCGTGACAGCTACAAGTCAGTATCGGCTTTATACATACGGAAGTAGGAAGCGGGTCATTCTGTCAGTGGAGGGGGTTAAAACAACCGAGTCAGTTGAGAACATACCCCATTTACTGATGGAAAGATTCGGCGGTTCGGTCGCATGTGGCGACCGTGACAGGACTTACCAAGTTTGTAGAATAATGGCTGCAATAAAAGTGTTTTGTATAAACTTGTAGTTTCAAGAAAATTTTAAATTTAAAATTCTGTTGTAGACAAATATACCACAATTGGTAAGTTCAAGACGACAACCTGCAAAGCAGGAAAAGAAAGTCCAATAGTAGGAGTTAAACAAGTAATACTTGGTTTAATAAAGATTTCTATTAGGCACGAAATACAGCAGCATAAGATGGAGTCGAATAGTAACAAGCAAGACGAAAACATTACAAGGTCAGACCCAGAATTAAGGACCATAGATACTGTTGTAGGGTTGGAAAATCTTATAGATGAATCCACACCCACAAGACAGGAGGAATGGGAAGTGAAACCAAAGGTAGTGAAAAGTGAACCCAATGTATCTGTGGATGCAAGTCACAAGGGAGAGGATATGGAATTAACAAGTTTGTTAAATAGGATGATGGCACAAATTCGAGAAGGGAATGCTAGTTTGAAAGCAGAAATGGCTAGTCATATATCCCAATTGGATGAAAACCTATCTGGTAAAATAAAAGCCAATTTAGATATTTTGAATACGCAAAGCCAGCGTATCACAGAGGTAAACAAATCAGTAAATAGCATTAGGGCTGAAATAACAAATGTTCAGAGAAAAGTCACAGAAATAGAGAAAAGATTTGATACCGAAATTCAGAGAATAGAGAAATCAGTGGAACCTTTGGTTAGTGAAAAATTAGAACCGATAATTGAAAGTAAATTACAGGTGACAGTACCAGTTGTAAAGAAAGAGATTGTTAAAGAAACGGCAGCTGATATTGAAACACTGTGCAATACCATGTTGAGTTTTGATGCATGTGTGCAGGAGCAGGAAAATACACTGCGTAATGAGATAAAATTGTTAAGTCAGCAAGTTCAGAATCAGACGTTTCTTAACTGTAGTGGTATCCCATTGGTAATGCAAAAATCGGAAATACTGAGTAAGGAGGAAAAATAGGATCCTCAAAAGAAACAAGGTGGATGGCATCCAATGGATTTTATAAAAAATTGTGAACGTGTCTTACCAACAGACATGTCGGATAAAGAAAAAATTAATTTAGTAATAGACGCTTTAGCAGGTCATGCTAAACGTTGGGGATTGAATTTGGATATCGACAATTTGAAGTTTACAGACTTCAAAGAAAAGTTCCTTGAGGAATTCTGGAGCACACAACAGAGAGATAGGTTGTGGAGAGAATTCGTTGTCGCCAGAATGCCAGAACATGGGCGTGGGCTCATGAAAGAATACTGTGAAGGATGGTTCAAGCGTTTGGAGTATCTTAAAGGTCGTAGATCAGAACCGGAGATAGTGTGGCAGTTGTGGAAAAAGCTACCTGACGATTCAAAGCGTTATGTAGGAGGCACTCATCGAACATTCGATGAATTTTTAGAAAAAATCGAGAATGAAGATAGGTGGCGTGAAACTAGAGAGATTCGAGGTTTCAGAAATCAGAATGGAATAGTAAAAGGTGGTAGGAATGAACCGCAAATTAACATGATGAGAGGAAGAGGTCGAGGAGGTAACTCTCGGCGAGGGAGAGGACACTATCAGGGAAACGGGGTGCATTATCAAAATCAGGAAACCTAATTACCGCGCAGGTCAAGGGCCTAACGCGCGCGGAAAGAAAGAAATGGCCCAAATATAGGGAAGATCGGAGTAGTCAGTACTATACCGGTAGTAGGATAGTGCGTCGTTCGCCTGAAGAGCAGTTACATAAACGAAACTTTGCGAAGTATAATGCAGGGATACAAACAGAGGAGAGAGAGCAGGGAGGAATTATTAAGGGAAATGAAGTAGGAAAAGAATATCGGTCGGATGTGAAGGCTCACGTGAATGAAATAAGTACAATTCGAGGTCAGAGTGACGAATTGATGAAGGAAGAGTCAGAGAAGGCGTTGTTTGTCGGTAGGGATGGCAACTGTGCAGAGAGGCAGGGGCAAGGGAGCAGTGATGTGACTTATGGTAAAAGGTTCATACGAATAGTCGACAAATCGCATCGAGAAGTAATTAAAGAGGAAAGGGTGGATAAGAAAAAGGGGCATAGTGCAGAGACGCATGCCGATTCAGAAATTACCTCGTATGCAGAATATGTACATCAGCTCAAAAGCCAGCCAGCACAATTAGAAAGATCTTCCACTCAAGTGATTAGTTTGGACCCGAATATGACAGTGTTAGAGAGCCATACCGATTATGATGTGTACCTAGTGACAGCAAGAGTACATGACTGTGATGAAGATTCTTTTAAAGAAATTAGAGAAAGTGTATCTAACCAAGAGAAAGAGTGTTGTGATCCCTGTAGTACTGAAGCAAATGAGTTGAGTGAGATTGGAATTCCATTAGTAGGGGAAAATAATGAAAGTAAGAGCGGCGAATGCACTATCCAACAAAGGGAAAGTAGAGAAATGGATTATAATTTGCGAGAATTATTTGAATCCGAAGAAGGTCATATTTCTAAGGAGGAGGAATTATCGTCAGAATCATCAGAAAGCATCCAGGGAGAAAAAGAAGTAGAGGAAGTTTCCGATCCCACAACCGAGAGTTCAGGCATGACAGATTCGAATGAGAACGAGATGGCATTAAAGAGCCTAGACGAAGGACTATTGGAAAAAGTGGTGAAAGAATTTAGGATGAAAAGGAGAAAGAAACCTCCAGATGGAATGGTCAGTATAAAAACCGGAAAAATAATATGGCAAGACTTGGCGGTGGAAAAGGATTTATTATGGGAAGATAAAGAAAGTATGAAAGAGGACAATAGGATGCAAACAATCCTGCCCATTAATGTATGTGGGTACGATTTATATGTATTGTTGGATACGGGTGCTCAAATAAGTGCTATTTCGCACGCATTTTTTGAGATGATCAAAGAGCAACGAGGAGTAGTCATGATGCCAGTAACAGGTGTTAAAGTGATAGGGGCGACAGGGAAATGTAGTAAACCTGTTAAACATCAAGTGATGATGGAATTTAAGATAAAAAACAAGCAATTTTCGAATGCATTTTTAGTAGTTACAGAGCTCAGTGCCGAGATCATTTTAGGCATTGACTGGTTAATAAAACAGAAAGTAATTATAGATTGTGACAAAGGGATAATAGTTTGTAAAGTTGATAGTGCGGTATTAGAAATACCATTTGAATCATCTAGAGTAATGGAAGAGAACCAGCTGAGATGGGTAGAATTTAGAGATGACCATGATTCAGGAATAGGTCTAAAATTCGATTGGTTTCTGGTGAGGCAGATAGTTGAAGATGGAAATAAGGAGACACTCCTTCGAAATGTAGTGGATAAAACGGAAGGACTATCTGATGCCCAAAGGGAGGATCTATGGCAAATTCTGAAAGAAAATCAGGAGGTATTTTCGGACAAACCGGGACGAGTGATAAATTATGAGTACTGCATGTAGGTAGAGGAACATGAACCTTTCTTTAAACCACCATATAATGTACCCTTGTCTAAGAAAGAAGCAGTTCAAAAAGAAATAGATAAAATGGTTTCATGTGGGGTCATTGAACGGAGTTCTAGCCCATATAATAACCCACTGGTGATAGTAGGTAAGAAGGATGGAAGTGTACGAATAGTGATAGATGCTCGTACTCTGAATAAAGTAGTGAAGAGGGAGTTGGATCGTCCAGAGAACATAGATAATTTATTGCAGAAGTTTAATGGTGTAAAGTACATGACTGTTTAGACCTAACTGCAGGATACTGGCAAATCCCATTAAGTGAGGAGTCTAGGAAGTACATGGCATTTGTATTCAATGGCAAATGCTACCATTTCACAGTGGTACCATTTGGCCTAAATACTTCCGTTTCAGTGTTCATTCGGGCTTTAGACAAAATTTTAGGGAGTGAACTTAGTTCGCTAATCACGGTTTATGTAGATGATTTATTAATTGCTACTAGGACATGGGAAGAGCACATGGAGTTATGCGACAGGGTGTTCAAAGCTTTAATTAAAGGAGGAATGACACTGAACCTGAAAAAATGCGAGTTTGTGAAGAAAGAAATAAAGTTTTTAGGTCACATAGTAACACCAGAGGGAATTGAAAAGGATCCCGATAAAGTCAAAGCAATAAGACATTTTCCGGCTCCCAAGAATAAAAAACAACTAAAGTCGTTTATAGGACTTTGTTCCTTTTATCGTAAGTATGTGGATGATCAGGTGTTCAATAGCCCACATCTGAACAACCTACTTAAGAAGAACAGTGTGTATATATGGACTGAGGAATGTGAAACAGCATTCAACCGGCTAAAAGACAATTTGGCTAAAAACATAAAATTATGGCACCCTGACCTGTGTGAACCACTCCACATGGCAACAGATAGTTCAGATTATGGATTGGGAGTATCCATATTACAGGAGGTAATGATAGATGGGGAAAAAACTCATAGACAAATAGCATTTGCGAGTAGAACCATGTCTAAGTACGAAAGAAACTATACGGTTTCAGAGAAGGAAGCTTTAGCTATAGTATGGGGTTTTAGGAAATTTCAACTTTTCTTATGGGGACATAAGACTGTGGTCCATACAGACCACAAAGCTTTAATATTTTTGAAGGACTGCAGATTGTTACATAACAGGTTGACCAGATGGGCGCTGTTTTTACAACAATTTGATATAGAGATCAAGTATGTTAAAGGGAAAGAACATGCAGTACCGGATGCTTTGTCGAGATTACCGGAAGGATGTGAGACACTAGAAAGTGTAAAGAATAGGGAAGATGTTTTTGAGGTGAATTACTTCAAAAAAGCGGAAGGAAGAGAAAAAATTAGAGAAATATGTCGGAATATGCGAAGATATCAAAGTGATGATGATGCACTCAAGTCGGTAAAGGTCAAGTTTGACAATCCGGACGCAACTAACATAAGGGCTTCATATAAAATACATAAAGGTGTACTGTATCTTCAAAGATTAAATAATCCAGGGAAGTGGGGAGTATGTTGGCCGGAACAACACACTGAAGTGCTGATAGATTATGTTCACTTGGCATATGGCCATTGTGGTGCATGGAAGTGTACCGATAAGTTAGATGAATGCATTACCTTTAACAACATGGCACGAAAGGTAGCACAGAGGATAAGATCTTGTGATCTATGCCAAAAGGCGAAAGTAACAAATCCAACTAATCAAGGGCCCATACAATCAATAAAACCTGATGAAGTATTAGAAATAGTAGCAGTAGATATCTTTGGACCATTACCGAACACCATGGGGGGTTTTGTGTACATATTTGTAGCAGTTGAACTTTTCTCAAAGTATATAAAGCTACATCCCTTGAGAAAAGCTACTGCCAGAGCTGTGTATGATAAAATGGTGTGTGATTATTTTGTGAAAGTAGGGAAGCCAAAGAGAATACTATCAGATAATGGTGTTCAGTTTTGCTCAAAAATGTGGAAGGATGGGATAACTGAAAAACAGGTAGAAGTGGTACATATCTCAGCTTATCACCCATCAAGCAATCCGGCAGAAAGATATATGCGTGAGATAGGTCGGTTATTTAGGACGTACTGCCATTGTAACCACAAGAAGTGGGGCATGCATGTGAGTGAATTCGAAGAAATCATGAATTCATTAACAAACGAGAGCACTGGATTTACTCCAGAAGAAATCCTGAAAAAGATGAGAAGTAAAAGTCTAGTAGAAGACCTACTAGAATTCCCAGATAGAGTTGAATTAGATTATGATAGTAAAAAGAACTTAGTAAAAGACAAGATGAGAAAACAAGCAGATGCAAGAATTCGTCGTCATGACGAAAAAGTAAGGAATCCTAAATTCAAAATAGGTGATCTCGTTCTTGTAAAAACACATGAAAACTCAAGTGAAATTAATAACGAGATCAGCAAATTTAAATATATATATATATAATGGACCATTTAAAATAGTGTCCATACCCAATGTGAATGCTTATTATTTAGAGTACCCATTAACAGGCAAACGCCTGGGAGTAAGAAACATAGTGGATCTCAAAAGGTATGAACCACGAATTCTACCAGATTGAAAATAAATATATAAATAAATATTAAAGTAAACCAATATGTAAATAGTTTTCTTTCTTTTGTTCTATGTGAAAGGTAAATGTTCACTAAAATATGTTGCAGTATTCTAATGAAACTTCTAGTTTAAGTAGAGACTAAACAGAGTGGGAAAGACTGAGCTTCTAAGAAAGCCTTAATAGATGTGTAAATAAGTGTTGTGGAAGAGGTAGAAAAGTGAGGAGGTAAAGTGAAAAGGACGGGCAATAAAGTAATAGGCGCATAACGTGTGTTTTACTTGCCTGAGATAAAAGAAGTGTATTTAAAATTTTTTGTAAAAAAAAAGATGTTTAAAGTGTACTGTGTTTAGAAGTAAGAAAATTGGAAAGAATATATGTAAATCATTTATGTAATGTTTAGCAGGAAAGAGAGAAAGAATTGGTGTTTTATTTTAAATATGTAATATAAGTATCGAGGTGTATCAGTAAGAAAGGGAAAACCCTTGGTAAAAAGCTTGACGAAAATTTCAGATTCATTATAGGAGAGACTTCTTATTGAATTATCACTGTTAGATACCTCAATAAGAAGTGGGGCATGTGTAACGGAACTGAAATGATGGTGGGCTGACAGTAATTTGGAGCCCGCGCGTCGGAAACGGGCGCGCTGGTGTGAGACTGCCAGGGAGTGCACCCTGATGCCATCTATTGGCGAAACTGGGAATTAGCGCTACCTGTCAGACAATGCACTAAGCTCTCGGAGTCAAATGTATTCTTTTTCTTGGTAATTATAAGTTATTACTGTATGATTTAATGTTATAAAGCGCTAGTAGTAAATTATTATGTCTGGTATGAACTCCAGGGTAATAAATATAAATATTCTTAAATACTAAATGATTTCGGTGAAAAGGTGGTAGGGGAACGCCCCCACTCTTGGTGATACGAGCGTAGCTAGAGGTAGCTGGAGACACAGGGACTGAACAATGAAATGGCCTGGGGAGTGTTGACGTGATCGGACGTGCGTAACTGTGCCCACGCAAAAGTGATTGTGCAACAGCGAAGAGGCGAATATCGTCGCCGTTTGTGGAGTAGAACGCGACGAATGGTTGTCGAAGCCGTCTCTATGCCACTGGGGCTGATTGTAAGAGTTCCTGCGCCCAGATTTTATGGCGGACGTGCAGTAGCTTATACGAGTGCTACAGCTCGTAGTTCCAGCCGCCATTAAGGGCATGAGGCGTGAAGAGCTGCGTTAGCCACATGCATCTCACCACCAGCACCGACACGTCTACCCAAGGCAAGACTGCTTGCAATTGCCAAGTCGAACTTTGTATACATCTAAAAGGAGAATACCAGTTTTCTTTTATGCAAGTGCAGAGGACAGAATATAGTAAAGAGTAAAATTACGACGCATGTTGTTCATTGTAAAGTGTAGTAACCTCAAATATAGTGTAGTGAAATCAGACTGAGGCCCCCATCGCCTCTTTCATTTACAATTCTTTTGGTTGTAGAATATTTTAGCGTATAAGAATGTTGAAAAGAGCAATGGTCACACCAGAATGAGTCGCCTATTTATAGTTACTTAAATTTTTCTGAGTAACCTTTCAAGTAAAGTCACTTAACTAATTCTATATCAATTGTCCAAAGAGTAATATCCAAAATCATTAAATAAGTTGAAGGGTAGAAGTTTGTTAACCTGTTGTTGTTGTTGTGGTCTTCAGTCCTGAGACTGGTTTGATGCAGCTCTCCATGCTACTCTATCCTGTGCAAGCTTTTTCATCTCCCAGTACCTACTGCAACCTACATCCTTCTGAATCTGCTTAGTGTATTCATCTCTTGGTCTCCCTCTACGATTTTTACCCTCCACGCTGCCCTCCAATACTAAATTGGTGATCCCTTGATGCCTCAGAACATGTCCTACCAACCGATCCCTTCTTCTGGTCAAGTTGTGCCACAAACTTCTCTTCTCCCCAATCCTATTCAATACTTCCTCATTAGTTATGTGATCTACCCATCTAATCTTCAGCATTCTTCTGTAGCACCACATTTCGAAAGCTTCTATTCTCTTCTTGTCCAAACTATTTATCGTCCATGTTTCACTTCCATACAAGGCTACACTCCATACGAATACTTTCAGAAATGACTTCCTGACACTTAAATCAATACTGGATGTTAACAAATTTCTCTTCTTCAGAAACGCCTTCCTTGCCATTGCCAGCCTACATTTTATATCCTCTCTACTTCGACCATCATCAGTTATTTTGCTCCCCAAATAGCAAAACTCCTTTACTACTTTAAGTGTCTCATTTCCTAATCTAATTCCCTCAGCATCACACGACTTAATTAGGCTACATTCCATTATCCTTGTTTTGCTTTTGTTGATGTTCATCTTATATCCTCCTTTCAAGACACTGTCCATTCCATTCAACTGCTCTTCCAAGTCCTTTGCTGTCTCTGACAGAATACAATGTCATCGGCGAACCTCAAAGTTTTTATTTCTTCTCCATGAATTTTAATACCTACTCCAAATTTTTCTTTTGTTTCCTTTACTGCTTGCTTAATATACAGATTGAACAACATCAGGGAGAGGCTACAACCCTGTCTTACTCCCTTCCCAACCACTGCTTCCCTTTCATGTCCCTCGACTCTTATAACTGCCATCTGGTTTCTGTACAAATTGTAAATAGCCTTTCGCTCCCTGTATTTTACCCCTGCCACCTTTAGAATTTGAAAGAGAGTATTCCAGTCAACATCGTCAAAAGCTTTCTCTAAGTCTACAAATGCTAGAAAAGTAGGTTTGCTTTTCCTTAATCTTTCTTCTAAGATAAGTCGTAAGGTCAGTATTGCCTCACGTGTTCCAGTGTTTCTACGGAATCCAAACTGATCTTCCCCGAGGTTGGCTTCTACTAGTTTTTCCATTCGTCTGTAAAGAATTCGTGTTAGTATTTTGCAGCTGTGACTTATTAAGCTGATAGTTCGGTAATTTTCACATCTGTCAACACCTGCTTTCTTTGGGATTGGAATTATTATATTCTTCTTGAAGTCTGAGGGTATTTCGCCTGTTTCATACATCTTGCTCACCAGATGGTAGAGTTTTGTCAGGACTGGCTCTCCCACTGCCGTCAGTAGTTCCAATGGAATATTGTCTACTCCGGGGGCCTTGTTTCGACTCAGGTCTTTCAGTGCTATGTCAAACTCTTCACGCAGTGTCATATCTCCCATTTCATCTTCATCTACATCCTCTTCCATTTCCATAATATTGTCCTCAAGTACATCGCCCTTGTATAGACCCTCTATATACTCCTTCCACCTTTCTGCTTTCCCTTCTTTGATTAGAACTGGGTTTCCATCTGAGCTCTTGATATTCATACAAGTCGTTCTCTTATCTCCAAAGGTCTCTTTAATTTTCCTGTAGGCGGTATCTATCTTACCCCTAGTGAGATAGGCCTCTACATCCTTACATTTGTCCTCTAGCCATCCCTGCTTAGCCATTTTGCACTTCCTGTCGATCACATTTTTGAGACGTTTGTATTCCTTTTTGCCTTTTTCACTTACTGCATTTTTATATTTTCTCCTTTCATCAATTAAATTCAGTATTTCTTCTGTTACCCAAGGATTTCTACTAGCCCTCGTCTTTTTACCTACTTGATCCTCTGCAGCCTTCACTACTTCATCTCTCAAAGCTACCCATTCTTCTTCTACTGTATTTATTTCCCCCATTCCTGTCAATTGCTCCCTTATGCTCTCCCTGAATCTCTGTACAACCTCTGGTTCTTTTAGTTTATCCAGGTCCCATCTCCTTAAATTCTCACCTTTTTGCAGTTTCTTCAGTTTTAATCTACAGGTCATAACCAATAGATTGTGGTCAGAGTCCACATCTGCCCCTGGAAATGTCTTACAATTTAAAACCTGGTTCCTAAATCTCTGTCTTACCATTATATAATCTATCTGATACCTTTTAGTATCTCCAGGGTTCTTCCATGTATACAACCTTCTTTCATGATTCTTAAACCAAGTGTTAGTTATGATTATGTTGTGCTCTGTGCAAAATTCTACCAGGCGGCTTCCTCTTTCATTTCTGTCCCCCAATCCATATTCACCTACTATGTTTCCTTCTCTCCCTTTTCCTACACTCGAATTCCAGTCACCCATGACTATTAAATTTTCGTCTCCCTTCACAATCTGAATAATTTCTTTTATTTCATCATACATTTCTTCAATTTCTTCGTCATCTGCAGAGCTAGTTGGCATATAAACTTGTACTACTGTAGTAGGTGTGGGCTTCGTATCTATCTTGGCCACAATAATGCGTTCACTATGCTGTTTGTAGTAGCTTACCCGCATTCCTATTTTCCTATTCATTATTAAACCTACTCCTGCATTACCCCTATTTGATTTTGTGTTTATAACCCTGTAGTCACGTGACGAAAAGTCTTGTTCCTCCTGCCACCGAACTTCACTAATTCCCACTATATCTAACTTCAACCTATCCATTTCCCTTTTTAAATTTTCTAACCTACCTGCTCGATTAAGGGATCTGACATTCCACGCTCCGATCCGTAGAACGCCAGTTTTCTTTCTCCTGATAACTACATCCTCTTGAGTAGTCCCCGCACGGAGATCCGAATGGGGGACTATTTTACCTCCGGAATATTTTACCCAAGAGGACGCCATCATCATGTAATCATACAGTAAAGCTGCATGCCCTCGGGAAAAATTACGGCTGTAGTTTCCCCTTGCTTTCAGCCGTTCGCAGTACCAGCACAGCAAGGCCGTTTTGGTTATTGTTACAGGGCCAGATCAGTCAATCATCCAGACTGTTGCCCTTGCAACTACTGAAAAGGCTGCTGCCCCTCTTCAGGAACCACACGTTTGTCTGGCCTCTCAACAGATACGCCTCCGTTGTGGTTGCACCTACGGTACGGCTATCTGTATCGCTGAGGCACGCAAGCCTCCCCACCAACGGCAAGGTCCATGGTTCATGGGGGGGGGGGGGGTTTTGTTAACCTAAGTTGCTTAAATTGTCTTGGTGGTAATTACCAAGCCAACTCACAGAAATTGAGAGAGTATTTGCTTTGTAGAATCACCTAGAATGATCAGAAATAGTAATATTCAGAATTAAGTTTAAATTCAACTCAAGCAGTTTCACTTTGAAACGATCCAAAAAATTGATTTAATCTTTGCTCCTTCACCGCTGGCGACCGTAGTTATAAGTATTTCAGGAGGATTCGACGGTAAGTCTGCTGCTCTCGTCGTGCTGATAGGATTATCCACTGCTGCTAGCAGTGGTGATTGGATACATAAGCTCACTACCAAGTTAAGTGGGTCAGGTAGGCAGTGTTACCGTGTGAACTGTAGGGCACTGTAGGCCGTGGATCGAACCCGTTCAATCATCACAGCTCTTTGGGAAATAGTCCGGTTAGGAGTGTACTAATCATTATGTAAATACTGGCGAGTAATGGTCAAAAATGTATACGCAAGTGAATTTAGCAAGGTCCATGTAGCACCTAGTTAATGTGGTGCAATGGCGAGGGTAGGAGTGGAGTAAAAGTGAGCTGAGCTTGTGGCAGCTGTGCTGTATTCAAAGATTAATAACGTGAATCCACTACTACCTCTTACCATTAGGACTGAGCTATTTACGGTTAAAATACGTAGCAGTAAGCGCAAAGGCGTGACAGCTACAAGTCCGTATCGGCTTTATACATACAGAAGTAGGAAGCGGGTCATTCTGTCAGTGGAGGGGGTTAAAACAACCGAGTCAGTTGAGAACATACCCAATTTACTGATGGAAAGATTCGGCGGTTCGGTCGCAAGTTGTAGGCTACCTCCTGCCGTAGCGCCACTCCTCCTTCACCCACTTCTCTGTGACTCAGTAGATATGTTCCCAGTTGCGGCAGGTGAAGATGGAGTGGATGTTAATTAGGCACAGCTCCTTCCGAGACACCACCTCATGCAACAGGCTGCAGGTGTGGCGTAGGTTGCACGGGTGGTGGGGAGGGGGAGACTTGGGCATGTACAGCGGCGTGAAGGGATAAGGGTTGCCCCAGTATTGGTATGACCCATGTCTTATGGACGCTGTAGTCTTCTTGAGGAATGGCTGTACATTGCGTTCATGTGGGAGTGGCAGGCACAGAGGCAGCTCTTCCTCCTATGATGCCTCTTCCTCGTCATGGGAGGAAGTGGATGGCGTCTCTTCCCCAGTTCATGTGTCTATCTCCACAGAGGGAGGCAACCCGGTGTCTCGACGTCCATCTCCAAGTGCACCGCCTCCTGCATTTCTGCAAGGGGGGGGGGGCGGTGGTCGTCTGCGTGGCAGCGTCCACTCCCGCCGGTCGCCTCACAAGGGAGGTGGGGCCGGGGACAGACGCCTTCTTCTTCAGAACCCACAGTTCCTCACACGGCTGCTGGAGCTGGCGATTTACAGCTGCTTGCTCATCCTCGAGTGTGGTCCTTACGGCTGCAAAAGTGGCTCGGAAGCCGGCCATGGCGTCGTCAGTGGGGGCTTCCAGGCGGCGCAGCCTGCACCCCTCGGGGTAGGGGGGGTCGGAAGGGGGGCCGCCAACTCGGCGCCAGACACCGCAGCAGCAGGGAGTGTCGCGGCGTGCTGGCGGAAGAACTCTTTGAGGTAGCCACAGTTATGCGAATTTGCGGCGTGTGAGCCGCCGCAATTCGAGCATCTGCAAGCCAGCCCTCTTGGCCTGGGACAATTACGAGTGTCGTGCACTGCCATGCTTGCATACACTCGCAATGTACCCCGCTTGCTGGCACTTGAAACACTGCACCTTCTTCTGCGAATGCTTCTGCTGCCGTTTGTAGCCGTGGTTACTCCCCATCGCGTCTATGAGTAGCTCCAGCGCGGCTGCAAGCTTGCTTTCCTTGCATCCAGCCAAATTGCGCTGCTAGTGGCGTAGGCGAGCGACGTTAACGAAGTGAGCCGCACCGAATCGAACAGCGGAGTGGTGTGTGTGTCATAAGCACCATAACCACAACCTTTATATTTCACGAAGATGTTTGGCTCTTAAAGACAGTCCTGCTCTCCTGCTCGTGATACTATTCACTGTAAGCAATCTTGGGAAGCAACGAATCAACCAAGTATTGTAATGAAGAAGGGTTTTCCAGCAAATAGTAACATGAACCTATTGTGATAAATAAAATATAATTCAGAGGCATTGTGTCCTCCAATAAAGCACATGTTACAATTGCAAGGCATCTTGTCACGGTCTGCGCGGCTCCCCCCGTCAGGGGTTTGAGTCCTCCCTTGGCCATGCGTATGTGTGTCGTCCTTAGTGTGAGTTAGGTTAAGTAGTGTGTAAGCTTTGGGACCAATGACCTCAGTAGTTTTGTCCCATAAGACCTTACCACAAATTTCCAAATTTACAACTGCAAGGGACTGCTATTACAGTAATGTTTGGCACATGTAGTTAATCCGAGACCACATAACTGACAGAGTATCAGTCTACATCGTCCCCTAATGCACCTTATGATGACACATCTCTGATTATGTTCATAAATTATCTTCATAGTGAATCAGGTTCTATCCTTCAGAACAATGCAATATATATTAGCCTCTTCTAGAGACAATCTGTCTTCTCTTTACATACTAGAATTTAGATACTGGTTTCACTGAGTGCTCTATATACTCCTTCCACCTTTCTGCTTTCCCTTCTTTGATTAGAACTGGGTTTCCATCTGAGCTCTTGATATTCAATTAATTTTGCACCACCACAAAGAACTTCTAATGATGCAGTTACAACAAACAATCGCTCACCTGAACATTACCACATAACACAATGAATTTTGATTCGTTTAACTTCACTCGACTCTATGGCCGTCTTGTGCACAGTAAAACCTTGAAGACTAATTTTAAATTCACACCAGTGCCGAGCTATGCAAGAAATCACTTACCTATGAGGATGCGACTGCATCTTGATTGCGATACGCGGCTCTACAGTTGTTCTAAAGTTTATCACAGTTCCAAAGAGACTGCATATCACACAATCAAAATCATTTTTACTGGCGTATTAAATTGCGAAATAACCTGTCGCTACTCAACCGCTGTTCTAGACACTTGGAGCAGTGCCTGGAAAGCCATCTGTACTGTAAAAGTACTTACTGACCGAATAAAGTTTCACTGGAGCAGTCAGATACAGGTCTGTCCATCATGAGGGACCCAGAGCGACTCTCCAGAGGAAAAGCGCCAACTCTGAAACTAGTGCTCCCCTCCACTTTATACGTACCTCCGCGCAAATGAGTAATAATGTCGTTATTCATTTTATAAACTAATGAAAGAAAATAGCATGTAAGAGAGGAGATCCTTTTCTTAAGCCCTGTTTTCAATTACGTGCTTTAGATTACATTTACAAAATATATATATATATATATATATATATATATATATATATATATATATATATTAACCTGAAGGGTTAAGAACAAGTGGGATTATTTTCTCTCGACGCAGATATCTCGCAATATCGCCATCGGAGTCTTACAGTGCAGGTTCCCCTCAGCATTCACAATCTCACGCTCTTTCTGATACCGCACTGGAACGGTATTACTATGTTGAAATTGTTCTAGAAGGCACTAGAAACCTATCATTTTCCCGCACAACTGGTACTCCCATCTACATCCGGCACCTTCCTGCTCAAGATGACTCAGAGCCTTCTATACCAGTCGTTCGACGTATACCTGCCCACTGCCTTCTACATACCCTCATTTCCGTGTACGTTTATTAATAAAGAAAATATATTAATTCACATCGCCTTATGGGTGGCGTGAATTACTTTTGTTTATATTTCGGTGAAGCCCTTACGTTATTATTATTATGAAAATTACTATTGAAGCCTTTAAATAAAATTGCAAAATAGAGTGGGTATATTTATACAGTACTATGTGACGTAGTTGCTACATTACAAGCTGATATGCTTCATGGCCATTCCTTTGGCATATGCTATACACAGCTGATACAACTTGTATGCATGGTAAGTTATACCTAGCCAAATTGCAATACTCACACCACACCAGTCGTAAATAACATTCCCTATAATTATGACAAATCCGCAGGCTCCTGCAGCCTTACAAACTTAACCTTTAAATTCCAATGCACATCTCACTCATTCGCCATAGCTACAAATAAAGGAAAAACAAAAAAAGGCAAGAACGAAAACTCGCTTACCAATGTTACAACGCTGTACTGCATGCTATGGCTGAAGTTGTAGTCCTGGACCAGCTGCAGACGCCACTGGCAGATTCTGATACCACATGCAATGGCTAGGTTGGTCAGCCATTGAGGTTGGTGGTGATGGGTAGGTCACGGTCAGGAGGTCAACATACCACCACCCAGGGCGAGGTTGAGCAGTGTTGAGGTAAGTGGATGTCTGTCATATGCCCAATGGGACATCAGAGAAACAGTATTGACAATGTAAACATTTATTATTCAAAGCACAAAACTGTCAGGGTGTCGCCTCATGCAGCCAATGCTTGTAGGTCAGAAGCAGTATACACCCAGCCAGCTTAGTCATGGTGGTTCACATCTGAGGCTGCGCCACATCCACTGAAGTGGCATGTCGTTCCCCACACATCTGCTGCACTGCCAAATGGCAGCCAAACATCTTGGTATGGGATATGGTGTGGTGCAACATATCACATTGTCGCCCCCAAAGAAGAAGTGGCAACCCGTAGCAGCAGAGTCTACCCACAGCAGCAGAGGAGGGCAGCAGGGAGTACACTACCACTTGCGCACTACCACTTGCGAATGTGAAAGAGTGGCTGCACATTTCCAGGCTCGTATTGTAGGCTACCAGGAGACTCACAGGACAAAGAGCGCTAAGGTCACCACATTGGAGTCAGCACTAACGTTGCCAATGTGGCTAACAGTGGTGAAGCTCCCAGAGTGGAACTTGCATTTCCATAACAGCTATTAGACTTCTAGATGAGTAGATGACATGCTGTTGTAGGGTCCTCTTCATAGCTTGATGTTGGTAGACTGAGAATGCCTGAGAACATCTGAAAATGAATATCTGTTTTAGGGAATATTTAAGAGAGTCTGCTGCTCAGTGCCACCCCTACAGCAGTACTCCTACCCCAGGAAAGGCAACAGGTCATAATAGCTGGGTGTCGCCATTGGTTGACCTTTACTTCATTCATTTTGCTCTTCTCATTTAGTCAGCACCGGGAGGAACACTTCTAGAATTGCCCAACCTCATTATTCAGAGTCGCTTGATAGCTTTATTCCACTTTGTCATTCCTGAAAGAGCTTTCTTGTCATGTGAATAAGTCTTCTTACCTCACAGGGCATAGTCACCACAATGACGATGCCTTTCTATTTATGTGTCATTTTGTTGCATTAGTTCAATGATGTTCAGTGCCCCAGGCCAGGGAGTGATTCAGCACACTTCCTTTCTGTGGAGTCTTGCGTTACCAGGGAAGGCATCTTAATTTTTACCTGTGTACAACGAGTATATTACTTTGTGGTGCAATGATTTGATGCCATATTTAAAGTTCCTAGCAATTTGCAATATTACACATTGCTTCTATAATTTCCTGATATGCTGTCATCGATGACACTGCTTCTTTTATTATCCACAGCATAGTCAGCGGAACATATTATATCACATTTTCCGCTGGAGCCGCATTGTTGCACTGCTCCTTGTCTCCTACAATGTGGCGTCTATCTCACAGTTCTGTGATCTGTTCGACTTTCACATTATGTACGAGAATGACTTTGGTAACATGAGAAGGAAACACAGAAGAATTTTTTGTACACTGCACTGCTATTGAGCCTTGCTTCTGTGCAATCAGTCTTCATCTGACTGGGAATTAATTACATGCTCCATTCCTCAAGGTTCCATTTTGGGTCTATTGCTTCTTCTTGTGTACATTAATGACCTCTCATCTGTTAGAGTGCCAGATGGTAAGTTTGTTTTGTTTGCAGATGAATACAAACATTGCAATAAATAGCCAGGAATTTTCACTGACATTAACTAAATGGTTTAAAGCTCATTTCCTGTCATTAAACCTTGAAAAGATCTACCACATGCAGTTGAGAACCTGTAGGAGAGATTTCCTTCCAGGATATAAATAACAATTGAATACATGCAGATAGAAGAGATTGACAGTGTTAAATTTCTGGAATTACAGCTCGATTATACACACATCAAAAAAGTTTTGCATCACCCCAATTCCCAGAACTCCTGAAGACAGACGTTGACTGTGGGTATTGTATCACAGATACAGTCCCTTTGAATGTTCAGAGATGTCACTAAACTCGCCCAAAGACGTAAAGAATCATGTATGAGCAGCGCCTATTAGATGGAGGGGTTTCGACAGCCGATCAGTTCCAGTCATTCCACCAGGATGGAGGTACATGACGTGTTGTCTGTAGTTCAATCATGCCTAGACGGGCAATACCGCGGTTCGATCGCGTCCACATTGTTACTTTGTGCCAGGAAGGGCTCTCAACAAGGGAAGTGTCCTGGAGTCAGAGTGAACGAAAGTGATATTGTTAGGACATGGAGAAAATACAGAGAGCCCGAAACTGTCGATGACATGCCTCACTCAGGCCACCCAAGGACTACTACTGCAGTGGATGACCGCTACCTACGGATTATTGCTCGGAGGAACCCTGACAGCAACGCCAACATGTTCACTCAAACATGTGCACAATAGGCTGCATGATGTGCAACCACAACACCATGAAGTGTGGTACAGATGGGCCCAAAAACTTGCAGAATGGATGGCTCAGGATTGGCATCACACTCTCTTCACTGATGCGTGACACATATGCCTTCAACCAGACAATCTTCTGAGACGTGTTTGGAGGCAACCTGGTCTGGCTGAACGACTCAGACACACTTTCCAACGAGTGCAGCAAGGCGGACGATCCCTGATGTTTTGGGATGGCATTATGTGCGGCCGACGTACGCCACTGCTGGTCAAGGAAGGCGCCGTAATGGCTGTACGATACATGAATGCCAACCTCCGATCGATAGTGCAACCTATTGGCAGCATATTGGCGAGGCATTCATCTTAATGGCCAACAATTCGCTCCTCCATCGTGCACATCTTACGAATGATCTCATTCAAGATAACACCATCGCTCAACTGGAGTGGCCAGCATGTTTTCCACACATGAAACCTATCGAACATGCCTGGGATAGATTGAAAAGCGTTTTTTATGGATGACGTGACCCACAAACCACTCTGAGAGATCTACACCGAATCGCCATTGAGGAGTGGGACACTCTGGACCAACAGTGCCTCAATGAACTTGTGGATAGTATGCAGCGACGAATACAGGCATGCATAAATACAAGAGGAGGTGCTACTGGGTATTAGATTAGAGATAAGATTAGATTAATACTAGTTCCATGGATCATGAATACGATATTTCGTAATGATGTGGAACGAGTCAAATTTTCCAATACATGACATAATTAAGTTAATTTAACAACATAATTAGGTTAATATAACAACTTTTTAATTAATTTATTTATTTATTTTTAATCTTTTAATAATTTTTTGTTCGTTTTTTTCTTTTTTTTCTTAATTTATATCTAAAAATCCCTCTACGGAGTTGAAGGAGTTGTCATTCAGAAATTCGTTTAATTGTTTCTTAAATACTTGTTGGTTATCTGTCAAAATTTTTATACTATTTGGTAAGTGACCATAGACTTTAGTGGCAGTATAATTTACCCCTTTCTGTGCCAAAGTTAGATTTAATCTTGAATAATGAAGATCATCCTTTCTCCTAGTATTGTAGTTATGCACACTGCTATTACTTTTGGTTGTTAATAACAAATTTCATAAGAGAGTATATATACTGAGAAGCTACTGTGAATATCCCTAGATCCTTAAATAAATATCTGCAGGATGATCTTGGGTGGACTCCAGCTATTATTCTGATTACACACTTTTGTGCAATAAATACTTTATTCCTCAGTGATAAATTACCCCGAAATATGATGCCATATGCAAGCAATGAGTAAAAATAGGCGTAGCAAGCTAAATTACTAAGATGTTTATCACCAAAATTTGCAATGAACCTTATTGCATAAGAAGCTGAACTCAAACGTTGCAGCAGATCATCAATGTGTTTCTTCCAATTTAATCTCTCATCAATGGAGACACCTAAAAATTTTGAATATTCTACCTTAGCTATATGCTTCTGATTAAGGTCTATATTTATTAATGACGTCATACCATTTACTGTACAGAACTGTATGTACTGCGTCTTATCAAAATTCAGTGAGAGCCCGTTTACAAGGAACCACTTAGTAATTTTCTGAAAGACATTATTGACAATTTCATCAGTTAATTCTTGTTTGTCAGGTGTGATTACTATACTTGTATCAAGTAGCAAAGAGAACTAACTTTGCCTCTTCATGAATATAGAATGGTAAGTCATTTATATATATTAAGAACAACAAAGGACCCTAGACCGACCCTTGTGGAACTCCATTCTTGATAGTTCCCTAGTTTGAGGAATGTGCTGATCTTTGCATATTATGAGAACTGCTTATTTCAACTTTCTGCACTCTTTCAGTTAGGTACAAATTAAACCATTTGTGCACTGTCCCACTCATGCCACAATACTTGAGCTTGTCTAGCAGAATTTCATGATTTACACAATCAAAAGCCTTTGAGAGATCACAAAAAATCCCAATGGGTGGTGTTCGGTTATTCAGATCATTCAAAATTTGATTGGTGAAAGCATATATGGCATTTCCTGTTGACAAACCTTTCTGGAAACCAAACTGACATTTTGTTAGTACTTCATTTTTACAGATATGTGAAGCTACTCTTGAATACATTACTTTCTCAATAATTTTGGATAAAGCTGTTAGAAGGGAGATTGGACGGTAATTGTTGACATCAGATCTATCCCATTTTTTATGCAAAGGTATAACAATAGCATATTTCAGTCTATCAGGGAAAATGCCCTGTTCCAGAGAGCTATAATACAGGTGGCTGAGAATCTTACTTATCTGTTGAGAACAAGCTTTTAGTATTTTGCTGGAGATGCCATCAATTCCATGTGAGTTTTTGCTTTTAAGCAAGTTTATTATTTTCCTAATTTCAGAGGGAGAAGTGGGTGAGATTTCAATTGTATCAAATTGCATAGGTATGGCCTCTTCCATTAACTGCCTAGCATCTTCTAATGAACACCTGGATCCTATTATATCCACAACATTTAGAAAATGATTATTAAAAATATTTTCAACTTCTGACTTTTTGTTCGTAAAGTTTTCATTCAATTTTATAGTAATACTGTCTTCCTGTGCTCTTGATTGACCTGTTTTTCTTTTAATAATATTCCAAATTGTTTTAATTTTATTATCAGAGTTGCTGATTTCAGACATGATACACATACAACTGGATTTTTTAATAACTTTTCTTAATATATCACAGTAGTTTTTATAATGTTTGATAGTTTCTGGGTCACTACTCTTTCTTGCTGTCAGATACATTTCCCTTTTCCAATTACAAGATATTTTTATACCCTTAGTAAGCCATGGTTTGTTACATGATTTCTTGCAAGTATATTTAACTATTTTCTTGGGGAAGCAGTTTTCAAATGCATTTACAAAAGTGTCATGAAATAAATTATATTTTAAATTGGCATCAGGTTCACGGTACACCTCATCCCAGTCTAACTGCTGTAGGCTTTCCCTGAAATTTGCAATTGTTAAATCGTTGACTGAAAGTACTGCTTTGGAGGACTGTTTAGTACTGCTGAATGGAGCTATGTCATATATTGTAACTAGCTGTGCACCATGATCAGAAAGACTATTCTCAACAGGCTGAGCATTTATGTGGTTAAACTTATCTTGGTCCATAAAGAAGTTATCTGTCAGTGAGCTGCTATCCTTTACCACCCGAGTAGGAAAATCAATAACGGGTATCAAGTTGAAAGAACCAAGTAATACTTCAAGGTCATTTTTCCTATTACCCTCTTTCAGAGAATCTACATTGAAGTCCCCACAAATAATAATTTCCTTCCCCCTGTCTGACAGACAGCACAACAACGAGTCCAAATTTTTCAGAAATAGGTGAAAATTTCCTGTTCGGGACCTATATACAGTTACAATTATAAATGTGCCTTTATTTAATTTAACTCACAGGCACATGCTTCTATATGTTTCTCTACTCAAAACTTTTTTGTTTCTATACTTTTTGCACAATGACAACTTTTGACATATATGGCAACTCCTCCTTTCTCCATATTTTCTCTAATTACATGTGCAATGAGCTTATATCCACATACATTTACCTTATCCATATCAGTAACAATGTGATGCTCAGACAGGCATAGTATATCTATTTCATCCTCAGCTTCTAAATCTTCTAAACAAACCAGAAGCTCATCTATTTTATTCTTTAAACTCCCAATATTTTGATGAAATATACTTACATTATTTTTAATTATACTTTTATGACAACCTTTCCTTATTCTAACATGTGCAGTACTCTCCTGTCTGAGTTTCTCATTGTGCTTAGGCCTAGTTCCTATACCAGTGGTCACATGGTGTTCAGAGAGGCAGATTATGTCAACTGGGTTGGGTGACGTTAATTCATCAATGCAATTACCTAGGACCAAGATACAACTTGGTGGAGATAAAATTTCTGGTGATTGGTGAAAATTTATAATTGACAGCTGTGATTGGTGATCCAATGGGCTAGAATTGTGCTGTTTAATTTCTTTCCTAAACTGAAGATTTGTTTCAATCCTGACCTCTCGTAGAACTTAATATCTTTCTGTCTTACCTATCCTAAAAAAGGTGCTGCTCCAACACCTGTAACCACTGGTATTTTGCCATTCATGGCAGTGCCTCCCCCCTTAAATTTCCTTCTATTACCCCAGCCAGTTTACCTTTCCCTTTCCTGTTGAGATGTAGGCCGTGCCTGGTATAGTCCCACCTACTGAGAGAATCAACAGGAACCACACCAATATGAGCCCCCGCACCCAACCCAAGCAGCCGTTGCAACTCCAAATTAACTCTCCCAACAGAATGAGGCCAGTCATGGCATCTCAGGACAGATACAAATTCAACATTGGTGTGTCTCGATGCCGACGGAATCTTCACCAGGTCACACTCTATACTGTACCCAGGATCTCTGTCGATACTGTTCCCTGGCCCTCCCACGATAACCACAGTGCCTTCCCTGGTAAACCCTTTACAGAGTGAACCTAAATCCTCTGTCACCTGATCCAGACTAGCACTTGGTTTGAAAAAATTTGTGACCTGGTATTCTGGTCCTAATTCCTCTTGCAGAAGTTGGCCTACACCTCTGGCATGAGAACTGTCTAACAACAAAACTTTCTTCCTTTTCTATGACTTTCCTACATTCTTTTTCAATTTCCTATTGAAAGTTTGTTGAGGCTCATCAGTTTCTAACTGAAGTAACAGGTCAAACTTTTTTTTGACATTCACCACAAAACTGTCAGACTTAGTTCTAGGCCTGTTCCTTCTGTTACCTGTTGCAACTTCCCACCTCTCTTTGCCCTTCTCCCTCCTTAACCTGTCCAGATCTTTCCTAGCCTGATCTAGCTCAACCTGAAGGGTAGCAATTTTCCCCTCCTGTTCCACTATCTTCCTATCTCTGCTGCAAATCCTACATAACCACTGATGAGCCTGATCCACTATCCTGACACCCACGCCACTGCAGTTCCCCCAATGAAAAACGACACCCACGCCACTGCAGTCCCCCGAACGAAAAACACTACTGCATCCATCACACCAAACCCCGGAAGTAACAATTCTACCGGAAGTCAGGCACTTCTCACTCATGGCAAAAATAATACTTTAGCTAGAATAAATCAATTAAATTACCGAAAATAAAAAAGACGTTACAAGAGTTAAACCTATTCACATATGTATGTAAGCAAGTTTCTGATTTAAAATTCCACTGTTTTTCTGAGATCTGTATTAAAACAATGAAGGTATACGCTATTTATTATATATTTCACTTGATGGAATGAAAAAAAAGGACAATTAAACGAGATACTTTAAGTTTGATTCTCCAAAAACGTTACGAGAATTAGGCCTATAAACAAATGTATATAAGCAAGTTTCTGATATAAAGTTACACTGTTTTTCTGACATCTGTATTAAAACAATGAAGTTATACGCTATTTACGGTAGTTTACTTATTTGTTACCGAGAAACTAGTCAAATTACCGTGAAACAAGAAACAAACATATTTACAAAATTTAAGCCTAAACGTGACTTCGCGAAGTTGAGATCTTTTCGTGTTTTCTGGAAAAATACGCAAAGAAAAGTGAAACCTTTAACGGCAAGACTAAACGATACACTAATGCACGTATTTAATTTGTTGTCGGTGTTAAACTAAGTAATATTCCTGTCTAAATCACTTAAATTTCTGGAAATAGTTTCTGGCGTCACTTACTCGGCGGCCATCTTGGAACAGGAACAGGTATGTACCACCACCTCTGAAAGTCTAGCTGTAAGGTGGTACAACATGCAATGTGTGGTTTTGATGAGCAATAAAAAGGGCGGAAATGATGTTTATGTTGATCCCTATTCCAATTTTCTGTACAGTTTCCGGAGCTCTTGCAACTGAGGCGATGCAAAACTTTTTTTGATGTGTTTATATTCAGTTGTGAAGGGCAAATCACAGAATTTCTGTACGGTCTAAACAATTCTGCATTTAAAATGTGAATGATGTCACATGTAGGAGATACATATGTAAAAAAAAACTTGCATACTTCACTTACTTTCATTCTGTTATGTCATATGCAATTGTATTTTGGGGGAACTCATCAAACTGAGAAAAAGTTTTTAGAGTGCAAATGGGTGTAATAAGACTCATTGGTGGTGTCCATTCAAGAGCATCATGTAGAAAACTATTCAAGGAACTGAGTATTTTAACCACTGCTTCTCAGTGTATTTATTCCTTTATGAAATTTGTTGCAAATAATATGTCTTTATTTCTAAGCAATAGTGCAATACATAGTATCAATACTAGGAATTAGAACAATCTACATGAAGACCTAAAATCACTTACCTTGGTCCAAAAAGAACTCCAATATTTGGCAACACACATTTTCAATAAATTGCAAGCAACTGTTGAAAACTTTGTTTTGGATGAAACACAGTTAAAACAGAGTTTGAAAGTTTTCTTGGTAGGCAAATCCTTCTACTCAATGTCTGTTAGATTTCAGTTTTGGCAGCACTTAGTCACAGTAGTTAAGATTAGATATTTTGTATATAATAAATTTATTAAAAGTGTATAACTATGTTTCATTCTGACAGTGTATTAATGCTGTAAATATTAGCAGTTCCAGTTTACCATAATATATTCGTGTATTCAGACAGTCTCCTGGCAAATGATTAAGTGAGTATTATTTACAGATGTTCTATGTTTTTATTGGACACTTTCTGACATGTTCCACACATACGAAGATCATCTCATTTTTGAGTCTATGGAACGAAAACTGAATCTAATGTCGCTGAACAGTCAAAAAATATACGAAATCGGCGTCATGTACATAATTCTTCAGCAAACTTTACTCATATTTATATTACAGACTGAACTGTCTGAAGTTGAACAATTGAATTAATGGCTTCAGTAGTTGTGGAGGACTCAACTATCTCTGGAGGCCAGTTATCCACTAATTACATCTGGTATCTCTGGAGGCCACCTGTTCACTGACTCTGCTGTTGATATTGTTACAAATATAACGCTGAACAAAACTTCGTGCATCTTCGTAAAGTCTCGTGGGTGGCCAGTTCCACAGTTCGATCCTCACGTATTATTACTAAATTATATTTGTTATCGATCTATGTTCCGCTGTGGTGTCTGTTATGATTACTGAGATGTTCAAAGGCTGATCCTACTGCATGAGCTACAATCGGCCCTTGCTTCCCTCACGCAGATCATTTGCTACCCCTGGAGCTTTAACCTATCGTTATGCAAGAAGCACGTGTACAACCTTTAGATGACTCACTTGCTTGAGTCGAAGGCGATTTGACTCAGAGCAATAACTTCTATTAATAATCATCGGAACAGAACATATCATTTCTGATGGGAACATCACAACTTTTGTAGTAACCTCTGTCACCTACTTGTAAAAACTACCATAGTATCTCCTTGGGGTTATGTAACACTTTAGCTTGTTTCTGTCTATGGAACAATGAGGATCCTAACCCGTTATTCCCACTGTGAAATTTCTGACTTACTCAAACAATAAAATGCTACGAAACTGTCCTCCTTTTAGAATGATCGCGACAATAGATCCCCATCGGTATTCGTTTTGGTTGCGGTATTGAGACAGCTTCGGTAATGTAACATAAAAGTTACTGACGACAGAAATGCACATTCTATGTAGACAGCTGGCGTTTCTTTATTCTCATTTCGCTTGGGGTCATAAACGCCCTTACAAAAACGCTTCACTTCTAGCAAAAGGACAGTTTGAAACCATAAGATTCACTCTCTATAGTTGGCCCCACCCCCTCTCGTCCTCATGTTTGGCTATGGCGGATAACTCTGATTTGTCACTTAGTAAAACTCGTTATCTTCATATCACTACTCTTAATTAAACTGAGCATTGAGCGAGGCACTTTAAGTAACAGCCCTGAAAGATGACTCTCGACTTCATGGAAACAGACAAGCCCAGTTACCATCAGAATAAAACGTGGAACGTATTATCTATGGATATGAGTAATCAATGTCTACAGAAACAGAAAAAGCTGCAAATAGCCATCTGTCCTCTATTTGTATTTAATGTAATTACAATGACTTATTCAGTATTCAGTATTATTAAGTAAAAATAGCAGCTATCACTTGAAACTGTGACAATTTTCTTCTAACTGTTCACATCACATGGCAGAAGTCTTAAACTCACTGATTTTCGACCCTTTACAGCATTGAGTTCGGGGAGTCAACTACAATAGGCTCCCTATTTGTGCTGTAATTATTCGCCACTAAGTCAATCGTAAGAAATTTCGTAATGGGGTGAAATTAGTGAAGTTGACGTTACCAGCAGAAAAAAATGTCAGTAAATGAATGTTCCATGCATTTTGAGTGAGGAGAACTATTTAATACACAATAAAAAGGAATTAACTGAAAATCTGAACCATCGCTACAATTCTTTCAGCAGTCAGAAACGTCCTTCAGAAAGTCTCCGAATTGGTCTGAGCAGTTTTCCATGATGGTGGTGAACTCTTTTCTTTTTTTGCAATGTTGCACATGGTAGCCATCTGTATCTCAGAGACTAACAACCACCTAATTACAAGAGCCCTAGGTGTTATGATCTAGGCTGACTTGTAGCTTCAGCTAGAGCCTCCGAGAAGATGCCCTCGTGAGTCAGTGAATGTTATGTGAACATATGAGCTGGTGGACGCAGTGCTGCTCCGCTATGTTGGGTCGTCATTACCCTTCCTGTTGCCTCTCGTAGTTACGTATAACGTCCATCCACAATGGCTACCTCCAGCCTTCCTTTCAGAAGTCTTGTCTTCCATTATTCCCACTCCACTGACATAGTTTTTGGCTGGTGGTCTTTTACTCTGCTATTTTAATTGATACTTTAAACTCTTGCATAGCCCACACTGAAACAAAAATTAGCAGGTTATCTCTTTAGCTAAAACAATCATGACAGTGTTATTAATTTGTTATTATAAATAGTGCCAATGTGACCATAATATAAAAAGGTCTCCTAGTCTGAAACTGTTTCTCAAGGTTTCGACTAATAACAGGCTTTATATCTGTGAAGCAGGCCCATGTCAATAAATGGGTTAAATAATATGGTTAAGAAATCTGAAGAGACAGATGAATTAGGTGTTGCAGCAGGGAGAGGGAGGCGGCCCGTTCCCAACGCAGTTGTTGATGAAGGCCCTGTAGCTACAGCTGACCATGCTTCAGATGCCTCAGATTTTGCAGCCACAGCTCATACTGTGCCATAGTAACTGTTTCTTCCCTGGTCAACAGTTCAAAAGGTTTTGTGGAGCATTTAACACTATTATCCCTACAAGTTTCAGAATGTGCACCAAACGAAGTCTAAGATCGACTATAACGCCTTGACATTGCCCCTCGTTTTTTGGCACAGACGGAAATGGATGACAAGTGGCTGGGAAATATTCTTTGGATAGACAAGGCACATTTTACTCTGCATGGGCTGTGAATGCACAGAATGGTAGCATTTGGGGTTCTACTCTGTCACCTCTTATCAAGGACTCAGTTTATGTGAGTGCGTGGTGTGGTTTCACAAGCTCCTTCATTTTTGGTCCATTTTTCTTTGAGGAGATGACACCTCACGGACCTATTAGATGCACAGTGACATCTAAATATTATAACGACCTCCCCGTGAAACAAATGATTCCAGCTTTGCAAAGAAGGCAACTGTGCCCACACCATTGTTTTCACTCAAGATGGGACGATACCACATGTCACTTGCCAGGTGAAAGATTTGCTTCTAGAAACCTTTAGTAATGACCGCATCATCTCTAGGCAGTTTCAAGATGCGTGACCTTCCACAAAAGGCGTGCATACGAGTACAGTGTTGCCTAGCGTTGCCCCCACACCATGTACGCCCTCTGGGACACCCAAGTCCGCGTTTGCAGCCACAATGCAACCCGCTGTCGCCGTCGGCACATTCCGTCCAACTCCACTGCGTTCGGCGTTTGGAGCCCAGGCATTTCAAAAGAGATAAACGCCGCGCTACTTCTCCACTAGTATAGAATGCTCAGAAGGCAAACACAGTTGAACAAAATTATTCCTTGGGAGTGGCACAAACCTAAATAGGAGTCGCCCCTGACAACTGCACTAAACAACCGAAATGCAATTCAAGAATGCAGTCAGAAAACATCGAATACCCCACATATTACCAGGGGACTATGTCAGTTAGGATTTAAAAATGCACCAAGCTGAAGAAGACATACAAGCAAATTAATTAAAACAAATCAAGCCATAGGGCGATAACAAGAATCTCACCATCCTAAATCTCAAAGAGACATCAGTATCACAAGGAAAATGTACTACTATAATTGTAATATAGCTCATTCATACTTAGAATCGTAGACAAAAAGACTGTGGATTGAGAATAGTGTAGAATACCAGAAACACAATGGTGAAAGACATAAGAACTTGAGTTAATAATAAAGTACACAAATATGTGTAAAACACAGTAACATGTATCATCCTAAAGAATACAACAAAATATCATAGGTTAATAAAGCCAAATCAACTCGGTAATATAATCGCAGGACAAAAATCTTCCCAGGGGAATTACATAACATAATACATGAAAAAGAACTCCCTAGTTTTAATGTGTCCTAGAAACTGTACAAAGTGACATACACTATTCTAGTTTGTGGTGTTTGATTCATCAACTCTCCAAGTTTGGCTCACTCCAGTTGGCAGGTCTGCTTGAACTTGAGATGGCGCCAGTGCTGTTTCTTCCCTCTGTTCCCTCGGTTCAGTGGAAGTGTGCATGCAGTTCAGTGCAGAGGAACTCAGCAACAATGCGTACTCCACAACAGAAGGCACAGTGTGTTATTTGGTTTGTGAAAACTGAGTCAGTTATAATAGTGCAACGAAATTTTAGTTATTCGACATCAATGTAACTCTCCAAAAGTTAATGCCTGGTGCTGTCTGATGGAAGATCGTGTGATTGGTTCTTTCATTTTTGTCGAAAGAACAATAAATGGGGACGTTTACTGTGACATGTTGGCAGAGTACATCTTTCGCCAAATGGACGATGTAGAGGCGGGAAAGAGGCTTGTGTTTTTCCAACAAGATGGCGCCCTTCCTCATTACTATAACCTCGGACTTGCGGCTCTTGACACTCACTTTCCAGGAAGGTGGTTAGACAGGGCTGGCCTCATATCTTGGCCACCACAAAACCCAAACTTAACCCCATGGAACTTTTTCTTTTGGGGGCACATAAAAAATGTTGTGCGCAGTGAAAAGATCAGAGCCATCAATCATTTACGGGAAAGAATCGTTGCGGTGGTTGGGACAGTTATATCTGAAAAGTTGGTGAACACGTGGCAAAAAGTGGAATATCGTCTCGAGGTGGGCAGGGCAACAAATGGATCCTACATTGATGTCCACTAACATTAAACAAAACTTGAAGGAATTCTCTTCCATGATATGTACTCATTGATGTGATGTCCGCCCCCAGTAGATGAATGGTCAGCATTACAGATTGTCAATCCTCTGGCCCCGGGTTCGACTCCCGGCTGGGTTGGGGAATTTTCTCCTCCCAGGGACTGGGTGTTGTGCTGTCCTCATCATCATCCTATCATCATCATCGACTGCAGGTCGCCGAAGTGGCATCAGATTGAAAGACTGGCACCAGCAAACAGCCTGCCCGGTGGGGGGCCGTAGTCATACGATTAAATAAATAAATAAAATTGATGTAATTTTCATTAATTTCCCAATTAAATTTGTACTTAAAACTAGGGAATTCTTTTTCAAACACCTTGTGTAAAAGTAAGAAACTAGATATCACACTCACAGAAAAGACTGTACCAGGGTGAATGTTCTATGAAGCATAGTACCTGTAAATGTGAGTCATCAAGGAAAGTATTTTGTCCTTCCATGATGGATCTGTCAGTTGGGTATTCCTATCACTAGTCTATGGGTACTTTCTTTTATCTAAGTATTTGTCATGTAATAGCTTTGTGTGACCAACTGCACTTTTGATAGGGCATAGTGGCATTTAGTATTTTGTTTGGGAGTACATGGGTTTGCTGTCACTGGTTGTGATACCATTATTGCTTTCCTTTATCTCATACTTACGGATGCTCAGGGTCAGAATACCACTTGAGCACACAGTTGGTAGAAATGTACCAAGTAAAACAGTCCATAATGGGAGGAAATCCTCTATGGTATACAGTCTTTGTAAAGAAACAGTGACTATAGCATTATATGTGTAAAACAAAGCGAAGGGCTGCATTTAGAAACGTTAAATGAAACGCTTTTGGCTGTCAATAGAACATTCTATGAAGCCCTAAACGCCTATGGTAGCAAAACGTCATGAATCGGATGAGACAGGGACTGATGTTGAGGGAAGCAAAGCAAAAGCAGAAACGCTCAACTCAGTTTTCAAATATTCCATTACAAAGGAAAATCAGGGCCATTGTCCAATTTAATAGTCACTCCGCTGAAAAATTGACTGATACGCACTGAAATAACAAAAGTTATTGGACAACTCTTAATATCGTGTCTAACCTCCTTTTGCCCAGCGTAGTGCAGCAACCCGATGTGACGTTGATTCAACAAGTCGTTGGAAGTGCTACCTCTACAGCCATTCATAATTTCAGAAGTGTTGCTGGTGCTTGATTTTGTGCATGAACTGAGCTCTCGATTACGTCCCACAGGTGTTCAGTGGTATTCATATCAGGCGATCTGGGTGGTGAAAACATTTGCTCGAATTTTCCAGTACGTTGTTCAAACTACTTCCGAGCAGTTGAGGCCTGGTGACATGGCGCATTGTCATCCATAAGAACTACATACTTGCTTGGGAACATGAAGTCCATGAATAACTATTTCCAGTCAATTATCGGTTCTGCTGTACCAGAGAACCCAGGCAGTTCAGTGTAAACACAACCCACACCGTTATGGAGTCATCACCAGCTTGCACAGTGCCTTGTTAACAACTGGGGTCCATGGCTTCGCGGGCTCTGCGCCACACACCAGCTCTTACCAACTGAAATCGGGACTCATCTGGTCAGGTCACGTTTTCCCAGTCATTTAGCATCCAGCCGATACGGTAACGAGCCAAGGAGAAGATCTGCAGGCGATGTCGTGCTGTTAGCAAAGACACTCATGTCAGTGTCTGCTGCCACAGCCCATTAACGACATATTTCGCCGCACTGTGCTAACGGTTATGTTCGTGGTATGTCCCACAATGATTCCTGCGGTTATTTCACGCAGTATTGTTTGACTGTTAGCACTGGCAACTCTAGACAAACAACGCTGCCTTAAGTGAAGGCTGTTGGCCATTGCATTGTCCGTGGCGAGAGATAATGCCTGAAATTTGGTATTCTCAGCACACTCTTGGCACTGTGGATCTCGAAATACTGAATTCCCTAACAATTTCCGAAACGGAATGTCCCGTGCACCTACCTCCATCTACCATCCCACATTCAAAGTCTCTTAATTCCCTACGTGCGGCCTTAATCACGTCGGACTTTAGTCACCTCACTGTAGATATTGGTTAGTGTAGGTGGCGTCGAGAAACAGTGCAACTGATACAATTAAAAAGCTCCGAGGCCTGATGGAATCTCTGTCGGATTGTGTACCACATTTTCAATTGAGTTAGCTCCCTATTTAACTATAACCTGCTGTAGATCCCTTGAGGAAAAGACTGTTCCCTTTAGTTGGGAGAAAGCACATGTTACATCCGTCTACAAGAAGGGCAGTAAAACCGATCCGCAGGACTATTGTCCAGAATCGTAATCACCCATTTACTAAAGAATCAGTCTTACAGCATATTCTGAGCTCCAATAAGATATCTTGAAAAGAATGACCTTCACCATGTCATCCAGTATGGGTTCTGAAAATGTAGATCATGCAAAACACACCTCATATTCTTCTCCCATAATATCATAAAGTCATGGATCAAGGCAGTCAGATAGATATGGTATTTCTTGATTTCCAAAAAGCTTTTGAATCAGTACCATGTATGAACTTATTATCGAAAGTACGCTCATTATTGGATATCAAATAAAATTTGTGGTGAGCCTGAGGATTTTTTGATAGGGAGGTTACAGCATGTTATATTGGATAGAGAGTCAATGACAAATGTAGAAGTAACTTCTGGTCTGCTGCAGGGAAGTACATTGGGACCTTTGCTGTTGATGTTGTATTATTAATGACTTTATAGATAATATGTACTAATAGTAACCTCAGACTTTTTGAAGTACTGTCTGAAAAACTCTGCAGCACTATTCATTTGAATCTTGATTAGATTTCAAAGTGGTGCAAAGACTGGCAATTTGTTTTAAACGCTTAGAAATCTGGGACTGTCCATTTCACAAAACGAAATCTTCAGTACCCTGTGACTAGAGCATCAACATCTTGCAGCTGGAGTCAGTTAACTAATACAAATATCTGGGCATAATATTTTGCGGGCATATGAAATGGAACAATCAGATAGGCTTAGATGTTGGTGAAGCAGATTGCAGACTTTGGTTTATTGGTTGAATATAAGGGAAGTGCAATCAGTCTACAAAATGGATTACTTACAAATCACTAGTGCAATCCATACTAGAATACTGCTCAAGTGTGTGGAGCATTCACCAAACAGGACTAACAAGGGATATTGAACGTATGCAGACATGAGTGCAAGTTTCTTTGAGCCATGGGAGAGTGTCACAGAGGTGATGAAGAAACTGAACTGGCAGACACTTGAAGATAGAGCAACTATATTGTGAAAGCCCACGTACAAGTTTCAAGAACCAGCTTCAAATATAAAATGCAGGGAATGTACTACTATGCCATATGTATCACTCCCATAGGAATCATCAGGACAAGATTAGATTAATTACGATGCACACAGAGGCATCTGAACAATCGTTCTAACAGCAGTCCATATGTCAGAGGACACTCGATTAACTAATACAGCGGTTAGTACCCTCCGCGACGCACAGAACAGTGCTTTGTAGATTATAGACTGATGTAGTCTCTTCTTGGAAATTTTATATACAGTTATATTCCCTGGTAGGAAATGCTGTTTTCGGTGTCTCGTTGTTTTTTTATTGGTAAATGCAATTCCAAACTGTCTCTTGTTCCACATCCCTGTATAAAACTGTTGGTGAAATACACTCCTGGAAATTGAAATAAGAACACCGTGAATTCATTGTCCCAGGAAGGGGAAACTTTATTGACACATTCCTGGGGTCAGATACATCACATGATCACACTGACAGAACCACAGGCACATAGACACAGGCAACAGAGCATGCACAATGTCGGCACTAGTACAGTGTATATCCACCTTTCGCAGCAATGCAGGCTGCTATTCTCCCATGGAGACGATCGTAGAGATGCTGGATGTAGTCCTGTGGAACGGCTTGCCATGCCATTTCCACCTGGCGCCTCAGTTGGACCAGCGTTCGTGCTGGACGTGCAGACCGCGTGAGACGACGCTTCATCCAGTCCCAAACATGCTCAATGGGGGACAGATCCGGAGATCTTGCTGACCAGGGTAGTTGACTTACACCTTCTAGAGCACGTTGGGTGGCACGGGATACATGCGGACGTGCATTGTCCTGTTGGAACAGCAAGTTCCCTTGCCGGTCTAGGAATGGTAGAACGATGGATTCGATAACGGTTTGGATGTACCGTGCACTATTCAGAGTCCCCTCGACGATCACCAGTGGTGTACGGCCAGTGTAGGAGATCGCTCCCCACACCATGATGCCGGGTGTTGGCCCTGTGTGCCTCGGTCGTATGCAGTCCTGATTGTGGCGCTCACCTGCACGGCGCCAAACACGCATACGACCATCATTGGCACCAAGGCAGAAGCGACTCTCATCGCTGAAGACGACACGTCTCCATTCGTCCCTCCATTCACGCCTGTCGCGACGCCACTGGAGGCGGGCTGCACGATGTTGGGACGTGAGCGGAAGACGGCCTAACGGTGTGCGGGACTGTAGCCCAGCTTCATGGAGACGGTTGCGAATGGTCCTCGCCGATACCCCAGGAGCAACAGTGTCCCTAATTTGCTGGAAAGTGGCGGTGCGGTCCCCTACGGCACTGCGTAGGATCCTACGGTCTTGGCGTGCATCCGTGCGTTGCTGCGGTCCGGTCCCAGGTCGACGGGCACGTGCACCTTCCGCCGACCACTGGCGACAACATCGATGTACTGTGGAGACCTCACGCCCCACGTGTTGAGCAATTCGGCGGTACGTCCACCCGGCCTCCCGCATGCCCACTATACGCTCTCGCTCAAAGTCCGTCAACTGCACATACGGTTCACGTCCACGCTGTCGCGGCATGCTACCAGTGTTAAAGACTGCGATGGAGCTCCGTATGCCACGGCAAACTGGCTGACACTGACGGCGGCGGTGCACAAATGCTGCGCAGCTAGCGCCATTCGACGGCCAACACCGCGGTTCCTGGTGTGTCCGCTGTGCCGTGCGTGTGATCATTGCTTGTACAGCCCTCTCGCAGTGTCCGGAGCAAATATGGTGGGTCTGACACACCGGTGTCAATGTGTTCTTTTTTCCATTTCCAGGAGTGTATTTAGTAATGATTTCCCTGATATGAACAACAGACAATTAGACGTAGTCACTTATAGTAGTAAGGATACCAATTTTTTAAAAATAGTTCTCCACAATGAACCTCATTATTCTTATAGCCTGTTCTGTGGTCTGAATACTGTGTCCATGTTTTATGCCCTTAAAAAAGAATCCCATAGCTAAGAATTGATTGTATGCAGGAACAGTACGACTCGAAAAGACGTTGGCTGTTGCAGACTGCTACAATCTACAGTTAATCACACCGTCCATTTATTCTACCTGCCTTTTAATAACATAACATCAACAATATCAGTTGGAGCAGTGATTTAGCTCATATGATTTCTTTGTAATATATTTTTATATCTAATATTGGATTTTTTCAATTGAATCTATGAACTCACTAGGGCTCTGACTCCAACTTTCGGTCACTGATCGTTTCTGTGTTGAGTGAGTTGTTACTGGAGTTCCAGTCACTTATTACTACAAACATGCTTTCCTGTATATTATACTTTATGTCACCCTGTACACACACTATGGCATGTGTCTTTAACTGGGATTTAGTTATGTGCATATAGATATTTATTGTTTTTACAAACTAATTTCTACAGCTGGCTTTATTTAACAAATGCACATATTTTCTGTCGATTTATTTGGAGGTACCTCATTTCAAAATGATCAATAAGAAAAACAAAAGTCGTAACTTTGGCAAATAATATGCTACGAGTTAGAATGCAGAAAAAAATGACAAACGATTTGTCATTAATTTTGCTCGTGGAGAGATGTGTCCATACTCCTTACACATGAAACAGTCAGTTTTCATTTGTTGTTTACAACAGAGTAAGCTACAGTTGTATTAAACCTGTATAGATCTGTATCAATATAGTTACATTACATCAGTCACGATTTTTAGTACTATCTATATCTCTACACAAGAGAGGAAAGCAAAAGAAAGAAATGAAAGTAAACACACTGAACTGGGAGAAGCACGATATAGGTCATAATACAGTTCACAAAAGTAGGACTTGACGCTCTCAACAAGTTGTTACGGTCATATTCTTAGATTTGTCCATGGCTTTTGACGCTGTTAACAATAAAATTCTATTAAATTAACTATAAACATTAGAGTAAAAGGCCTAGCAAATGGCTGGTTTCAGTATTCTCTAGAAAACAGGATGCAATAAGAAAGATACTTCACATATCTTCTGATAATAAATTTTTAGCGAAACAGTTGTCAGACAAGAAATTTATATACACAGATCAGTCTCAGGGTAGTATATTGGGTCCAAATTCTGTTCTTAATACATATTAATGACCTTCCCACCAGTGCAACACATGGAGAAAATGTTGTCTTTTCCGACAACAGCAACATCGTACTCACCGACAAAACGCCAGAATTCCTAACATAAAGCCAAATGAAATCCTTAAGGATTCTTGCAATTGGGCTATAGTAAATTAACATTGAATATAAAGAAAAAACAGCATGTCCTTCACCACAAAGAGGGAACCAACTCCATCTGACTGAGCATAGGTGATAAGCCTAATTATTTTGTACAATACACAAAGTTTTTGCACTTGACCATTAATTGGAAATTGATGTGCAATAGCCAAACAAAGATACTGACGAAAAGAATATCATCAGCAATTTAAGTTGACAAATTAATAGGTACAGAAGATAGAATTATTTGTGTTAAGAGAAGGTGACAGCAGAAGGTTTGACGTCTTGGTATTGAAATCGTTAATGGAGATCAGCATGCAGTTATTGTTCGCCTTCCCATCAGATGAGGATTCTAAAATTGTATGTCCTCTCAGGATGTCTGGGAAACCTCTCATTTATAGCGTTACTTATCGTTTGTCTTATAAAAACAATTACACAAATCAACTATTACAGTGACTCCTATACTCCATTTATAAAGGGGATTAAAATGCATGTTTAAATGTTTCTAGATAAATGCTACTACCTACTTAATAGTGATACATCCCATGTTTCAGAAAAACTGTTATTTGCTGATGCAAGAGTTTTTGGGTATGGTGCTCTCTCATATTGTTGAATGACTATCATTGGATAAAAAAAAAAAAAACAGCAGGGTTACAGTGGTCTTCTTCTGGTTGCAGTAGACCAGAAGAAGGCCACCAAAAATGTGGTTGAGAGGGATATTTATAGAATGATAGCTATTTTGCTATATTATGTGGCACCATACTCACAAGTGCAAATTGTCCAGAGAAAGCATGCATTGTGCATCACCATACTCACAAGTCTTCTATGTTGACTAACTCTGGCAGTGGAAACCTACATAGTTATACCTGGTATTTGTTATTTATTAAAAAATCATCAGCCCTTACGAGCTTTTCTTTGTTAAGCAGTTGATTATTTTTCTCAATTTCAGTGAGGGAAATAGGTGAGAGAATCAGATTACTAATTTTTATAGTTGTTGTTTCCTGTTGAATTTCGTGACACGACTGTCTCTTTTACATGTAAGAAATAGTTGTTCAGACTACCAGGTACCAATGAATTATCATACACAGTCACTTAGCTTAAACTGATGAAGTTGTTTTACTGTTCCATGATCTGTTGTCCTGGTTCTTGTTTTATTATATTCTGGGTAAATTTAACTCTGCCATTGTGTTATTAAATACAGGCACAATATGGATATTTTTAGAGTTTTTAGTAACTTCTCTCATGAATTTTGAATAACATTTTGCAGTAGTATCTTCGCTAGTACTTGTCTGCATATAAATTTATGTTAACTATTTACAAGATACTCTAGTCAAAGCAGTCATCTAGTTTTAAAATAGCTTATTAACAGCCTTTCTAGTTAGTTTAGGGGGTAAGCTATTAACAAATTATGTCAAGAATCTGTAATGGAATACGAAAAATTGGTCATTGCCGTTTTGTTCACTACAAATTTGATTCTAGTACCTCAATTTCAATTATATTAAAAACATTTTGTGCTGGAGGTGTACTAACGTCTCAGTAATGAATGGCAATACAATACGTTGTTTATCCTAGACAGCAAGTGTCATGATGTGAGAATACATTAACTAACCAAGCATAGATTTATTTTCTTGCTTTGATAATTAGTTTCATTGGGAAATAGGTTATCTGTCAGAGTTCTGTGTTGGAAAATGAATTATCGAAAGCAATTTGTACGATCCAAATAACTTTTCTAAGTAATTTCTACTTTCACAATCCTTCAAGTAATCTGCTTTGAAATCACCACAGAACATTAACTGCTTATATATGTTTGACACAAAGCATAGCAAAGAATCAAAAGATCAGCACCACTGTGAAGTTTCAATTGCAAGGTACATAACTGTTTGGTACAATGCTGTAGTGAAAGGTATTTGTCATTCTTGTCAGATGTCTGAAGAACTTCATCAAAAAATAACTAACCCACGCAACACTGACACATGTTTTGGGTGATGCCAGTATTACATGAATGTGTTAATTTAACTTCATCTACTGTTGGCACATTTAGCTAAGTTTCTATATATAACTTAAGTGAAGCTACACCAGATGACACGTGCAGCTGCTGTTTCAACTCACTCCAGTCAGAAGATATGTGCCACAGTTTTATATATGTTATGACCCAAAATCACATGGACAGCAACATCTTCATTATGCAGGTTATGGAAGTAATCTCAATAGTGACCTTTGTACACTATCAGAATGGGCACAGAATATAGGGTCAAAACTCAACCCATCGAAAACCCAAGTGGTACTGGTTGATCATTCAAGGCTCTTTCATGAACATATCGGAAAACCCTACTATCTTTAATCCTAAATGGGACAAATAACTTCACTCCCTCAGCAAAAGATATAGGAGTAATAATATATGAAAATCTAAACTGAACTAAGCATGTAACTGTAATGTGCAAGAAGACATCAGCGTCATGCCTTACAAAAGTATAAAAAGCTCTTCTCTCTGAACCTTAGAAAAAAACTTATACAAATATTCACACTTCATATTATTGATTACAATGATGTTATACTGTAAGCCATTTCTCAGGAAAGTTCACAACGCTAAATAGTTATGAATGCCTGTGTTCTATATATCTGTTATGTTCGACTCCTTAATCATATTCCACCATCATCTGCACAGCTGTCCTGGCTGTGTGCAGGCAAGAGAAGATATTTTCCACATCATCTGCCTAGTCTAAAGTCTTATCAGTGTGCACTGTCCCTCATATCTCTCTTCAATCTTAACACTCTAGTCTGAACATCATGGCAGAGACACCAATTCCCATTAGAGCAAAATCCTCTCTGCGTCACTCAGTCGTTCAGCCATTTTCTCGAAATCCTTCTTAGTAGCACTGGAATAACTTCCTGCATTGTATTTTAGAACTGAATAACATATCCAGCTCCAGAAGACAGCTAATAATGTTTATACTGAAGCAACAATAATTTTTGTAAGGCCTTGTCGTCAGTTTTTAAAGGCCTCATCACTACTGCTGTGGAGACCGAGTGTATGAGTATGTGAAATGGCTTCTGGTGCAATACACTCCTAAGACGATTTCTCCCTGCCACTATTACACAGCTATGCCCCTGGGTCAGATAACAGGACAGGAGAACGAAGGTTCTGCAACACTCCAACAAATTAGTAACAAAGTCACATGGATGAGTTAAAAAGCTTTTCTTATCTTCGTGACTAGTTGAATGATTAAATCTGCAACACAGGATGTAATATAACACAAAAAAGACCCTCAATGTCTAAGTGCATCTAGTTCATCATAGCACTGGACAACTAACTATACTCACAAACTAGAGAAGAGATATATACTATAGCCTACATGGAGTTCTTGCACCATTGCATTTTCTTGAGTGGCTGTTGTTTTAGAACCTTTTCGCTGTTTAGCACAGTGGGGACTTCTAAATATTCTATAAGAATCTGGAAGATTGATGATTACCAAAGAGGAATAACAGCAGTGATCTCTGAATTGTACTTCTACTAGCCATCGAATGCTAACGCTTTACTATCATAATAGGAACTCTAGCTAACTATGGATATTAATCAGAGGTGTGAGAACTTAAACGGAAGATGATTGAATTTCAGTGAGTTTGTGCAAATTCAAAACTTGGAATAATTTTGAATTGTAGAGAACTGACTTAAGTGAATGAACATTTATTCTGCTCACTTCTATGACACTTACTATCTCGATCTCTCTCCCACTCAGTATAGAGTTGGTTAAACATTGTGATGCGAACTTACATGTCTAGTTAATGTTCAAATTCAAATGTGTGTGAAGTCCTAAGGGACCAAACTGCTTAGGTCATCGGTCCCTAGACTTACACACTACTTAAACTAACTTATGCTAAGAACAATACACACACCCACGCCCAAGGGAGGACTTCAGCCTCTGGCAGGAGAGACCACGCAGTCCGTGACATGAAGCCTCAAACAACGCGGCGACTCCGTGCCGCTCTATTTAATAAAAATTTCATTTGAAGTCACTGTGTATCACTAACCACCATTCTGAACAGTGGTCATCAAACTGTTTGATTGAGAGCTTATTATTACAGTAAGTGTGCGATGAGTTGACTGCCAGCTCCCAAGTACTGATCGTTAAAAGTCGGCACCATTAGGCACACTACACGTCGACTGTTCTCTGTTTCCAATTTCTGCTGCCTTCCTTGACCCCAAAGCTGTGACACTTCAATTGACTGTTCGAGCGTTGTTGTGTTGTCTGTGTGAGCAGATGAAGAATTGATTAATAACAGTAATTTTACTTATATTTAAATGCATTATGTAATATGAGACACGATCACAAACATTTATTAAATATTTGTAGTCTATTTCATTTTTCTTCTACTCATTGTGATGCACTATAAAAGCACTAATTTAAATTCATGTTCCTTGTCACAAATATGAACTGCATTTGAAGATGACAATCTCTGTAAAGTACATTCATGAATGCATTTTACTTCTATTTGAAATTTATGCCATAGTAGTTTATCAGTATGAATCGTGCACACCTGTGAGTTGTCAGTACTGGAAGGCAAACAATAAAACATTCCCTCTCTTACATCCTTTAAACGCATAGAAGCCATGCTACTTACAGCTCTGTCCCTTAGGTAAGTGGCCAGTTTTACTTTGCTCATGGCAGAAGTCACCAACAACAATTAAATTGAGCACATATTAAAGAATTACTGTCTCCGTAAGTAATTTTGTTCGTTATTGAGCAAGAAAACAGCTCTCTTCAGGAGCTCTTAACGTTAGCTGACACTTTTGTATTTGACTGTTAATTGCTAGATCCATATTATTATTAAATACGAGTAAGAACCGCTGGTCACACACATACTTGATTCGAGCCATGTGCAACCTCTGGGCAGTGGTTTGGAGACCATTGGTTTCGAGTATAACTCCATAGCCACATGTCAGTAAATATTTCAGGTAGCAGTGGGATAACATTGACTATATTGCAGCGACGTAATATGGCGGTGTGTGTTTGCCCACTGTCCAAAACATAGAGTACAGTAGTTATCAGGATATCACTGTGATACTAAAAATTATTGTCCATAAAAAGAATATGCAAATTCTCCTTTTCAGCTTACTGTTTGCCCAAATGTTCAGCCACATCATAGAAATCTTCCAAATGAGAAATTTTTTAAAGCTTAACACATCTCAGCTTGAACCTTGGTAGGTTTCTTATCAGTGCTACCGTTATATTTATACTGGAGTAGTGATATCATTTTTCAAAACCTTTTTAAGTCATGCGAAAAGCATCTCCATTTTTTCTGTTTTTATTTTATTTTGTGTTAACTGCTATTAATGGTTTCATTTTGTGGTATCTCATAATGCAATCACAGTGATCTGGAATATACACAGGGTGGGGAAACAACCTAATATTGAGGCCAGAGTAGAGTAGGGCATGCTGAACCGAGCAAAATTTTCCAAATAAATAAAGGTCAACTCCATTTTGGATGTGTGGACATAAATTAGCAGCAGTTTAGTGGTATGTTTGCAGAAGTTTGTTTAAAAGTAAACAGTACTATAATTTTCAGTGATATAGAAAAGGCTCATAACTTCAGGGCTGACACTAGAATCTACACTACTGGCCATTAAAATTGCTGCACCAAGAAGAAATGCAGATGATAAACAGATATTCATTGGACAAATATACTATACTAGAACTGACATGTGGTTACATTTTCACGTAATTTGGGAGGGCGTGTACAGGTACAGCTGAACATGCAGCTTCAACACGATACCACAGTTCATCAAGAGTAGTGACTGGCGTATTGTGATGAGGCAGTTGCTCTGTCACCATTGACCAGACGTTTTCAGTTGGTGAGAGATCTGGAGAATGTGCTGGCCAGGGAAGCAGTTGAACATTTTATGTACCCAGAAAGGCCTGTACAGGACCTGCAATATGCGGTCGTGCATTATCCTGCTGAAATGTAGGGTTTCGCAGGGATAGAATGAAGGGGAAAGCCACAGGTCGTAACACATCTGAAATGTAACGTCCACTATTCAAAGTGTCGTCAATGAGAACAAGGGGTGACCGAGACTTGTAACCAATGGCACCCCATACCATCACGCCGGGTGATACGCCAGTATGGCGATGACGAATACACGCTTCCAATGTGTGTTCACTGCGATGTCGCCAAACACGGATGCGACCATCATGATGCTGAAAACAGAACCTGGATTCATCCGAAAAAATGACATTTTCCCATTCGTGCACCCAGGTTCGTCGTTGAGTACAGGTGCTCCTGTCTGTGATGCAGTGTCAAGGGTAACTGCAGCCATGGTCTCTGAGCTAATAGTCCATGCTGCTGCAAACGTCGTCGAACTGTTCGTGCAGATGGTTGTTGTCTTGCAAACGTCCCCATCTGTTGACTCAGCAATCGACACGTGGCTGCACGATCCGTTACAGCCATGCAGATAAGATGCCTGTCATCTCGACTGCTAGTGATACGAGGCCGTTGGGATCCAGCACGGCGTTCCGTATTACCCTCCTGAACCCACCGATTCAATATTCTGCTAACAGTCATTGGGTCTCGACCAACGCGAGCAGCAATGTCGCGATACGATAAACCGTAATCGCGATAGGCTACAATCCGACCTTTATCAAAGTCGGAAACATAATGGTACGCATTTCTCCTCCTTACACGAGGCATCACAACAACGTTTCACCAGGCAACGCCGGTCAACTGCTGTTTGTGTATGAGAAATCGGTAGGAAACTTTCCTCATGTCAGCACGTTGTAGGCGTCGCCACCGGCGCCAAGCTTGTGTGAATGCTCTGAAAAGCTAATCATTTGCATATCACAGCATCTTCTTCCTGTCGGCTAAATTTCGCGTCTGTAGCACGTCACTTCGTGGTGTAGCAATTTTAATTGCCAGTAGTCCCAGCTAGCACTCAAGCTTATTTCAAGGTGGATACTGAGTTTAGGTTCAGTTTAAAATTCAAGATTGAAAAATCAACCTGTTACACAGCTTATTTCAAGGTGGATATTGAGTTTAGGTTCAGTTGAAAATTCAAGATTGAAAAATCAAACTGTTACTCAGTTTACATCAAGCTGTAAAAATTTAGCTTGAATTAAAATAATTTTCCCATGCTTGAAATAAACTGTAATTTCCCTGGAAGGCTGTACAGCAGAAGCGCGCGCAGCATAGCTTCCATAGAAGTCCACGGGAAGTGCCACAAGCGTTTATAAGCCATGCACTGACTGTGCTAGGTTTACGGCCATTTTACTTTTGTGACGCACGTTAATGATTGTTGACTGTTGTGAAGTTTGTTTTATACTGAAAAATAGTTCGGAAAGTGTGTGGCGTCCCCTGCCTTACTGCTACACTGGGTCTGAAGGAGATATATAGTGTATTGCAGGTATGTTGGTGCATTTTTCTCTAGTGGTACGTTAATATTACAAATGTTAAATATTATTACGTAACGTAAAGAAATATGATATTCTTTTATGTAGAAAAATTGAGCCTGGATGAAAGTGAAATGGATTACCAGCTAAGAATACATATTACAAGTTGTTCAGCACCAATAAATTAAAACTTAATGTTATTTTACCTTTTTAAAATCTCGCCTTTTTATATATATCGCCCTATTACATTTGTTTACTTGTAAGTACTCGCGTGTGTCACACCATGAATGAATAATCGTGAAGTGTGAAAAGTGTCTTTGCGAATACAAATAGTAATGAGATGGTGAACGGGAAAAAGTGCTCAAGAACCAGTCACTACATAGGCGTCAGTCTTTTTTATTTACGTAGCTTTGACTGCTCTTCATCTGCTCTTAATTTTGTTGTTCCCTAGGTGAAATAATACTGCAAGGCCTACAGGTACTTTTTAATTTTATTGTTATTTGTAATGTGGCTGAAATCTAAAAAAAGGCAATATTAAAATATGACAAGGAGAACATTTTTTGTTCTTTTACATTTCAGTTCCACTGAACTGTTAATTTCTTAAATTCATTTCGATTTCATCTTTTATTTCATTTTGATTCAATTTTACTCACCAAAAAATAATTGTGGATAGAATAAAATGTCTACATTTTTCTAAGCCATAGTTTCCTTATAAGCTTACAGTATGAGGTGTATATGATTTCAAGTAATTGTTTCTTTATAATTCAGTTTAAATGGCCCTGAAACTGTTAGAAATAGTGACGTGTGGCTTCTTCATGAAGTCATCGCAAAATTACCCAAATATCATCTTTACTTTAAAAACTTCAAACAAAAAGTTATTTCAAATTACTTTAAAAACTCTTTGGAATGAAGTCACCAGAAGCAGCTGCTTACTCAGTGACGTTTATACTAGTTAATGATTTTTACTGCATCAGTGAGTTTGAAGTTATTTTGCTAATCTGGGGCATAAATTACATTTAGGTTGATTAGTTTAAACTTTTTACATTTTTTATGTTTAGGTATGGCTAACATTTTCTATTACCTTTTACAGGATCATTATACCAGCAGAAGTCAGCGATATTTGATCCTGCTCTGGTCTATGTGCTGGGGCCGGAGGGGCTTCAGAATAATTAAATTTTAAAATAAAACAATTTTAAACACTTTGAAAATAAAAAAATTAAACATACATGTCTTGATAATTTTTTTCACACCATTTCCATTCTGGTATTTATTTAATTAATTAGGCTCAATAAATTCAGATTAATAATTATGTAGCTTAAAACAAGCTGTAAATACCAGGCTGTATTCCACGTGTGTAGATACAGCTGGAGCCAAACTTGATAAGTCAAGCTTGAAATATAGCTTGAACTCTGCCAACTTTGATGTTTGTTTCAAGCTTGAATCCAACTAACAGGCCTGAATATTCCGCTTTGATCAAGCTTATATACTTGAACTTTACATCTGGAAACAAGTTTGAAACCGGCTTACTGTGCTATCTGGGGCGTAAATAGTTAGACATGCAACAGACTGTGGGGCGGCGGAATGAGTTTGTAACAATAATTTAATTAATTGCTGGATATATGCTTGCGTGTTGAATCAGTTTCTGGCTTTTAGAATGTTGTTAATGCTGTCTTTCGCCGTTCTCAACACTGGCTCTCTATTTACTTCTTGGCACCCAGAAAGTGATTTAATAAAACATGGAGCCAGTATTTAGAGATCCTAGTGCCCACTTCAATTGAGATACCATTATAGCTGCAGCTTATAGCTCTGAGGAATTAGGAGATTGTCCGGGATTTCTAATCAAAAACGGTTTTCCAAAATAATTGAGTATATTCTGAAATTCACTGATAAAAAACACAAGTATCCCTACAACCTAACTAACAGAGCAGTTCAGAGTCTAATGCGCTGATGCAACTATAAATGTCCGAATTAAATGTTAAAAAGAATGCTCGCCATAATTTGATGAAAATATTTCATCAAACGCCACGCTAAATTTTTGGTAGAATGTCTGTCTCGCGACGGCACGTGAAACTACGACAATACGCAAACTGAAGCTATATAATGAAAATCATCCCAGAATTAACACTTCACATGAAATGTTTTCATGGTTCCGCGTATCTATAGTAACATAATACGGCACCCGAGGCTGTATGTAGCAGATACACTGATGCGACGCGACTACCGACACAGATGGCGTGTCATTCAGCGTCTGGAGAGAACTGGGGCCTTGCTTCCTCACGTAGCGTCATTATATATAAAGCCGCGGTGCGGACGGCGAAGGGAACGCCTGATCTTTTCGGCTCTCTCGACTAGCCGCTGGGCTAGTAACGCACCACTTCAAGTTACATAATAATTTATAGCTTCTTTTGCTTATGGCCAATGAAGCTCTTAATTTAAACGTGCATTCAGCACGCAGGTAAGTATTGATAATAAAATTTTGACATGGCTAAGTTAAATATTTTGGGCGAGAGAATTAATTAAATTACACTGCACGCAGTAGATGAGCTCTGAACTGGCCCTTTTGAGATCCGCTATCGCTATAATTTTATAGGTATTCAAAAGAAACTTTACACATCTTCATAGTCATAGCGGACCTCCAACCTATTTAAATCTAAACATCCTAGCCTTATTTACTAGCCTACTTAATCTATCTTGCTTCCTTCAGTTTTGAGATGAAAATCAGAAAAATCATGAATTTCCACTAAAGTCTTAATATGTGAAATCCAAAGTACTGTTTTTATTAAATCACTATGAAAGATGAATCTAAATATAAATTTTGAAGTTTCTAGCTCTTTTCTGTTGCGCCAATGATTTTTCCAGAAAAACGTCCAAATTTCAAAAATGGCTGAAGTTATCGAACTGATATTTAACACACATTAATTTAGTATTATTCCTGCCATGCTAGAAAAGTTTTAGGTCATTTGCTTGATTTTTAAGGTATTGCGCAACATTTATGACGTCAGAGCTAGTTACAGCAGACTGGCTGGCACACAATGGAAACTGATGTGAATTTACTACAGCGTGAGTAGGCTGCTTCCCTACATCACCCTCTACTTAAATTTTTTTTGTTTATGAATGTTAATGAATGAAAAAAAAATTAATTACAAAAAGGGAAGCAAGAGTACAGTTTAACTCCCTATGAAAAATCAAAATTGAAATATAAACCTGTAGAAACATTAAAGAATACTGATTACCTACATTAATTATTTAAATTGTGGGCATGTTCACTGCCTTTTAAACAATGTCATTACTCAAAATTTTTAAGCAAAGTCAATGAAATATTTTGGCATACATATTGCCTTAGACAAACAAACACATACAAATTGAAAAATTATCTTAGATCCATTAAATACATTAAATACATTTTTACATACACAAATTCAAAGAAAATAACATGATACATAAACAGATGATTATCTCTTAGCAGTCTTTTCTAAACCTGAAAGAAAAGTTCACAAATAATTTTTACACACGTGGTTGCAGCCGCTTTGGCTGGTGTCCTACACTTCCATTCACAAGGGTAGAGGAGGGGAAGTTGCTATGGTGTGCGTCCTTCACGTTCTCTAAATTTCATTGGGGAAAGGGGAGGGGTCACTGTGAGTTGTGTCCAAGTCACTCCACGCTTTCTCGCAGCTACCAGGCTGCCATTATCAGGTTTGTCCTGTAGAACAAACAAAAAGAGTGCCTCAGACTCTGTTCACTTAATATCTATGGGTGGGTCACAATGAAATGGGGATATATACATTTTATCCTTCAATATGTTACTGGAACAAAGTTAACACAGCTTTTTCAGTATTACTCTCGCAGTTACTTAACTGTCATAAAATCGTTAAACAAATGGCTCAAAACGCCTTTAGTCATGTATTAGAGAAAATTTATGCTCCTAAGGCATACAATCATAAATCATATTTAATCTGAATTTATTATTTCTGGGCCGGAACACTGAACCAATGCTCGGTACATTCCTGATACATTTGTATTTTAAGCACTTAACTGACTCATCTTTGATTACCTTATTCTTAGAGCTAGTATGAGTATGATTAGTGGTTGTTTTCTCAGCTTCCATGTACATGTGAGTAACTTTTGGTAATAGTACAGTTTTGAGTGTTCAAAACACACTACGTTTAGTTGACTACTAAATCCACTTATTGGTCCTCTACTGTTGTCAGTTCCACATCTGCAATTACGTACTTACTTACTTTGAAGTGTGTTTATGCTGAGCTAAAATAATGTTTCACGTCTGTCAGTATGTTATTTATTTATTTTGCTAGTGCATGTACTTAAGTAATACTCACTCCATTTAAATTTAAAGCATAGGAAAGCACATTTATCTCATATTCATAGTGTATTGCAGCTGATTAGTTTGCTCACGTGGCAATCCATTTCCACTCGATCGGACGCTGAAACCTCAGGTAGTCTCTCTCAGACCTACCACTAAAGTGCATCAAGTAATTATGGACGAGCGTAATGCTAAATTCCTTAAACCTATAGGACACCATGAGCTGCTCTGTCTCATCTAACATAAGGGTACCTATGGTCGCATTCACGCCTCCAACTCATAACCTTAATACGTGTAGGTGTATCCTGTCACACACTACACTAAAATAATGGCCAGCTCCAACCTTATAAATACTTCAGGGACGTGTCCTTCACGTCTCAACCACAAACACTGCTCAATTCTATTACACTGCCTTTCCTTGCTACATCAGGTGAGTTTATCCTTACCACTTATCTGCATATTTTTCATAACACTAAGCAATCTCTTTTATTATTAATTAGTTAGCTCTATAGCATACACTAGGTTTCACTACCACTTCAGATCCTGCTTGTACATGAATTCATATATCTTTTTAAATTACTGTTGGTGGACCATTTCTAATAAACAACACTTTGTACTTACTATATTACCAGGGTACAATACATAATTGTTACTCAAATACATTTTTATCTTAATTACGTCATACTTCTCTATTGTTTGTGACTATTAGGTTTGTCACATTAGGTATTTTTCTTCACTAATCGGTAGATAGAATGGTTACATAACTCATGGCTTGATAGCCATGACAGAAAATTTTCATGTCTGGAAAGAAGAGGTCGAAATTTTTGAGGACAGGAAAGAGGAAGAATGAGTGAGACCTGAAAGGGAAAGAAGATCTCACACAGCTGGGACTGCACAGCTGCCACACTGTGTAGAGGTTACAGAACAACCTCCTCCCTACAGCATTCATTCACTACCTATGAATTTCTTTAGGTCGATCACGTTCCTGAGACCTAATAGCTTCTTACTTTTTGGGTACTCCAGCCTATATGCATTGGCATGTGGTTTTCCTATTATCCTGAAAGGTCCTTGGTATACGAACATGAATTTCTTTGTTTCTGCATTTACTTTCTTTGATTTTTCTTTGGTTTTGACAAGGACTAATTGACCTATTTCAAAGCTAGTAGGTACAACTTTTGCGTCATGACGCTTCTTCCTTTCCAACGCTCTTTTTCTCATATTAGCCCTAGCCTTTAGTTTCTTCTCGTCTGTGGATATTTGCGTTAGAATAGGGAATTCTACCATATCTGCAATCACATTGTGCGGTTCTTGGCCAAACATCAATTCGCAAGGTGCAAAACCAGTTGCATCATGTCTTAAGTTGTTAATTACATTCTCAAAATACCTAATGTGCTCTGCCCAACTTGAGTGTTTCCGAGCACAATAAGTTCTGCAAAGCCTATTCAATTCCCTCATAATACGTTCACTCATATTTCCTTGGGGGAAATACGCAGATATTTTCAGATGTTTCACGCCGGCCTTATCTAGACATTCCTTAAATCTATCAGAAGTAAATTGAGGTCCATTGTCTGACAGCAAATTCTTCGGAACGCCAACGTTCACGAAGAAATCTTTTTCCAACTTTTCAACCAATGTTTTTGCATTTGCTCTTTTAATTGGGTATAGCTTAACATATTTACTGAATCCATCCACAATAACAAAAACATGGGTGCAACCACCTCTCGAAACAGGAAGAGGGCCAAACAAATCACAAGCCAGTAATTCTAGGGTTTCAGTTGGCTCTACTGAATGCATGTCTCCTTGTATTCTGGTGTTAGCAGCACGGACTTTCTGGCACACTACACACGATGCTAGACGCTTGGCCACACGGCGGTACATGTTGTCAAACACAACCTTCTCTTGTAATTTTGCAATGCACTTCTTTGCACCGTTGTGCCCATACCTCAGGTGTACATAGTCGATTAGTAAGTCTACATGTTGTGAGGGAAAGCACAGCTTCCACTCAGAAACACCTACCTTCTTCCTTCTAAACAGAATACCTTTATGCAGACAATAGTATTGTGAAACCTTAGGATAGTTCGCATTTCCTAAATAGCTCTTTACTAATTTCAGTTGGTCATCTGCATTCTGCTCAGGGTCTCAAGTTCTTAATCACTCTCTTTAATGCACTTTCTTCCTTTACTTCGTGCAATGCAAACATTCGAATTTCATTTAGGTCTGTTGCTGTAATTCCCGCGTCATCACAGAGCTCCGCACTTCTAGATAACCCATCAGCTACCAGATTGACTTTCCCTTGAATATATCTAACCTCAAGGTCAAACTGCTGGAGATACAATGACCATCTTACCAAACGAGCATTCCTCAATTTACAGGTCTTTAAAAAGGTCACTGTAAACTATTATCTTGTGACCTAATAGATACTGCTCAAACTTCTGTACCCCAAATACAATTGCTAATGCTTCCAGTTCTGAGATGCCGTAATTTCTCTCTGCTGCCTGTAAAGATCGACTGGCGAAAGCTGTAGTCTTGTGCACTTCTTGTTCGTTCTCTATCTCTACCTGGAATATCTCCACCGCTATACCATAGCCACTAACATCAACAGACATACAGAATGGTTTTTCAAAGTCAGGATGATGCAAAATTGGACTATTAATTAAAGATTGTTTAAGCACCTCAAACGCCTGTTGACATTCTGCTGTCCAAACCCAAGGGGTATTCTTTTTCAGCAGGAGGTGAAGACAGGGAGCATTAAAAGCCTGATCACTAACAAAACGCCTATAGAAGCCGAAAAGACCGAACATTGATCTCAACTGCTTCTTGTTTCTGGGAGCCTCAAATTTTTCAATGACTGCTAGCTTGCCTGGGTCAGGCAGAATACCTTTTCCACTTATCCTATATCCCAAGAAACCTATTTCCTCTTTAACGCACTCTGTCTTTTCAATCTTTAGTTTCATGCCACCTTTCTCAATAGCCTCTAACACTTCCTCTAATAAAGCTATGTGTTCTTCCCAGGTAGGAGTTGCTATTAACAGATCATCTACGTAGACTGTTATTTTATTACTTAAAGCTGGTCCTAAAACATGGCACATCACACGTACGAAGGCACAAACAGAGATATTAAGTCCGAAAGGTACCACACGGTATTGGTAACAAACTCCTTCGTACATAAAGCTGTGTACTTCCTTGAACTTTCCGCCAGTGGCAAATTCCAATATCCACACCTGATGTCCATGGAAGTTAAGAATTTCACTCCTCGGAATTTTTGCAATAACTCGTCCATGTTCTGCGGTCTATCACTTTCCCTAACCACTATTTCATTCAACCAACGAGCGTTCAAGACCAATCTGACACTCCCGTCTCTTTTTGGTACAACAACAAGAGGATTATTGTACTCACTGACCGCTTTTTCAATCACACCCCATTCTAGCATTCTCTGTATTTCCTTTCGAACTGCCTCCTTCCTAGCTACATGTATTTGGTGTGGCTTCCTGAAAAACACTTGACCAGGTTTCACCTTTAATTGACATTCATAACCTTTGACTATGCCAGGTCGATCTGAAAATACCTTATGATGCCTTTTTAGAACCTGTCTCAGTTCTTCCTTCTGATTGGCTGAAATCTTACCGATTTCCTGCAATTTAGCTTCTATTTTGTCCAAAATAATTGCTTCTTCTTCTTCTGTGTTCAGCTTACTGTTACTAAGATTAACACCTTCGTCCCAATATCTCCTATTTTTCAGAACTCGTATAGGCAGCTCCCAAGTTCCATCATCAGTCACTACATGCTTATCACTAAAAGGTACTATAATTACTCCGGTTATTGGCAAGACCATTTTCAACTGGCTCCCTTCAAAGTCAACAACACTCTGATATTTTGACAAGAAATCTATGCCAATTAAAACCTCAATACTGAGATTATTTAAATTAAACATGGATGATCAATTAAATTACCTCTTATGTTAAAGGGTAGTAAAGCTTCTTGCTTTATCGTTTTTGACACCTTGCCAGTAGCACCAATTATTCTTAGTCCTGATACCCTCATGACTGTAAGCTTGTCCTTACCAGGTAATGCGTCAAAGAGGGACTGAGATATTGCACTCACCTCACTTCCACTGTCTGAGAGACAACGTACATTGATACCCAACATATTCACTATTATTATAGGGTGGCTTATTCTGGGTTGTACAGGTGGTTCCTCAAATTCATCTAGTAGTTCCTTTTGGATTTGTCTCCAATTAAAGTGATCGACATCTGTCTTCATTACATTTAGGTCACAGTGTGTAGGGGTTTCCTGAATTACATTTTCAGCTGCCTTTTCCAGTCGATCTATTAATTTTAAATCAAAACACCGCACGACTTCATTACATTTAGTTTGCTGAACATAACCCAAATTACTGTAGTCTGAGCGATTCTGCGTCTCCAGACCGGGCATAACATTAGTTACAGCTAAACCACTTTCACCATTATCGTCGGTTTCCTTCTCAAGTGACAACTGGTCACAGCTACTGGGTTCATCGACCCTCAACAGCCTATCCTCTACATTCTCACTTATCTCCTGTCCTAAATCTACTAGTACATTATCAACATCCTGCACAGGCACTTTAGATAAGAGCACATCATCCTCATCGTAAATATAAGCATGAATTTCTTCTGCTTCTTCACCTGACAATTCAGTATTTTGTAGCTCGTCCCTATCGTTACACTGCTGCGCCTTCTCTTTCTCTTCCCACTTAGAAAGCGTCTCTAATACGGTATCTATCAAATACTGTGAGTGATCTAATATTTCTGCTGTATTCTTAGGTGCTACGGACTCTTCATCCACCTGTTCAGTTTGAGTATTCTGATCTGTCTTACCAGTTCCCTTAACTACTGGCTTAGGAAAAGTAACCGCCTGGTGAGCGCCAGTGTCCTCATAGACGGGAAATAGTTTTCCTGCCTCGGCCTACTACTGTTGCCTTTATTTTCATTATAGTTGACTGGCACAGCATTACTTTCCGTACTGTTGTTTACATGCATATTTCTGTTTGGAACCAAATTATTATCCCTCGGACGCCATTGTAGGTTCTGATAACTATTTCCCCAATTCCTACCTCTCTTAGGATGGCGAACACCTACTGTTCTGATGTTTACATTGCCATTTTGCTCGTTCCTAAAATTACTATTATTGTTATTGGCAATTCGGTTATTACGTGCTTGCTCCTCATTGGCAGTAACACGTTCTACACGTTCCAAATACTCAATGAAACGATCCAGATTATCTCTAGGAGCTGATATAATTCTCGTTTGCCAATACCATGGCAGTTTGGCTTCAAGACCTAGTATAATCATTTCTGGTTTTAGCTTTTCCTCCAAATGTGACAAACGTGAAATCCATGACCTAGCAAACTCTTTAATTGATTCCTTACCTGCATTGAAGCGTTTTCCACTCCAAAATTCTCTCAACACTTCATTTTGCTTATTACTAGACCAATACTCATTAATGAAAGCTGTTTTAAACTCCGCTAATGTTTTACACTTCAACATAACATCAGCTGACCAACGCATGGCGTCACCTGCTAAATGGCTTTTAACAAACGAGATTTTCTCTCGTTCAGACCAAGTTGGTGGAATCACATCTTCAAAATCGTTCCAGAAATCTAGCGGATGGATATTTTTATCTGGATCGAACCGCAAGAACTGCCGACACCCGATAAAAGCGGCGTTTGCAGCTACAACTTGTTGTACATTACCACTACCAGAAGTTACTGAAGCTACTTTACTCTCAATGTTAGCAATGTTAGTACTGATATTTTCTACTTTCATTCCAACATTATCTACTCTTTGCACAATATGAGTAGTGTCAGTTTTAATTGCATCTACATCTGCTTGACATATGTTTACTTTAATATTAACATCTTTAAATCTATCTGAGCACAGTTCAGATTCCGCCTCGATCTTTTCTGTTAACTTGTGCTCCAGCTTCGCATCTTCCATTTGGAAGTCTTTGCGAACCTCAGCAACTTCGGATTTAACTGTTTTATACATTTCAGAAAACTGTTGAGCAACCTTTTTCTTAATATCCTCATGGTTGTAATCAATTTTATAATTCAAACTGTCTAGATCCTCTTTCAACTTATTGCAACCAGCCTTGAAGGTATCGTCCATTACCTCCAATCGTTTATTAAAATTTGTTTGGCTGGCCAAAATTTCAGACTTTAATTCAGCGTTCATTCTAGCATTACTGGCTGACATTTCAGCATTACTGCTTTTGACCTGTTCACTTATTTCAGCCTTTAATTCAGCATTATTGGATTCTAACTTATTGTCCATTGCCTCAAACCGCATATTAAAATTTGTTTGACTGGCAGCTATTGCTTGTAATATAACATTTAGATCAACAGCCCCAGCATCTTTGGGTTGCTCACGAGCTGGCTTCTTATCACACTCAGGTGACGAAAAACTAGCTCCAATACCAGAATCATCACAACTACATGAAACTTCTGATTGATTAGTCATATCTAACTGCTCCTTCTTAAACTCTACCATCTCTGATGACTGTTTCATTTTTAATTCGTCAGAGAAACTATCATCCAATAAATTTACCATTTCTACTTTCCGCTTTACTACAGGAGTCTCTATTATTGAATCATTGCCCCTTCCCACACTACTGTCAGGAGACAATACTTCATATTTCACTTTAACATTACTACTTTCATGCATATTTACACTCGAACCGTTGTCTGGATTTACAGTTCCCTCAACAGACATAGGTTCTGATTTAAGTTTAACCTCAGTTTCTTTTGGCGGTTCCATCGCCGACAGTCTTTTAGTGCAGGTTAGTAAAATTTTTAACAGCTTTTCACTTAACTTAGTTCCTTCTGCACGACGTATGGCGTTGCCGGCGCGGCGTACCAGGATTCCTGATGCGACGTGGCACGTTGAACTGCAGACGGCTCTCCGACGGCTGTTGTGTGTTTGCGTGGCCCGCAATTGCAGGCGCTGCGCCGGCTGCTCCAGCAAACGACTGCGGTGCGGCGAGACTGGCTTCTCGCGATGCCGGCAGCACCGCTAGACTCAGTGCCAGCTCCGTCAATCCAGATGTGTTGTTAATCCAATTGCGTCGTCCACATGCACACGTAACACATTCACTGTTCTATTACTCAGCTGCGTGTCGCATTCCACTCGCGAATACGAATAGTTAAAAATCACTTTCACTTAATTGATTTCCCGGCCGATGCACCATATGTGGGGCGGCGGAATGAGTTTGTAACAATAATTTAATTAATTGCTGGATATATGCTTGCGTGTTGAATCAGTTTCTGGCTTTTAGAATGTTGTTAATGCTGTCTTTCGCCGTTCTCAACACTGGCTCTCTATTTACTTCTTGGCACCCAGAAAGTGATTTAATAAAACATGGAGCCAGTATTTAGAGATCCTAGTGCCCACTTCAATTGCGATACCATTATAGCTGCAGCTTATAGCTCTGAGGAATTAGGAGATTGTCCGGGATTTCTAATCAAAAACGGTTTTCCAAAATAATTGAGTATATTCTGAAATTCACTGATAAAAAACACAAGTATCCCTACAACCTAACTAACAGAGCAGTTCAGAGTCTAATGCGCTGATGCAGCTATAAATGTCCGAATTAAATGTTAAAAAGAATGCTCGCCATAATTTGATGAAAATATTTCATCAAACGCCACGCTAAATTTTTGGTAGAATGTCTGTCTCGCGACGGCACGTGAAACTACGACAATACGCAAACTGAAGCTATATAATGAAAATCATCCCAGAATTAACACTTCACATGAAATGTTTTCATGGTTCCGCGTATCTATAGTAACTTAATACGGCACCCGAGGCTGTATGTAGCAGATACACTGATGCGACGCGACTACCGACACAGATGGCGTGTCATTCAGCGTCTGGAGAGAACTGGGGCCTTGCTTCCTCGCGTAGCGTCCTTATATATAAAGCCGCGGTGCGGACGGCGAAGGGAACGCCTGATCTTTTCGGCTCTCTCGACTAGCCGCTGGGCTAGTAACGCACCACTTCAAGTTACATAATAATTTATAGCTTCTTTTGCTTATGGCCGATGAAGCTCTTAATTTAAACGTGCATTCAGCACGCAGGTAAGTATTGATAATAAAATTTTGACATGGCTAAGTTAAATATTTTGGGCGAGAGAATTAATTAAATTACACTGCACGCAGTAGATGAGCTCTGAACTGGCCCTTTTGAGATCCGCTATCGCTATAATTTTATAGGTATTCAAAAGAAACTTTACACATCTTCATAGTCATAGCGGACCTCCAACCTATTTAAATCTAAACATCCTAGCCTTATTTACTAGCCTACTTAATCTATCTTGCTTCCTTCAGTTTTGAGATGAAAATCAGAAAAATCATGAATTTCCACTAAAGTCTTAATATGTGAAATCCAAAGTACTGTTTTTATTAAATCACTATGAAAGATGAATCTAAATATAAATTTTGAAGTTTCTAGCTCTTTTCTGTTGCGCCAATGATTTTTCCAGAAAAACGTCCAAATTTCGAAAATGGCTGAAGTTATCGAACTGATATTTAACACACATTAATTTAGTATTATTCCTGCCATGCTAGAAAAGTTTTAGGTCATTTGCTTGATTTTTAAGGTATTGCGCAACATTTATGACGTCAGAGCTAGTTACAGCAGACTGGCTGGCACACAATGGAAACTGATGTGAATTTACTACAGCGTGAGTAGGCTGCTTCCCTACAAGACATACAATATTGACAGACAAAATGGCGGGAAATGACGATAACAATTCATGCGTAAATTGCGAAAACCCTATTGAAAGCATGGGAATAGTTTTGGCTTGTGGATTGTGATGTAGAAAATTCTTCTACGATGATTGCGTAGGTCTCAATAACAGTGAAATTCATGCTGTGACGTGTTCAGAAGAGACAGTTAAGTTTCATTGCGAAACCTGCAACAAGAGGCAATGTAGCGAACGTATTGGAGAAAAATGAGTACAGCAAAATAAAAAATTACAAAATTGTGTCAACAGTTGTGTCATCTTATTGGATCTTGTCGAGTTAACAAGTGAACTGACAAATGATAACTCAACAATAAATATAAAGCTAGACATAGTTCTCTATTCAAATGCAAGATTAGACAAATATTTATTGTAGTCATACAAGTGGTTTGAAAAACGAAGTGAGGAAACCTCTGAAAACAGTGTGGGAAGTGATTAAATCGAAATTCCTTAGTAAGACAATGACATGAACTCACACAATCAAAGCATAAATAGCAAAGAAATAAAGAGTTGTGAATTGGAGCTCTCAAGGTATCAACAACCTGAAGATAACAGTTTGTTATGTATTACAAAAGATGTCCCCAAACATTTAACTGATAATCAGCAATAAAACGACACATAATGATCCAGCTCAAAGATAAGCTGGAAACAATCCAACAAAAATATTAAAAAAAATGTGTGCAGTGAGGCAATATGTACAAATAACTTCTCAAGTAAACAAAAACACGTGGTTACAGAGACATACTACAGGAGAATGACATTATTATATTTCGTGTCCCATGGCGGTTTTCAGAAACACGACGTGACATTATAGTAAACTCGTACAGAGGTGGCTAAGGAAAACGCGTCACACTGTAAATGATTTAAATATAGTTATGCATGTACTATCAAGTTGTTCAGCATGTCCTCATGAAATATCACGATAGAAGCTCATGGTAAGCTAACCAAAGCAACCTCAGGTGCAGTACAGCAATAATACTGTGGTCAAGTAAATGTGCAAATAAGAAAAGAAATCATTGTTACGATTTAAATAATTCAAACAGTGTTGCAAATACCACAGACGAAAACTTTGCAAAAAAATACAGAGACATCTTTCCAAGAAGTACACAGCTTAAGGAGGTGAAATGAATGTACTGACAATAGAACAAAACCTTTCTTGTGTAATGAATGGAAAAATAGGTGAAAACTGTGGCTGAAGGGTACAAGCAAAATTGTACAATTAACCACCAAATAGAATGCAAGCTCACTACCACAGAATTCTGTTACATCTGGAAATGACAAATTTAAAGGAAGGAATAAAACAATACTTGGTACAGGAAACGAAACAGGAATGCTGTATGGCGAAAAAAGGGCATGGCTACATAAGAGCAGAGTCGAAAGTGCCACAACTCCTGAAAAAGTCATTAACTTTCTGCAAAAAACCTTCCTTAATAATAACAACTTTACATCTGAAAACATCGAAACAAATGTGTTTAATAACAGTTTCAAAGTTAATGTTGACTTTGAGCATAGAGATAAGTAATAGATAACACTATATGGCCCAAAAATATTGTTATAAACTGTTTTTTATTCCAAACAATGGTCAATACTCCTGTGAAATAGACTCTTCTGTGACAAACAGGCATGAAGAGCACATAGGTTTAAAGGGGTTAAGCTGCATAACGGAAAGACTCGGAATTGTGATACCCATAGGTAAAACAGAGCATAGAAAAGAAACTGAAACTGATTTTGATTTCTGAATATTTCACCAAAATATTCATTATGCTTCAAAACAAGCAGAGGAGATAGAAGTTTTACTTGCTGTAGAGGTACCAAATATGTTCATAATGACTGAGCATGGACTGACTGAAACTGAGACGAAAATTTACAATTTACAGGGTTATAATAGAATGTCTTTTTTTGCAGAACTGAACATAAAAGTAGTGGGGTAGCATTGCATGTGGATAACAATATAAGTAAATGTGTTCCATGGCCAGTTACAAGCTATACAGAAATGTGCTTTAAATCACTGGCAGCTCAGACAAAGTTTTCAAAAGGAAGAATGTCTATTATTAGGTATATATCACTCTCCAAGCTCTAGGATAAAAAATTTTATAATAAAATTTGACATTACTATTAAAGAATTCTCATAGGTAATAGTAGCTGGTATCCTAAATATAAATACATTGAAACAGGGCAGTTGTACAAAATTCCTTCATGATATTGTAAATACATGGAATGTGAAGTTGACTGTCAATAGCCCAACAAGGAGTACTGAACCATCAGAGACTATAACAGATCATGTTTTTGCATGTGAACTTTAAATAAACTAATATATAATTAATACAGTCATTGGAGATCACCATGGTCAATTAATTGAATTATAGAATAAGAAAATTGAAACTTGATTGTAGTTATGAAGCAAAGGCTGATAAATGTTGGAAATCTCAATTATTGGAATTGTTACTCGTATCATAACAGTGGAAGGCTGTACATAGCAATGATGTTTAAGAAATCTGGGAAACTTTGATTTCAGCCTTAAGTTACAACATAAACATAACCTGTCCAAGGGTCAGCAAAAAGAAAAATACTAGATATAGTAAGAAATGGGTCACCAGTGATAACAGGAATGCCAGAGAAGATTCAAAAGATTCATGCAAAAGATACATAAAATGTAACAGTCAAGCAGATTGTGAAATGTATAGACATAAGAAGAAAGAATACAGCAAGGTGATAAGGCGAGCAGAAACGAGATATTATAAATGTCAAATATTTATAAGACAGTCTGGTCACATATAAATAAAAATAGGAATAAATCAAATGAGATAGAAAGTAAGAATGTAATACTTATAGCACAAGGGGAAAGAATTTACTTACCTACATGAAGTATGTATTACATGAATAGAGCTCAGAAGTTTGTAAAACAATTAAGCATTTACTAAAAAGAGTATAGTCTCATCACAAATAACAGAAAATCTGTTCCTTTTCCCCACAGATGAGACAGAAGTTACAAATATAATTATATCACTGAAAAGACACAGATGGCATAGATGAAATATCTGCAAAAATAATCAAATACTGCTCAGTCTGTAGCTACACTGGAGATGGTACCTAATGGTTACTGCTAAATAATTGCTCTTCTAAACAACATCCCATACGAGGAAACCACATGTGACTTTACCTGTGGTTACTCACACTTCAGATACTTCAGCTACGCACTGCTTTGTTTAAGAAGAATAACTCGATATAATCATGGGGTCTAGCTGTGAATGTCTTCTATCATGCTGTGAACAAAAAAAGTGGATTTCCCCCTCCCCCCATTCCGTTTTTCTTTCCCCCAGAATTTTTCTTTTCTTTCTTGGAAATAATTTCAATACTATTACTTTTTTATCAAAATGTGCACAATACAAAAAATTTCGAATATTAGCTCAGGGCTTAGCCAACTTCACTTTGTTGTCTAGTACATTCATTTAGTTGATCAGAGGCTATTGGTATTTATTTATTTTATTTATTTATTTATTTTTCGTCCTGTGACATCTTGTATAGATATAGAACAGGTCAATAAATTATACAGAAGGTTAAAAATTACACACAATAAGATCCATACAATGCTGTGAACTACAAATATCTACATTAATACAATGTTACAGGTACAACTAGTACACTTTTATAAACAAATAATTTCCGTAAATTGTTTATTAAATTAACATCATAAAATTCTGTTTCATTCTGAGAAGTATTTATTTACAGAGTAGAAACTGTGGCCCATCAGAAATGACTTCAGCTTTTTTTTTGAACAAGCTGTCTTGCTTTATCAACTTGACGTTAGGAAGGTGGTTATACAATTGTATGCTGCTATGAAGGACACTCTTTTGGTAGGCTGATGTTCCAGCATATGAGACATGAATGTTATTGCCATTTCTTGTCGTGTAATTGTGCACAGAGCTGTTCAGCTGATAGGTATTAGAGGTTCTTAAAAATTCTCTTACAAAGACTATTGTTTCAAATATAGCCTATATAGGCATGGAAGGGTCAGTGTCTTTAGAACCTTGCCTCTAATGTTGCAGATGATTCTGATAGCTCGTTTCTGGGTTTTGAAAACACATTAACTACAGGGTACAATCCACCAAAATATTATTCCATATCAGATTGCTGACTGGAAATGTGCGTGATATGCCTGTATTACTATTTGTCTATTACAGATTGTGCTTAGTATCTGTAGCATGTAACAGATGATGATAGCTTGGTTGTAAGAGCTTTAATGTGTGTATTCCCCATGAGATCACTCTGCATATATATTCCTAGGAACTTAACATCATCAACTAATTTTACAGTTTTGTTGTTTATTTTCAACGCATGTTCATTTTGTTGTTTATAGTTGGATACATGAAAGTTCATGGTCAATGTTTTCCCAGTGTTAATTATAAGTTTATTTTTTCAAACTAGTGTGTTAGCTCCGGTAATGATGCACCTGTAGTTAATTGAAGCTCTTTTTGGTTTGACCCTGTAATCAAAATACTGGTATCATCTGCAAATAAAGTTTTCTCCTCTTTGGCATGTACAGCGTCGTTCAGGTTATCAATATGCAAGAGAAAGAGGATAGGACCTAATGTTGATCCTTGTGGCACACCATTTTTGATGGTAGTTTTTTCTGATGTGTATGTTGTTCTTCTTGAAATGTTTTCAGTTATTGCGTCAAGTTTGAGAACAACTTTTTGTTGCCAGCTAGTAAGATATGATCTAATCCATTCATTTGGAATACCTCTAATTCCCTTTCTTTCCAACAAATGTAGTAGGATACCATGATCTAAAAATGTCAAATGCTTTGGATAGGTGCAAGAATATTCCAGTAGCCATTTCCTTTACGTCTACAGCTTTTAGAATGGAGTGTAAATATTCATAGACTGCTGTGGTTGTGGATCTAGATTGCCTGAAACCATGCTGATGATTTGACAGTAGTGAGATTTAGTTAACAAACTCTAGCAACCTATTATAAAAGAGCTTCTCAAAGATCTTTGAGAAGCCACTAAGCTGTGCTACAGGTCTGTAATTGTTAACATTGTCTGTGGCTCCCTTTTTGTGCAAGGTGGTTACTTTTGCAGTCTTTAGAACATTTGGAGAGGTACCTGTGGAAAAGGAGTGATTGCAATATGCTTCAGAAGTTCTACAGTATGATATTTTGTTTGGTTTGTTATACAATCTGGAATCTCATCAACACCACATGAAAGTTTCTTTAATGTGCTCATTGCCAGTATGAGCTCACTCTGTGTGACCTTCTTGAGAAACATAGACCCCATGAGAGGTTTACAGTTCTCAATGTAGTGCATATTAGCATTCTGAAAGTTGCTTTGGATAAGATCATTTGCAGCCAAAGTACTCATTGAAGATATTAGCTACAGAGGTAGCCTAAGATACGTGTTTGTTTTCCAGCTTTAAGTTAATATTTTTTGCCACTGGATTTGTGTGTGTTTCAGATCTGATGATGTGCCATGTGGCCCATCTTTTGTTTTGTTTGATTTGGCAATATATTCGTCACTTCCCCTCTTCTTTGCCTCTTTAATAAGTTTGTGGTAGATCTTACTGTATTCTTTGATATAATTTTGCATTTCTAATGATATGTTATTTTGTTTTTTATACAAATGTAGAAATCTTTTCCTTACACTCGAGATTTTTATACCCTCAGTAATCCAACTTTTGTTTCTGGTTGGTTTTAATTTATGTTGCTTTAATGGGAAGACTATGTCAAAATAGTACTTATATGATCCATGAAAGTTATCAAACACTCTATTTATATCTGTTTCATTGAACACTTCATCCCATGTTTCTCGGCTTAATATGTTGCAAACGTTTGCTATATTGCCATCACTGAAATCCCTGGACTCAGTTATTTTAATAGAAGATATTTTCTCTGAACATGTCTCCACTGATAACAACACAGCCTCATGATCACTGTATCCCATCTTAACTGCTTCACTACTGTATGGAGAAAAGGTTTATTGAATAAAAATTTGGTCTGGTGCAGTTTTACTATGCCTAATGATTCTTGTTGGTGTATTTCCTGTGGGGATTAAGCTGAAACTCTTTGTAATATATAGTAATTCATCTTTATAGTTTGAGGGTTTCAAAAAGTCTATGTTGAAGTCTCTACAAATGATTTCCTTTTTCTTTGGTTCTACAATATTTAACATCATTTCAAATTTACACAGGAATTCTTCTATGTCTGCATAAGGAGATCTGTATATAGTTACAATAACTAGTTGAATGTCAGTACTTTCAATAGCCGCCATTACAAAGACTTTTTCTTTATTCAGCTAAGGATATGTTTGGATTGCTTTATACCTTAAATTCTGCTTTGCAAAGATAGCTATCCCTCCATGTTTATAATAAGACCAGCATAAATGAACTGACTAGGGAAAAACCAGGGATCATTAGTGTTTCTATTTGCAGTTCTTCTAGCCGATGTTCTGTTATGCAGATAATATCAACATTTAGGTCAGAACACAGTATTATTTCTAGTTCTTGCAAGTTGTTAGTCAGAGGCTGAACATTATGATACATTATATGAAATGACAGAAGGTTGGATTTAGTTTGCTTACTGCAGCTACTGCTTTGAGTCATTTCTGATGAACCACTCAACTCAAATAAAGTCCTGACCCTGTTTATCTTGTGTTGTTCTTCTTTGCTCTGTTTTTTGCTAAAAAATCATTCAGGTGGGAAGACAGTACTCTTTTCCTTCTGCCCTACTCAATGGACACTGCTGTTGGTATTGTTTCTTCTGTATTTATAACAGAAGCTGAGACTTCTGCACCTGTATTCACGATGCTAGCATAACTTTTTCGTGGCTATCTTCCTTGAGAGGTATCTGGTTTTGACACGGATTGTGTAGGCCCACTGTCAGTGTGGGAGCAATATTTTGATGCTGTTCCTGTGGTTTGGGACACTTCACTGCACTTTGATTGACTATGATTAGCGTTCTGTGAAACTGTTAGTACTGTCTGAAGTAGAGGAATGGTTGTTAAATCAGGTGTGCAATGAGCACTTCTCAAAATTTCGACGAGATATGATTTTTCTCTCCTATTGAAGCGCATGCCATGTCTGGTAAAGAATTCACGGTCCATGTACCATGTAGGGAGAAATAATGCGTTCTGAAAGTCTGGGCAGATTTTGTAATACAATCTGTTGGCTTTCTGGATCTCTTTGTTCACACAGGAGAAATCTGGAAGGTCGTGCCTGTGTGGAATTCCCACAACAATCGTTGTTTGCTTGTCCCATGACATCATTGTTTTCATTAAGCATCTAGTGGCTTCTTTGAGTTCATTTTTGTACACGCCGTTAACACCTGGTATTACTACCGTGCACCATTCTTCTTTATTGGAGCATTTCTTAACGACTTCACACAGAGGAGCTCCTGGTTTGATGACACTGGTGGCGTTTATACTGTGATCATTTCGTAAAATGTTTGTGATTCCTCTGCCATGAGTCTTGGCATATTACGGATTTCAGGTATATTCCTCGGCTCTTTACATAGTGTTGCCTTGTCATTCTTTCTGTTCTTTATAAGCTTTCAATTAGTTATACTAGGCGTCAAAATTTTGTCACTATACGTGGTGGTACATGATGGTTCATCAGTTTAAGCATAAATCGGAAATTTGAATTGCACACAGTGTCTTGAGACAGTTCGTTACTTCTCGATTTCACAGAGTTTTGTGTAATTTAGCTTAATGAATCTTCAAGCATCTTGACGTAATTTCTGGCGTCTTTTAATCCGCTGAGTAGTGATTCTGACACAGACAGTTCCGCACTTTCAATGCACATTTGAATTGCCGATTCACGACCATTACACTTAGTAACACGTCACACGTTATTTCCTTATTATCGTCTCACGTGAAACATTCAGAGTGGCACCATTTCTGAAATGTTGAGCATATTCGGAGTCCTTTTATCACTTTTTCACTACGCAAAAGACTCTTGGCACAGATAAAATTATCGTTAAATGCAGAGCGTTTACCACAGCCTATGTACCTTCCGCCATCGTACAGACGGTTCTAACTGCAAAATACCAGTAATGTAAAACTTTGTTATCATTGTTCCTACGTAAACATATACCCAACTGCTGATTTTCAGATCAAAAGTATATACGAATAATTTAGCATTTATACAGCTAACGCTGGAAATATGTTAGCAACATTTGCAGTCAGTTAGTTTCAGAGAAATCAGCAGTTATTGTTTAAACATTGTTCCTGAAGTAGAATATTTGTCAAACGAGATGCCAGAATTTAATGGAAATTATTGATTTATCAGAAGGTCAGCATTTAGGAGAATCTTATTGTATTATTTATTTGCATTGAAGCATAAGTCTTTGATTGTAATTTGTAAACAGACAGCAAGATCTGTGTCTAAAAATGTGCCACAGTTGAATTAGCACAAATTGCAACTCTTTCATTTAAATTTCACATCTAGGTGCTCTTTCTATAATTCAGTGACATTTTCTCGTTCATTGACTGTGAGCTTGCAGTTAATCTCAAGAACTGTATCGAAATTCAGTGACACCTTTTGTGAACTGTGACAATAGTACTGAACAGTGAGCTGAGTTAATTCTGAATATTTACAGTGCACAAGATTTTTCATTTAGGTATGACGTTATACTTGGAAGAAGAGTATAATTAGAGAATATGTTGCTGATTTACTTGTCACACGCAAACTTTTTGGCCACTTCCATATTACATTTTGCACTTGAACGATCTCATTGTAGGGTATCTATCATGTGTAGTATGTGGCTAGTTGTTTATTTGTTAATAAATTATAATGAATGAGACTCGATCAGGCTATAAACTGTAGGTTATTCAACAAGAAAGTGCAGTTAAAGTATGTGGACTGAAAACCTGGTGTGGACCACATCATTTAAAATATCCTACTTGAGGCAATCACTTTCCAATAAGATTCGACAGTGTGACAGCTACCGAGGGCACAGCTGCACGGGTAAATACAACTATGCTTCAATGCCCAGCTGCTAATTCGCTGCAAACAATAATCTTTAGCTGTGATCCTGCAGTGAAATATTCTTTGCACTGGATAGAATTGCGAATTAATAAAGTACACAGAAATATAAGATAATAGATAATGACTTTTTTAATAACAAGGGTTCTATTCTTAGGTCTGTAACTGATACAGACCACAGAGTGTTATGTTGAATAATGCATACTCAAGAAATGACATCTGAAAATAACAGGAAATTGTCCTATGATATTCAATTAAAATAAAGACAGAAAACAACCTTATCAAATACAGTAAAGTTATGTTGAGTGCAGTACATGAATGGTATCAAAATCTCCAAACTAGCTGTAATCAAAGCTACATGATAACTAAGTCTGTTTTGTAATCACAACACACGAAATATCCACCAACTCAAGAGAGTTCAGAGTTCAAAATGATGATTTATAAATTGACACGCGCCATATAAGTTCTGTAATACAAGCAGAAAAAGTTAGAGCCTTATTCTGAAGCTTATTCAGGCCTCTCGAAATATAAAGTCGCTTCAGAAGATAAAGTGTGGTAGCTGCCATTCACCACACAGAATCTATCACCAACTCCATCAGGAAACCAAGCGATACGTGAGGCAGCTATGCCTTTTTCCAGAACAAACATCCTACTGTCCCCTTCTAGAACTAATTGAAAAATTTTCTCAAAAAGTAAGGTCTCACAGTTGCTGTCCACCATGGGAATCTATCACCTGTAAGCCCGAATTATGGACATTATCACAGGGGAGCCTTTTTTTAACCTCAAACGTAAAATTGCTCCAGAATCGTTCCCTTGAACTCTTCACTTGAAGAACTCCTGTACTGTTTTGCTACTGGCTGCCGCTCCATTGGCTCAAGGCTGTCCCCACAAAAAATACATCGTTCTTAAGCTCTACAGACATGATTTCTCTCAACATGAGTACTTTTCATATTAAACTAATATTTACAACAATATTTAAATAGAGAAATGTTATAAATGTTTGATTCCACATGCAGATCATTGGCAATAATTACTAATAACAGTCTGTTCGTAAATAAATAAGCCAGTATTCTTGCATAAGTGTGCTCATTTTAAATGACAACGAATTGTTATATTTTGTTTAAAAATTATTTATGCCTTCTTGACAAAAGCGTCTTTTGGTTCTTTGTTCAATTGTAGTGTCCGATAACAGATGCGATTGACCACTTATAGACTGGCACAGTTTTAATAGCATTGGTTATCAACATCTGAATAAAGTTACTGGCAAAATAGTAAACTTTTCATTAAATAATTACACAAGTATGACAATATGTATTTATTTCCTGTGTAATTGTGGAGAATGCAGTGTTGTGATAAACATTCACACAATACAAAATATATAAAAGATGTCATAAGTCAATAAATAAAATAGATGCAGATAACTGGTCCTCTGGAATGGTAGATATGATGCAATGCTATCGTCTGATATATGTTATGTTGAAATCACACAAAACATTTAAAAGCTGTTAATTCAGAGGTTCATTGTGAAAATGTTTAGTGATTGTGAAATGTGAAATTTTAAAGATATTGAGATATGGTCGTCATTGGATGTACTTCATTTATATGAGATTGCAAATGGATTCAGATTTGCTTTAATACTTGACCATAAATTATTATAGATTCTCAAAGAGCTGTAAGAAGCCATTTTTCAGCTTTACTCAGAGCCTGCCATAGCTGGTCATTCTACATTCAGCTAAGATAGGTGACTGTCAATGAAATTCTCAGCGTTAGGATTTATCCACATCAGGCCTTTTGCTACTCCTCTCTGCATCTGGCCAGCCAGTAATGGACTCAATGTGCCCCCATCCCTGAGGCTGCACAGCAATTTCTCAGCTGCACAAATAAATTCACCTCCTCTCACGCCAATTCTAGGCGGCCGATTAGCTCGCCTACATGTGCATAATGTGACATTCCTATTAAACTTGGTAACAGAGAAGAGACTGTTCCTCGTGTGTCTGAAAAAGAGTAAAGTAGTTCCGGCTTAAAAGGTGGGGACAACTGGGATCCTGGGAACTAGAGATCCATAATAATTGCACACGTTATCAAAAATTGTATCCTGAATGAAACATAAGATGAATTTAGGAAATAGAAGTCTACAAAAACCGCTGTGGCAAGTTTCATGACACGTATAATCAGATCTTTGAAGGAACAAAAGAAAGTTTTAACATATGTCTCGACCTCTCCAAAGTCTTTGACTGTATTTGCTATACTACTCTTTTAGATAAACTGCGTAGATACAGTATCAAAGGGAATGCAACCAGGACAATAAAATCATTTATAGAAACCAGGCAATAAAGTGTATAATTTAGATGCAATGTAAACAATGTGATGGAAAACTGTTACTCCGATGTTCAAGTGGAAAAGCATAGTGTAGCACAGGGCTTAATACATGATCTGCTAATGTTTATATTGTGTGTACATGACATGGCAGCATAAGTAAAAGAAAATGTAATCATGTATGCAGATAATACATCCCTTGTTGTAAGTAGTAGCTCAAATAAATGATTTATAAACAAGAACTATCATGAATACAGAAAGGGCAATAGAAGTTTTGAGGATAAACGATCTTTGTATCTGTCAACATTGCAGCACACTCAGCAATTGTGATAATCTAATATACAACAAACTATCAGCCTCCATTGCAGTAATGGAACCAACCTTTATCTAGGTTTCAGCCCAAATAATTGAGCCTTCTTCAGATGATATACCTGAATCTCTAATTTGTCTAAGAGGGCATGGTCTAGAAATAAAACTAAAATAGCCTGAATAGGCATAGTCAATGCGTAGGTGTAGTTCGAGTCTCAGTCAGGCACACAGTTTTAATCTGCCAGGAAGTTTCATATCAGCGCACACTCCGCTGCAGAGTGAAAATCTCTTTCTGGAAACATCCCCCAGGCTGTGGCTAAGCCATGTCTCCGCTATATCCTTTCTTTCAGGAGTGCTAGTTCTGCAAGGTTCGCAGGAGAGCTTCTGTAAAGTTTGGAAGGTAGGAGACGAGATACTGGCAGTAGTAAAGCTGTGAGCACCGGGCTTGAGTCGTGCTTCGGTAGCTCAGGTGGTAGAGCACTTGCCCGCGAAAGGCAAAGGTCCCAAGTTCGAGTCTCGGTCGGGCACACAGTTTTAATCTGCCAGGAAGTTTCATATCAGCGCACACTCCGCTGCAGAGTGAAAATCTCATTCTGGTAACATTAATAATTGATAATTACAATAGTTAATACATGAATTATGTGAAATAAGAAGTTCAATGCAATCAAAAAGCATAATACAAAGTAATATACAATAAAGTGCCAAAGAGACTGGTACAGGTATGCACATTCAAATGCAGAGATATGTAAACAGGCAGAACATGGCCCACAGTGACAGTGGAAGCGGTGGTGAAGCAAGAAGTGTTTCAACATCACTGTGAATGCATTTGATGTCCATATGCATTTATATATAACACAAATCCATTATGATATACTCCCCTTCTACATAAATTTGTATTTGCTATGTATATACCTACATGTACAAATTGCTTAGTTTCACATGAATTAAAATCATAGTTGTGTTTGAAGAAAGTTTGTTATTTTAAGATGCTCCATTTTGCAAAGACTACTGTTACATATGTACACAAAAAGGATAGAAGAAACATTCTCATATTTTTAAATATATATCTATGTGTGTATTTGGCCTTCTTGATCATTCTGCTAAGCTCTGGCATTTTAAATCTGTTAATAAAGATCATAGAATTTTCAATGAGCCTGTGTTAGTCACTGGGAAAAAATTCTCCTCGGTGGTGACAGCAATATTACAGTCACTGAGAAAAGGAATTCTTGCAGAGAAAGCAAATGGAATATTCAAGGAAGTTTACAACTTGTTAGTATGCAATATAGTAACATTGAGTATAGAGAAAACAAACGCCATGAATTTCAGTTTGAAGTGGAAAAATGACCCTGTTAAATTAAATATAGAAGACAACTCTAGATACTATATAACAAACATAAAATTTCTATGAACGAATATTGATTCACAGAAGAAGTGGTCTGAATACCCAAAGAAACCCTCAGACAGATAGTCATTAAGATGTTATGCACTTGGAGACTGGCCATCAGTGTGTAACAGCCAGAGTCTTTTAGTTACACACCAATCATATGTACACTTAACTCTTAGCTGTCGATTTATATTCTGTGGAACAAACACACAAAATATGAACACATAGTCTCCAAACTATGTACAATGGCCCTAAGAACCATAATCAAAAATAATAGTTGAGCTCATTAGAGGCTCTGTTTAAAACGCTAGAGACTTTAAGTACACCATTTGAGTACATTTACCAATTGGCCCTTTCTGCATAAGATTACCATGGGCTGTGACATGATTTTTAGAATGGAGTAAAATTCTAGGATATGAGGAAATGCTTAATATCAATTATTCTCCGATATCATGTTGTAATAATAAGTATTGGTCGTTGCCACATTTCGTATTACTTACATTCAGCTACTTTTAGCTATGATCTGACATTCTTTTTATCCGAGATTGTCACTTCCTAGTATTATTTGACTGTTTATTTCTGTTCAGATCTTAACCTGATGATGTAATAAACGTTACAAAATCAGTTGTGCTTTTTTAATAAAGTAACCTCATAGCTGCAATGGTATGCTTCATACAAAATGAAGTTTTTTTGATTGCAGTTGTATGTTAAATAAACTTTATTGTTATTTGTCAATCAGTTGTACACATTAAAATACTGTTGATAATTACTACACAAGCAGCTCTGTTCATGACTATGGAACAAGAGCGAGACTGAGCTTAATTCACCAAAAAGGGATAAACTTAAATCTCAAAATAGCATTTTCTATGAAGAAATAGAATTGTACAACAGAGTGCCAAGGAGATTAAAGAAATTATTACAAATAACTTAGTTACAAGTGCAGTTAAGAAGTACCTACTAAGCAATACAGTCTATGCATTGAAGGATTACATAGATAACACTGATTTGAGTTAATAAGAAAGTAGCACATACAAATAATAATGAAGATAATATAACGAATCAGTTCTCATAACACTCAACTTACCCTTTTTTGCTGCCTTTTCTTTTCGGGGAAAAATCTACTCTCAAAGCAGTTTATAACACTAACATTTTATCATATTAACGAGCCCAATATCTCAATTGTTATAATGGGATGCTGATGCAGTTTTTCAGGCCAGCAAATTGGAAGCTTCAGTGCACAAAATGAGAAAGAGACATTGTTACTTTGGTCCTGGCATCCACTGATTGTGTATGTGTGTGTGTGTGTGTGTGTGTGTGTGTGTGTGTTCGTGTGTGTGTGTGTGTGTGTGTGTGTGTGTGTGTGTGTGTGTGTGTGTGTGTGTGTGTGACTCTTATGAAACAATGTGCTCATAGCTTGCATGACTGTTATCAAACAATGTGCTTATAGTGAGTGTGTGTGTGTGTGTGTGTGTGTGTGTGTGTGTGTGTGTGTGTGTGTGTGCACGCGGGCTTTTATGTTGTTAAATAAGATCTTTAAAACAATCTTGTACACTAGGGATAAAACTGAATGAAGTAGCACTGTTTTAAACACAGAACCTCATATTCATGAGGGTAGTGATTTCAGTCTTCATCTGGCAACCCTGATTTAGGTTTTCCATTGTTTCCCTAAATTGCTTCAGGCAAATGGTGGGACAGAGCCAACTATAGGGTCATGACTGACTGACTGCCTGTAACATGCTTGTCAAAGTGGACCTGTAAGCATGTAAATATCTGCATTAATGAATAAAATAATTATTATATCCTCAAACTGTAATGCCAAGACATGTCAAGTATCATTCTGTAATTTATCAGCAGATCAATAAAACTACTCTTCCTCCTCCTCCTTCTGCTCTTACACTACCACTAACTATTATTTTGAATCAGTCTGCTGGATTTTACATTAGCAATGTTGCAGTTTCCTGCAGGTTTTCCTGTGTGTATGATCTAATTTTTCCCGAGGGCATGCAACTTTACTGTATGACTAAATGATGATGGCGTCCTCTTGGGTAAAATATTCGGAAGGTAAAATAGTCCTCCATTCAGATCTCCGGGCGGGGACTACTCAAGAGGACGTCGTTATCAGGAGAAAGAAAACTGGCGTTCTACGCATTGCAGCATGGAATGTCAGATCCCTTAATCAGGCAAGTTGGTTAGAAAATTTAAAAAGGGAAATGGATAGGTTGAAGTTAGATATAGTGGGAATTAGTGAAGTTCGGTGGCAGGAGGAAGAAGACTTCTGGCCAGGTGAATAGAGGGTTATAAATACAAAATCAAATAGCGGTAATGCAGGAGTAGGTTTAATAATGAATAAAAAAAATAGGAGCGCTTGGAAGCTACTACAAACAGCATAGTGAACGCATTATTGTGTCCAAGATAGACATGAAGCCCACGCCTACTACAGTAGTACAGGTTTATATGCCAACTAGCTCTGCAGATGATGAAGAAATTGATGAAATGTATGATGAGATGAAAGAAATTATTCAGGTAGTGAAGAGAGACGAAAATTTAATAGTCATGGGTGACTGGAATTCGACAGTAGGAAAAGGAAGAGAAGGAAACGTAGTAGGTGAATATGGATTGGGGCTAAGAAATGAAAGAGGAAGCCGCCTGGTAGAATTTTGCACAGAACATAACTTAATCATAGCTAACACTTGGTTTAAGAATCATGAAAGAAGGTTGTATACATGGAAGAACCCTGGAGATACTAAAAGGTATCAGATAGGTTATATAATGGTTATACAGAGATTTATGAACCAGGTTATAAGTTGTAAAACATTTCCAGGGGCAGATGTGGACTCTGACCACAATCTATTGGTTACGAACTGTAGATTAAAACTGAAGAAACTGCAAAAAAGATGGAGAAACTGAAAGAACTAGAGGTTGTACAGAGTTTCAGGGAAAGCATAAGGGAACAATTGACAGGAATGGGGGGAAGAAATACATTAGAAAAAGAATAGGTAGCTTTGAGGAATGAAATAGTGAAGGCAGCAGAGGATCAAGTAGGTAAAAAGACGAGGGCTAGTAGAAATCCTTGGGTAACAGAAGAAATATTGAATTTAATTGATGAAAGGAGAAAATATAAAAATGCAGTAAATGAAGCAGGCAAAAAGGAATACAAACGTCTCAAAAATGAGATCAACAGGAAGTGCAAAATGGCTAAGCAGGGATCGCTAGAGGACAAATGTAAGGATGTAAAGGCTTATCTCACTAGGGGTATTATAGATACTGCCTACAGGAAAATTAAAGAGACCTTTGGAGATAAGAGAACCACTCGTACGATTATCAAGAGCTCAGATGGAAACCCAGTTCTAAGCAAAGAAGGGAAAGCAGAAAGGTGGAAGGAGTATATAGAGGGTCTATACAGGGGAGATGTACTTGAGGACAATATTACGGAAATGGAAGAGGATGTAGATGAAGATGAAATGGGAGATATGAGACTGCGTGAAGAGCTTGACAGAGCACTGAAAGACCTAAGTCGAAACAAGGCCCCGGGAGTAGACAACATTCCATTAGAAATACTGACAGGCTTGAGAGAGCCAGTCCTGACAAAACTCTACCATCTGGTGAGCAAGATGTATAAGACAGGCGAAATACCCTCAGACTTCAAGAAGATTATAATAATTCCAATCCCAAAGAAAGCAGGTGTTGACAGATGTGAAAATTACCGAACTATCAGTTTAATAAGTCACAGCTGCAAAATACTAACACGAATTCATTACAGACGAATGGAAAAACTAGTAGAAGCCGACCTTGGGGGAGATCAGTTTGGATTCCATAGAAATGTTGGAACATGTGAGGCAGTACTGACCCTACGACTTATCTTAGAAGCTAGATTGAGGAAAGGCAAACCTACGTTTCTAGCATTTTTAGACTTAGGGAAAGCGTTTGACAATGTGGACTGGAATACTCTCTTTCAAATTCTGAAGTTGGTAAGGGTAAAATACAGGGAGCAAAAGGCTATTTACAATTTGTACAGAAAGCAGATGGCGGTTACAAGAGTCGAGGGACATGAAAGAGAAGCAGTGTTTGGGAGGGGAGTGAGACAGGGTTGTAGCCTCTCCCCGATGCTATTCAATCTGTATATTGAGCAAGCAGTGAAGGAAACAAAAGAAAATTTCGGAGTAGTTATTAAAATCCATGGAGAAGACATAAAAACTTTCAGGTTGGCTGATGACATTGTACTTCTGTCAGAGACAGCAAAGGACTTGGAAGAGCAGTTGAACGTAATGGACAGTGTCTTGAAAGGAGGGCATAAGATGAACATCAACAAAAGCAAAACGAGGATAATCGAATGTAGTCGAATTAAGTCGGTTGATGCTTAGGAAATTAGATTAGGAAACAGTAGTAGTAAAGGAGTTTTGCTATTTGGGGAGCAAAATAACTGATGATGGTCGAAGTAAAGAGGATATAAAATGTAGACTGGCAATGGCAAGGAAAGCGTTTCTGAAGAAGAGAAATTTCTTAACATCGAGTTTGATTTAAGTGTCAGGAAGTCGTTTCTGAAAGTATTTGTGTGGAGTGTAGCAATGTATGGAAGTGAAACATGGACAATAAATAGTTTAGACAAGAAGAGAATAGAAGCTTTTGAAATGTGGTGCTACAGAAGAATGCTGAAGATTAGACGGGTAGATCACATAACGAATGAGGAGGTATTGAATTGAATTGGGGAGAAGAGGAGTTTGTGGCACAACTTGACTAGAAGAAGGGATCGGTTGGCAGGACATGTTCTGAGTCATCAAGGGATCACCAATTTAGTACTTGAGGGCAGCATGGAGGGTAAAAATCGTAGAGGTAGACCATGAGATGAATACACTAAGCAGATTCAGAAGGACGTAGGTTGCAGTAGGTACTGGGAGATGGAGAACCTTGCACAGGATAGAGTAGCATGGAGAGCTGCATCAAACCAGTCTCAGGACTGAAGACCACAACAACAACAACAACAACAACAATGATCTTATTAGAATGTTTCTGTCATCTGCAAATGATACTGTGGTCCCACCTTTTATTCTTTCTGTCAAGTCATTTTGCTACAGCAAAAATAGGATAAGTGCTAGAACATACCCTTGAGAGACACCATGTCTCATATAGTGTAATAACTACAGAATCTATACATCTTCTTTATGTAGTGTATGCAGTACAAGTAACAATCTGTCTATGGAGATATCTGCAAAAGTTTCAGAGCATGCAATTACTCGCCGCAAATATCATGTATTTACATGATACAGTTTCAACTCAGTACTTGCCTGCCATCTGTTGACCTATGAAAGTACTTTCAGTGGCAAATGACTACCCTCTTGAGGAGCACTTATTGATAATGTGGGAAATTCTGCTGTGGTTTGTGTTCAGAACTAACCTTCAAACTGTTAATAAGGAGTCTGAGGCAGAAAGATCGATCTAAGTGGTTAAGGCAGTGTCTCCTTAAGTGACTGCAGTTTTCACATATTAATTTACACCACGAGTTACATAGGTAAATCAACCACTGGTGAAATTACTTGTGAATGGATACGCAGACATATAAATGTCAACTACAGCTCATAATTTCCCATATACTGTGGCGAAACGCAATGACAAAAAATCGCAAAATCAAAAAAATAATTAATTTAGAGAAATTTCGGGACTACATCTGTCTGGCTAACATATTTAGGTGGTGGACATTGCAAGAACACAGGTTAACGTAAGTATGAGATATGCCATTGCAAATTTAAAGTGGTGGTACATTAACTGGCATAATCACCAGAATGTTGAAAGTAAGCATGCAGACGGGTATGTATTGCGTTATAGAGGGGCTGGATGTCAGTTTGTAGGATGGAATTCCATGCCTATTGCACTTGGTCGGCCAGTACAGGTACGATTAATGCTGTTCATGGATGACACTTGAGTTGTTGTCCAATGATGTCCCATATGCGCGCAGTTGGAGACAGATCTAGTGATCAAGCAGGCCAAGGCAACATGTCGACATTCAGCAGAGCTTTCAGGTTACAACAGTAGCACTTGGGCGAGCATTATCCTTTTGGAAAACACCCCCTGGAACGTTGTTCATGAATAGCAGCACAAAAGGTCGAATCACCAGACTGACTTACAAATTTTTAGTCAGGGTGAGTGAGATAAACACGAGGGTGTTCCTTCTGGGATACAAAAACGCACCCTCGACCAAACCCCCAGGTGTAGGCTCAAAGTATCTAACAAGCAGACAGGTTGGTCGCACTGGCCTCCTTCTAACCAAAACAGATCCATCACTGGCCCCAAGGGAGAACCAGCTTTCATTAGAAAACTCAACAGACCTCCACCCTGCCCTCCAATGAACTCTTGCTTGACACAATTGAAGTCGCAAATTGTGTTGGTTTCGGGATCAATGGTGTTATAAGCGTTTAAAAACCTGACCAAACACGCTTGATAACGTAAATTCTCTAAAAGCAAAGTAATTACAAATTCATTTTCCTGTCATTGTATCTCTAAATCAGTACAAAAACAGCAACAGCCAATCTCGCATCCTTGACAAATTTGAAACATTCTTTAAACTTAATTTTTTTCGAAACAGATCATGACTGAGAAATGTGGGAGCTGTTATAGTGTAGTGAGTAGAGGGATTTTTCGCCAATCTTGTAGGAAATATTTTCACTGGGGGGGGGGGGGGAGGTGCAATGGGGAGAAAGTTGGGAGAACAGAAGAGGCTCTCTCCTGGAACTGCAGAGCATGCAGTAGGAACATTCTGACTGGGGAACAGGGAAGGAAGATCTGTGCCATTCAGGCACAGTTGGAGAAAGCAAGGAAGGAACTGATACGGATTTATGGAGATAGGTGGAGGAGGGTGGTTGGGAACTGGCATCTCATCAGACAGCAAGAAAGATAACGCAATCTGGCAGTTTTATCATTAACACCAAAAACAGGTATCTACCACTGCCAGAGTTAAATGGAGAAGAGCCTCAGGTAGAAGAAGAGCAGGAAACGTGCAGCACACTTCAACCAAAGCCAAGAAGCCTAGGAATGTACAAAGTGTTAGGAAGAAGAAAGTTCTGCTGCTAGGTAGTAGCCACGGGCGAGGTGTAGGCCCTCAGTTACAGGAAAATTTAGGGGCAGCGTACCAGGCTACCAGTATCTTCAAATCAAATGCAGGGCTAGGTCATGTGATAAAGAAACTGGGTCTTTATGTAAGCTGTTCCGGCGTCATGATCGACCACACTTTGATGGAGCTGTGAGGCGAATCAGTCACGGGTTGGGGATGGCTCGAGGACAGCCAACTTTGCGCATATTTGTCTGGTGCCCGTCGGGACTATCAACAGATGGGGTTTCTCTAGGCATGGCCTACACCTAAACAGGGCTGGGAAGGGAAAATTGGTACAACTGATTCATGAAAGTATAGGGGGTGGATCTTGGGCCACACATGGTTAAATACCTGTTGTCATAGGTAGGAAAAGTAGGTCTTTTTTAAGATAAATCCAGACAATAGGTTCCCCTGCCTAAAGAGTATATCCAGCAGTTTAGAAAATACTGAAACAATCACTCACAACACAGATTTTAACACTTCAAATGTCACACATACCAGATCTCACAAAGAAAAACAAACCATTGGAAAGAGTAACATGGGGCATTTCACAGAGTTAACAATGCTTCATCAAAACATGCAATCAATAAAAAATAAAATACAACTATTAGAAGTTGAGCTCCAATCTTTGAACTGCAAGTAGTTTGTGTTACTGAGCACTGGTGTAGAGACACAGAAATCCAACATGTAGTATTATCATAGTACGAAAGGGCAAACTCTTACTGCAGAACTGCTTCAAGGAGTGGAGGATCATGCATTTATATCAGAAAAGGAAAAAAGTTCAAATCAAGACATGATGTCAGTACAGTAAATGAAGACGAACACTTTTAAATATTAGTTATTGAATTAAAAGGGCTTGATATCACTAAGAAATTAATCGTTTTGTGTGTGTATAGCTCTCCCAGTGGTAGTGTGGACAATTTTTTCAATAAATTAACAGATCTTCTAGATAAAGTCTCAAGTACAAGGTCAACATAATTCTGTGTGGGGACATTAACTTCAACACCTATCAGAACCAAAATACATTAATATCGGGAAATGTGCTGGCAGACGACATTTCCCAACGTAAGCGAGAAATCAGCCGAAAAATCACCGTAAGTACAAATCAACCTATTCTCAACGAACTGTTTGTCGATCTAAAGGCAAAGGACAATGTAACTACCTGAATTACAGACCACTGATGATGCTTTACCTCAATAAGGCGAGACGCGTCTGGTGAAAAAATCACGCATTTTTGTAGCTGCAACGACAGAATAAATACATCCTAAAGAATCATACATCAGAATATAAAACTTCATTCTAAACTCTAGACAGGGATTCATAGTCTATACAAAAAATTCTTTTATTTTATTGTGGTAGTTAATTGTACAGTTGACCTTCAATTCAGTCTTATTTCTAACCATATGTTCCATTATGGAGTAAATGCATTGACACACAAGTGTACGAATCCCTATGTTCTTGAAGACTCTGCTGCAATATGTTTCTTGTCAACTTAACGCAATACGCTGGCTGCATTCTTTTGTAGAATAAGCACCTATATTTTATCTGCAATGGCACAAAATGGCATTGGACAGTACAGATATGAATATGCTACAGATATAAATATGCTAGCAGTCTGTTATTCTGGTCAAAATGACAGAGATTTCGAAGCCAACGGCTCTTGTTATTTCGTAAGGAATTGTAAGCAGCTGTCTTCTTATCTCGGTCGCGGGAATCTTTCGTCTCAATTTTCCATAAACATGTGTGACTCCTACATCTATCAGAAAATTCAGCAATCAACTCACTAAAACACTGAAGCATTTCAAGCATTTTAGTATTTTGTGTTCCCTGTATGGACAAGGATGAGAAACACTAAACTGGAGAAACACATTTCGCTGGCCATGTCTTCGATGATCTGTGTGCACACTACGATAGTTATGCACTTTATTTCTGTAATCTGTTGACGAACATCGAGGTATGATTGAACCCACTTTTGGACTGGCCTATAATTCCTTTATTTGCTTAAGAGATAACGGTAACACTAGAATTTTGAAAGTAGACTATGGAAATTGGTACTTCACGACACTACCGATGTTTGAACAGTCATGCCACATGCTGTGGCGTCAGTTTGTTTGCATTTGGAAGCCTGGTCTCCCACTTTAGTTTGGTATTGTTTCGTCTTTGTAAGATCTTAGTTTTTCACAGTTTCTGCACAGCTGATATTAACGTCTTTGTTTGTTTGTCGTTGAAACATAGGAATGTAGAATGAAAGTCACAAATAAAGGGTACTGCGTTGCACATTATTTAATGGAGGTGTAACTGAATTGTGTGTATGATGGCCGATGTAATGGAACGAATGAACTATGCAGCGTTGAAGAGAGTGGATCCGTACGTTAAAGATATTATTGATACAGCGACTCATGTTGCGTTATATACTTTTAACGGAGATTTTAGTGAATGGGAAAGGACTGATGTGGAGGGAGCCTTGTTCGTGTACAGTCGTAGTGGAGAACCATATCATGGTGTGCTTATTATGAACAGACTCAATACAAACAATCTAGTGGAACCTATATTGCAGGGTCTAGAGTTTCAGTTACAGGAGCCATTTCTTTTGTATAGAAACCCCAGAAGTCGGATTTATGGAATTTGGTTTTATGAGAAGGACGAATGTGTTCGAATAGCGACTGTATTAGACAAGCTCGTGAAGGAAGTGTCAAATCCCAAGAAGTTAACCATGATTCCTTCAATGGGCAATAAAAGTTCTGGTGGGATCGGTGTTGATATCTTTAGTATGCTCAGTAAAGCACAAGAAGACTTCGATTCAAATAAATCGTCAATTAAAAACAAGTCAGTGGACGTGAAATCTTCAGTTTCACAGAGCCAGGATGCTCCACCCCAAAGTGTTGTAGACTTTTTCGCCAAGGCAAGTGGTGGTGCGTCCCATTTTACTGCCGAAAAATCTGCTAAGCCCCAAGCCCTCTTTGTTAACCATCCAGCGAGAACAGCGTTGTTACCAGATGGCAGTGATGGGAACAATTTTCAACCACTGCTTCAACGTCTGATGTCAAATCCTGCACATAGTGTTGAGCACATTGAAAAACAGCAGCGGTCTGTTACCCCCAATACAGAGATCTCCACAGTGTCCAGTAATAAGGCAAAGCAGCAGATTAGCGACGGTATTAAAGCTGTCAATGATGGGAATATCAAACTCAGACCAATTTCCTGCAGTAATGTGTGTGAGAAACCTGGCAGGTTGGTGTTGGACAGTACCAAAAATCTCCAAGAGCAGCAACATATGAAGAACAGTGGTGCATTAGATATTGAGAATGGTATGAACATTCTACGAATTTCTTCTCCAAACTCTACAGGGAGCCTTCCACCTCCATTTTTTGGTGGCACTGTTCCCAGTGTTCCTGTTGTGGACTGCAGCACTACTGACCGTCCTCTCTCAGCGCCCCTCTGTTCTAATGCAGAAACACAGAAAGTAGCCCTGATGCCACCTACTATGTTCACCTCTTCAGCAGCAAAAGAAACAGCAAACCTTGAGTTTGTGAATAATGTTTTGCCGTTGAATTCAAAAACAGAAATATCAGGTCCTGTTAGTAGTAGTAATGCTATGCTCTCTAGTGACTGCAGTATTCCTATTAAGCCAGAACCTTTAACAAAAAATCAGCTGTTGCAAGCAGTTACTTATTTATTAAAGAATGATCCGGATTTTGTGCACAAGTTGCATGAGGCATATGTGAAGTCATTTTCTGAATTGGTACATTAATGAGAAATTAGACTGACTTGGTTGTAGTTAACTGTAATGACAGAGTACTTTAATTTCAGAATATTGATTTCATTGGATGAACACCTCATGCTTCATATACAAATGTGTTTTAAGGATTTTATCTTTTATCCATAGTAATTTTTTGAGTAAAATATTTGGTATCCAATAGTAGCTATTCCCTCGATTTTATGTTTGATGTTTTAAAACGCAGTACTTGATGCATAATATCAGGAGCGAATTGTGAAGCTCTGTGCCATATGAACTAGATGGATTCCGAAAATATTCAGAAAGCTTATGGAGCAGCAGTGTTATAAGTAAATTTCCCATCTTTTTTAAAGCTGCTTTATGGCTATAGATATAAAGTGGAACTTACATGTTGCACTGAAATCACCATAAAGTACCCAGTATGGCAGCTGATGAAATTAATGTTCCATTTATAGGTAAACTATGTATACCTAAGTTCTGTAAAATAAGTTGCAGCCATCTGCAGCTGTCAGTCCTTCAATACTGTATATTCAGATAATCGTTTTGTATGTTACATCTTTTCTTTTTTTAATGCTGAGTCGGCTATATATTTAAATGTTATTTTAGGGTGTATTGTATTTATTAATTTTAGTTTAGTGAGATTGTGTTGGATTTTGAATCCAGACTTGTGACTTCTAAGTTATCAATGTTTTACAAATATATTTACTGCCTGTGGTGTTTAATGAATAGTGTAACATGTGTTTTTATTGTGTAGTGCCTTGATTTTGGAACTCTGTGCAACTTGGGCTCAGTAAGTCCTAAATGTGTTGGTCATTTTAATGACCTGACTATTGAAGTCTGCTGTTGTAGTCTTTGATATAACTTTTTGAGTTTCACAGTGATTACTGATTAAATATGCAATACGATACCTTTTAATGTTTTGTGTATAGAAGCATTATTATTGGCCAATAAGACAACATGTATTCACTGGGGCAATTAACTGAAATAATGTTTTGTTGACATTTATTTCCACAAAACTTCATACAATTAGTACATCTATTGAAGAGGGTGAAAACACCTGAAGTATGATTTTGTAATTACATTCCATAATACAGAAAACAAGGTTCTGTATAGGTTGTTGAACGAGGCAAATGTACATCGTGATGGATGCCATTAACAAAAAGGAGGTAAACTCCCTTGTTTTAAATCTGGAAGGAACAACAAAAAGCAAGAAAATGCAAAGAAGAAGACCAAATAGTTGTTGATTGTGCCCCTTAGTTTTATTGTGTTTTAACATTTAAAGAGTTTATTGACTTATGTCTTTGCAGGCAATTTTATGTAGTAGGAAGGATGGATTTAAATTATTAGTTGACTGATGAAGGTTCATAGTTTTTGTGTGTTTCTTATTGGTGAAATTAAAACTGAATACCATCACATTTGCAATTCTGGTGTTTGGACTTAATTTTAATGGTTTTGCCAAGAGCCCAGTCATTGTGGATACAGCTACACATTTTCTATCAAACTTCCATAGCTTCTGAAAGGAAGTGTAATTTGGGTAAGAGAGGAAAAGGGGGGAGGGTGGGTGAAGGTTGTCTTTTGGCACTCTGAAACATGCCATTTTATTAATAACATAAGAATGTTTTCAGTAACGTGTGATTCAGATTTATGTTAAATGTTCATTTTATAGAGTGGTGGAAGTGAAATGCAACACATTTTACAGTTCTGTGTCGCTAAACGTTAGGTGATCTTTTAAGAGTTCATGCTTATAGCATTATGAGCTATTTTGTTTTTTTTTTATGGAAATGATTACTGTTGTTGTTAAAGAAATGTGCCTCCATTTTAGTAATCTGACAATGATGCTATGTAGAGTAAGAAGTATGAAGCAAAGTTCCTTTACTTTTATGCGCATTTTCAATGCACCCCCCCTCCCACTTTCCGTTCTCCAATACTCTTCAGCTAACACTACAATCTCAATTTTGCTAGGAACTTGCCTTGCATTTTTGCACCATTTACCTAGATAATATGGAATTTTGAATGCAATAGATATGGGACTGGCAATTGCAAGAAACATACTAACAGTATCAAGCTCTGGTAACAGCTATTCATATTTGCATATTGAAATGTGTAGTTAAATGTGTATGTCATCTTGATGCAGTATGTTCTAACATACTGCAGAATATGAGATTAGTGATAGAAATAAAAGCAAATTGAAGAATCAAAAAGAAAGTAAACATTAAGTATTCATTGGTATTGATTGCTATTATACTAAAAAGTGTAGGTAAACTATGATTGCAGAGATGGTACCATTGGAGAAAATGTGGTGAATGTAATACAGTGAAATGTTGCTTGACTGACTCATTTGCTCAGAAAACATTGAAATGATGGAGATGTTTCATTGCTTGACTGACTTGTCGGCCCAGAAAAAACTGAAATAAGGGAAAATTGTTTCATTAAGTGTTTGTAGTTTGTTGTATGGATGATATTTTTGCTGTGCTGAGTGTATAATTATATTCATGCACACATGTTGCACAATTTTATTTATTTGTACTTGGACATACTGTGAAATGACTACCTAAAGGCTGCACAGATGGATGTCTCAAAAACTGTTATAAGAGAATACAGTATGTATTTAAACTTATTTACAATGTTTTATTTCTTAAGGCTATTTAATTATCAAGTAATCCACCAGGAGCAATTTCAGGAGTGCCTGCTGTTGACTAATATAATATTAACACTTGATTGCTGCACACATAATGATGACTGTTTCACTGCCAGACATAAGGCTATACTGTGGCCACCAGCCACTTCGTGGCAGTCAGTGTGATAGACTAGATAGAATAAAAAAAAATTGACTGTGAAGAATGACCAGAGAGAAGTGTGTCCTAAGAAACCTCAAGGAATACATATTAGAAATGTTAGTACTAGCCACTTCAAAACGGCCTACTTAAAGAAGTTGGCTGGAAGTAATAAGACCAGTTTTCTACTGGGACGTTAAATGTATTGTAATAGTATTAATATAATTTCTGTTACTGAACTGTGTTTGAATTGTGATATAAATACCTTAATTAACAAATGAGTTGTACAGATAATTGTGTTGTTTTGTATTATGATTTGAAAAGATAGTGCCAGTACCTTTTTGGACAGATGTGATGAAGTGTTTTGGTACTCTATTTCTCTCTATCCCTTTCCCCTTGTCCTCACTTGTTCCAACTCCCTTCATCCTAACACACAGTCAAAATATGACTATACTATCTTTAAAAAGAAGAGAAATCGCCATGATATACTTCACAGTAACTTTCCTTAAGAGGTGATGGGAGGGAAAAAGTTAGAGGCACTAACCACCTGTCCTCTCCTAACATACCCTCTGAGAAGTGCCAAGCTGCAATGCGCATGTTGTGCAAGGTACACATTTGTGAACAGTTCCTGTATTTTGTGTGTGTGTAGATGTTCTAACCAACATATTCCCACATGTTGCTGAATTTCTTGTTTCAGTACATAAGACTTGTTACTACAGTAATAAATGAGTTTAGAAAAACTGTAATTTTTTGCCATAAAATATACTTTACTGAGTTGAAGTTGTAAAAATACTTAATTGAGTACATGCTGAACTGTAGGGCTGAATTTTCATGTGGGCAGATTTAGCCAAAGGAAACTGTGATCCATCCCTGTTATGTTTGACTGTTTGTTATTTATTTAGTTTAAAGTTGGATTTGTGAAAGGTTCTGTACTTGAACAAATAGTTATGAAGCATACATTAGACTACATCAGAAGAAAAATGCCCAAGTCTCACATTGTCACTCATACCCATAAAGAAAGCTAATGTGAGATTGTATTTCTTTGCTTTAAATGGCCTAAATGTAGCAATTAAATTATTAGTATTTTTGGTGTGTGTGAGAAAGAGAGAAAATTCGGGTTTGTGAAACAGATTGGACTCATCTGTCCAAGGCGAAGAAGGTATGCAGTAATACTGTGAGGTATCAGTGCAGAGTAACTGTTGCTTTTTCATGGAGCTATTGGTTGTACTATTTACTGTATATTCTCCTCTTATTTTTAGGTTTTCTCAGTTGCTTACTTTGTATTTACAGTTGTATCTGTTGATGTGTATTAAATCCCCAAGTATATTATTGTATTTCCAAGTGTGTTTTTCCATTTACCTTTTTTTCCCTTGTCTTCAAGTCATCTCTCATACATTTAACTAACTGAAGTATGTGCCTGATGATGATGGTACTGCAGTCCATCTTTAATAATGTCGTTCTTGACAGGAGATTAAACTTTTACCTTAATTTCTGTAGCGCACACACACACACACACACACTCTCTCTCTCTCTCTCTCTCTCTCTCTCTCTCTCTCTCTCTTTCTCTCTCGTTGTCAGAAACAACAAACTACAAATAAAGGTAATTGAACCATGAGGCTGTTGTCAGTACACCCAACTATTAAAAGAACTGTCTACAAGAATTTCTAGAGAGGTCACTGCATATTATGCTTGTTGTGCGCGTCAGTGCAACAAACAATTTCTTCCTCAATGAATTAATTGGGAAGTTAACTTTTCAGTGTTTTTATCCCCGAAGTCTGCCATTATCTGTAATTCAAAAGTAGAAGGCCTAGATTTTAGGAATGTATGTAACATGACTTACATATCAGATTCTTATTAAAATATAAGCACCCAAGAATATTGAATATCCTGTTTCTTTTTATTTCCCCATTGATTTATTAATGGGCGGGCCAGCTGGTATATGGAAACTCGGTGAATGGTAAGTGTCTAAATGTGTGCTATCACCAAAATGAAAATATTCACTGATATATTGTATGTGAATTACTGTGATCAGTTTTCATGTTAGGCATCTGTTTTACGTTTTTACTTGAACTTATTATGTTTTGTCCTTGAAGTTCACTCCATTCTTTGCTTCTCAGGTGCTGTCTCTGGTATACAATGAGTGATGACTTCATTGTTGATTAGTAGTTCATCTATTCTTACAAATCACATCATTATCAGTCATTTGACATCTACTGCTGAATACAGGCTTCGATTAATCTTTCCCGTGTATTTCAGTTAACAGCTGAACACCTTCACATTACTACCGCACGTTTTGCTGTGCCTACTACCCACATTCCATTGGATAACTGTGTTGGCCTCTTCCTATCTCCTGGAATCTTGTAAAGAACTTACATGGTCTAGTTTTTGTGGCTACAAGCCCCATCCACTATCGTTTCAATTTCATTTGATCATAATTGTAGTATCTTCCCCAAAATGTTCCCTGATATACTCGTTTGTTTTCCTGTCTCTCCTAATTGTGCTGTTCATTTATTAATTCACTCACATTTTGTGCTCCATAAAACCCATCATAAAGGAGGCCCTTCAGGAATGTGGAACAAGTCAGGTTGTGTATTTACAGGCAGGAGCAATTTCTGCTGGCTACTTCTGGAAAGATTGATAGCAACGGACTGATTATTAGGGTTTTTACTTCTAAATTACTTTATATGTGTATGCCAGGATACAAACAGCTATCTTTATAAAAAAACCACCGCTTCTCCCCCTGTAGTACTCAGTTGTTGTTTTTATCTAATACTTCAAAAGAAGCATTTATTTATTTTACACAGACTGCTGTCAGATGTTTGGCAAAGTAAATATGTGTGTCATACAAATATTAAAAAGTTTCACTGACCTAATGTTCTTGACTCCCAAGTATTGTGATAAATTGTAGAACGACTTGCTAAAGGAGTATTCTTGTACTTCCTTTTTAAATGTTTGGTGGTGTTAATTACACTCTTGGTGTCCACTGACAGCTCGTTACAGACTTTCGCACCAGGCTATAAAACTCCAGTCTGAACTCTAGAGGGGGATGCACATTCTATGTGGATATTATTTCCATTTATAGTATTTTGTTTGTGAAATACAAAATTCATCCAAATTGATTAATTTCTTTATTAATCCATGAAATACATTACATTGTATGGATTTTGTCACCCAAAACATAGATAAATTAACTGCTTAAAATTAATTTCTTGCTCAACAGTTGTCAATTAATTTTCTTTTAATCTAATTGTGTATGGTTTTCAGTCTTAGTTAATTATTATTTCTGTACTTATTGTAATGTAGCACTTCTTAAATTAGGAAACTTGTTAAAATTCAGTTACTATATTACGAAATAAAAATTTTCTCCTGTAAACAATCTTTTAGATTTGTTTTGAAAGAGAAGGTAGTATCTACATCTTTTATGTATTGTGGTAATTTATTATATAATTTGATGGCATTGCCCTGTATACTCTGCTGTGACTTCATTTTTTTTGTCCAAAAGCATGTTACACATAGCTGTTTCCAGTTTTATAATCATGTACTAAACGATTTCTAATGTACTAGTCAATGTGTGTGTGTGTGTTTTTTTTTTTTTTTTTTTTTTACATAACACTCTGAAAAGCACATTCACAAGATATGAATACAATAGAGGGAAACTTTTGATGTGACTTACCAAACAAAAGTGCTGGCAGGTTGATGGACACACAAACATACACACAAAATTCAAGCTTTCGCAACCAACGGTTGCTTCATCAGGAAAGAGGGATCGAGAGGGAAAGACGAAAGGATGTGGGTTTTAAGGGAGAGGGTAAGGAGTCATCCCAATCCCAGGAGCGGAAAGACTTACCTTAGGGGGAATTACCTTAGGGGGAAAAAAGGACAGGTATACACTCGCGCGCACACACACACACACACACACACACACACACACACACACACACACACACACACACACACACACACACACACACAGATATCCATCCGCACATACACAAATCTCTGCCCAAACTCTTTGCCTTTACAAATGTCTGCTTGTGTATGTGCGGATGGATATGTGTGTGTGTGTGTGCGAGTGTACACCTGTCCCCCCCTCCCCGTAGAGTTTGTAGTGCTCATTTTCTTTATGGTAAGTGGACTCTATTGTTTATTGCCCACTCATATGTACACTGATCAATGTTTCTTCAGCTTTCTCTCTTAGTGCTTCTTGTGACTTGTCAGTAATCAGTATGTTACTGTCATCTGCAAACAACACTTTGTGGGAAATCATTAATGTAAATTAGGAACATTACTGGACTTGGCACACTAAAAAAAAAGTGCCTGTGGCAACTTGTGACCATTATGTCCTGTTAAACATAAACATGGTGTTAACACAATACGTTTCAATATGGAATGGAAGACAGAAAAACAAACAGTGAAGGAAAAAGAAGAAATTTACATTTTATCAACGAGGCATGGTAAGGGACTAGCTACAATCATGTCTGATATCCAATCAGACTATAAAGTCACTGGAATTACAAAACCTGGAGCTCCCTTATGAGAAGTGCTGAAAAACTGTGAAATTGAAGTAAAAGGTGGTGTGAACTGTGTCGTAAATGGAGGAGATAACAATGTGTGTAAAAACGAGAGTAGCCATGTTGTAAATGCACTGAAAGAAGCACTAGGAAAAATGTCACAAGCGAAAGTCTTTGTTGTAAGCATTCCTCACTGACATGACTTAATTGAAAACTCGTGTGTAAAAAGTGAAATCATTGCAACAGGCTGAAAACTCAGAAAGGTCTGCAGCAGTTTTGTGCACACAACCTTCACTGAGGCAACCAGCCTCTATGAGAGCTCTGTCAGAGTCATTTTACAAGACATGGACTGCATAAAAATCAGCTAGGCAAGAAAGTGCTGGCCAAAGAAATTCTCCAAGCAATAAAAGCGGTAAAGATAGACATGCACAAAAAACTTGCACTACCTGCAATAGGTTCATTGCCAATGACAAAACAAATGGAGAATGCACCAACAGCACATGAGGAAGAAACAACTGTGGCTACAACTCTAGAAGAAATTAGGCCTACATCAGCATCAGAATGGAACCACCATTGTTACTATTGGCGTCATCAGAAGCAGTATCAGAAAATGTATCAGCTATAGAAGCACCTCCACAAACCACAGCAGCAACAATAAGTACATCCCCGCCAAAACGAGGGAAGAGAACTACAGCAGAAGAAGCAGTATCAAGTGTTGTGGGTAAGTGGAAAACAGTGCCTCCTCTCTGTCTACTTGATTTTTTAGTGGAACACAGCAAGACAAAGAAGCCCATAAAATAGGTAGTGTAAAAGATATTATAGCTCCTAACCAAACTCTTCATTGTAAAGACAATAACAGTTCTGGATCTTAAAATTTGCTACCTGAATATTCAAGGAGTAAAAGACAAAGAATTTACTGCAAATAATTTTGGACTAGAGAACAAATTTGATATTTTTTGTCTGAGTGAACACTGGGCAACACAGAGTAAACTTACAGCTATCAAATTAGATAACTATAAAATAACAAACGGTTGCTCCAGAAAAAGGCATGAAAGGGGTGGTGTGGCATTGATACTAACCAGCCACTTCATTAATAGGTTGGATCTAGACTATTTGTGTGATGAACAGAATTTTGAAGCAACTGGTATAGTTAGTGACAATTTTAAGTTGGTGATAATAGCCTTATACGGATCACCTAAGGGTAACATTAGTGTATTTTTAGAAAAAACTGGACATGCTGTTACATGTATTTAAAAAGACAAAATGGTTAAATTATGACTTTGTAAGAGGTGGAGATTTGAATGCAGATTCTGATGTAACAACAGCCAAACATAGTGTCGCTGAGTTCAAAAATCTTCTAAGACAGTACAATCGGCCCTTTATCAATAATAGACCCAGAAGAGTTGACAATACCTTTGTCATTTTCAATACTACAGAAGAATAATGTGATGTGACAGTATTCCCATTCTCAGATCATGATTCTGTATCATTAAAATACATTAGTAGGTTCTGTACTGATAAGAGTAACATTGATAAGTCTGTTCCAAAAATGGTAATCACTAGATCAGTCAGAAATGATAAAATTGACAGGTTTTGAAAATCCCTTACTAACAGAGACCAGTTTGGCCAATGGTCTGGTGACACAAATTATAGTCTATGTAAAGATCTGTCAGCTAAACTAATATTTGAAAGGTATTTCCAAGTATTTTTGACACAATTTAATGACTGCATTCCAATAAAGAAATGCAAAATAATTGACAAAGGCTCCAAAGGCAAGGGTATAAACAAACAAAACCAATGGTATACTGCACAACTACAAATCTGAAAAACCAAGTTATGTTTTTGCACAGTATACACAAAAATCTGAAGACCATCCATGCCAGATCAGCCTATGTTCAATGTAGGAATAATTACAAAAAAGCCATTGTGGAAGCGAAAAGAGCACACAGCTTTAGCAGTATTGAGAATTCCATGAGTAATGCAAAACTGCATGGAAATTAATAAACAGTGTTACTAAAGATGAAAGAAATTAAAACATCAGTACATGCCCTCCGAAATTCAATGACTTCTTTATTAAATCAGTACAGTAAGAAGAAAATGCTATCACCAAACCTGTCAGTAGCTCATCTGAGATTATTTCAAAAAATGTCTGTAAACCACTAGTAAATACAAGCATGTTTACCTTCTCTGAGGTCCCACCTAGTCTCGTCCTAAAAATAGTTAAACATCTGAAATCATCTGAGAGAGTAGACAAATATGACATTTCTTGTAACATTCTAAAAAAAGTGATAGATTGCATTGTGTATCCTTTAACATCCTGCATAAATAAGTGTACATCTGACATCTGAGGGATATTTCCCTGATGAACTAAAGGTGTCTAGGGTAGTCCCAATATACAAAAAAAGAGATATTGACTCACCTTCAAGTTACAGATCAGTTTCCATACCAACAGTTATCTGTGTTATTTGAAAATGCAGGAATAATTAACGAATCACAGTATGGTTTTAGGAAAAACTTTTTAGCTGTTGATGCTATAGACTCAGTAGTCAAACATATACATCGAGTGTTTGAGGATAAAGGATTTGCTCAAGTCAACTTTTGTGATCTAATTAAGGCTTTTGACTGTGTAGAGCATAAAATACTCATTGAAAAAATGGAGTACTATGGCATTGGAGGCAACAGCCTTAAACTATTAAAATCATACCTACAGAATTGCAAGTAAGCTGTTTGTGTAGGTAAAGAAGATTCCAATATTGAAATAGTTGAAACAGGTGTACCACAGGGATCTGTACTGGGGCCTTTTATGTTCCTAATAATGATTAATGGTCTGCCATAATTCAATGAGTCCAAGACAGTACTATATGCAGATGATACATCTTTCCTTCATTATAGTAATGATTTCAATAGCCTCGAAGCTTGTGTTTCAGAGACAATGTCTCAAACATCCTATTGGTTTAAATCAAATGGCTTTCTACTGAATGATAACAAAATGCAGCAGATGGTTTTTAGTATAAAAAACAAGCCTCCATCAGATGATCCTAGTTGTGTTAAATTATTAGGGGTATTGTTGTTGTTCTTGTGGTCCTCAGTCCAGAGACTGGTTTGATGCAGCTCTCCATGCTACTCTATCCTGTGCAAGGTTCTTCATCTCCCAGTACCTATTGCAACCTACATCCTTCTGAATCTGCTTAGTGTATTAATCTCTTGGTCTCCCTCTGCGATTTTTACTCTCCACGCTGCCCTCCAATACTAAATTGGTGATCCCTTGATGCCTCAGAATATACCCTACCAACCGATCCCTTCTTCTAGTCAAGTTGTGCCACAAATTTCTCTTCTCTCCAATTCTGTTCAGTACCTCCTCATTAGTTATGTGATCTACCCATCTAATCTTTAGCATTCTTCTGTAGCACCACATTTCGAAAGCTACTGTTCTCTTCTTGTCTAAACTATTTGTCATCCATGTTTCACTTCCATCCATGGTTACACTCCATACAAATACTTTCAGAAATGGCTTCCTGACACTTAAATTTATTCTTGATGTTAACAAATTTCTCTTCCTCAGAAATGCTTTCCTTGCCATTGGCAGTCTACATTTTATATGCTCTCTACTTCGACCATCATCAGTTATTTTGCTCCCCAAATAGCAATACTCATTTACTACTTTAAGCGTCTCATTTCCTAATCTAATTCCCACAGCATCACCCGATTTAATTCGACAACATTCCATTATTCTCGTTTTGCTTTTGTTGATGTTCATCTTATATCCTCCTTTCAAGACCATGTCCATTCCGTTCAGCTGCTCTTCCAGGTCATTTGCTGTCTCTGACAGAATTACAATGTCATTGGCGAACCTCAAAGTTTTTATTTCTTCTCTGTGGATTTTAATTCCTACTCCAAATTTTTCTTTTGTTTCCTTTACTGCTTGCTCAATATACAGATTGAATAACATCGGGGAGAGGCTACAACCCTGTCTCACTCCCTTCCCAACCACTGCTTCCCTTTCATGCCCCTCGACTCTTATAGCTGCCATCTGGTTTCTGTACAAATTGTAAATTGCCTTTCGCTCCCTGTATTTTACCCCTGCCACCTTTAGAATTTGAAGGAGAGTATTCCAGTCAACATTGTCAAAAGCTTTCTCTAAGACCACAAATGCTAGAAACGTAGGTTTGCCTTTCCTTAATCTATTTTCTAAGATAAGTCATAGGGTCAGTATTGCCTCACATGTTCCAACATTTCTAAGGAATCCAAATTGATCTTCCCCGAGGTCGGCTTCTCCTAGTTTTTCCATTTGTCTGTAAAGAATTCGTGTTAGTATTTTGCAGCAGTGGCTTATTAAACTAATAGTTTGGTAAATTTCACATCTGTCAACACCTACTTTCTTTGGGATTGGAATTATTATATTCTTCTTGAAATCTGAGGGTATTTCGTCTGTCTCATACATCTTGCTCACCAGATGGTAGAGTTTTGTCAGGACTGGCTCTCCCAAAGCTGCCAGTAGTTCTAATGGAATGTTGTCTACTCCCGGGGCCTTGTTTCGACTCAGGTCTTTCAGTGCTCTGTCAAACTCCTCATGCAGTATCATATCTCCCATTTCATCTTCATCTACATCTTTTTCCCTCTCCATAATATTGTCCTTAAGAACATCACCCTTGTATAGACCCTCTATATACTCCAGGGGTATATACAGATGAAAAATTATCCTGGGGTCAACATGTACAATATGTTAGTGGTAAATAGTTTAGAGTGATGTGTTTGCTGTGGCGATTTATGGACTGTGTACCTCAAAATTAGGTTAGAATGTCTTATTTTGCATTTTTCCAAAGCATCCTAACATATGGTATTATTTTATGGGGGAACTCGAGTACAGTGCGTGACATCCTAATACTACAAAAGATAACCATTAGGATAATTACTGGTTCTCCATATAAAGCACACTTCAAACCATTGTTCTCTGAACAAAAAGTCATGATTGTAATAAACCTATACAGGGTGTCCCATTTATCTTGACCACCCTAAATAACTGTTTGTCCAGGTGCAAATTTCAAAATGTTTCAAGCAAATGTTCTTGAGCCATCAGGGGGACAGCAATCAGATGACTGCCTTCGTTGTAGCTTTGTTTTTTGCAAAGTTATGAACAGGGGTATGACTTTTTAAAATAGTATCCTATGCTTTTTTTATTCGGTAATTCATTTCCTCTCCTAAAGACCTATTTAAAAATCTATCATAGTGTACCATTCACTGAAACACGTTATTAATTACATGACACAACATTGATGTTGACACTCCCAGTGTTTAGTGCATGTACTGGGGGTACTGGAACACATCCACGTGCTGACATTGACAGAGGACAAATGTAAACATAAGTAGAATGCACACCCGCCATTCTGTCAGCCATCGTCAGTTGAAGAGTTGTGTGAGTAGAATGTACACCAACGAAGAGAAGGTAGAAATCCTACTCATCTATGGGGAATGTAAGTTAGCAGAACAGTAATTGCAATACTGTTTTCTTATGTACGAGTACATTTAATACAGTTAGTTTAGTCTGTTTAAATACTGTTGTGTAGAGCAGGCATACAGTAAAGGCTGTCCTTCCTACAAACTGCATCGACATAATGTTTCTTTTATTGTTGTTGTTGTTGTTGAAGGTAGGCGAAATGCTACGCAGGCAGTGGAACTGTACAGAGAGTGATATCCGGGCAAGAACCTACCTTCCCGATGGATGTTTTCTCGTCTTGTTGCGACACTTCAGGAAATGGGAAGTTTCAACCTACGACAATGCAATTGTCGTAGCACTTGCACAGATGAAGCTGCTGAAGTTACTGTTCTAGCTTCCATTGCTATGAATCCACATGTGAGCACATGACAGCTTGAATACAAGAATGGCATTCCTAAAACCAGTGTATATCATATTCTTACATGTCACCAGTTCCATCCTTACATGTACACCTCCATCAAGAATTGCATGGGAATGTTTTCCAGAATCATTGACAGTTATGTCAGTGGGCACAGCAGCAAATCCTCGCCAACCCGAACTTCTTCTCCAATGTTCTATTTACCGATGAATATTCCTTCTGAAACAAAGGACAGGTAAGTACAAGGAACATACATTATTGATCATGCGGCAACCCACGATGGCTTAGACATTGGCGTCAATAGAGAGTTAACGTCTGGAGTGGGATGCTTGGTATTACAATTATTGGCCCTTATTTCATCAATGGTAGTCTAAACAGCACAGCGTATGCCAACTTCCTCAGATGAATTCTTCCTCCTCTTCTGGATGAAGTGCCGCTAAGAACCAGAATGCTTTTGTGGTATCAACACGATGGATGTCTAGCACATAATGCCTTGCATGCATGTCATGTTCCGAACCAAAGGTATCCTGCCAGATGGATTGGTCAAGGAGTAACAGTTACTTGGCCTGCTAGGTCTCCTGATTTAAATCCTCTGGACTTTTTTCTTTGGGGAGCATTAAAGATGTTGTCTATCACGATATTCCAACAGAGGACTTGCAGAAATGTATCGTGCTTGCTTGTAATTCTCTTCAGCAGGCAACACCGGAAGCAGTAAATAATTCTTTCTTTCAATGAGTGCACCAGTGTATCAGTGTCCAGGATCACCACTTGTGAGCACCTTTGAACGTTTTACTCCTGGACAATGGTACAGGAGAGTCAGGGTCAATTTTGTGTTATGTTTTTACTTGGTTTTCATTTGTTTTCCGACAATGCCAGCAAGTGGACGAGTTTATGATCCCGGGCTCAAAGTCAATGTTGTGTTATGTAATTAATAACTTTGTGTTTCAGTGAATGGTACACTGTGATACATTTTTGAATAGGTCTTTAGGAGAGGAAATGGATTACCGAATAAAAGATACAGGGTGCCATTTAAAAAAGTCATACTGCTGTTCATATCTTTGTGAACAACAAAGCTACACTGAAGGTGATCGTGCTGATTGATGTTCTCCTGATGGCTAAAGAACATTTGCTTGAAACAGTTTGTAATTTGCATCTGGACAAACAGTTATTTAGGGCCGTCAAGATACATGGGACACTCTGTGTATTTACTATGTTTTACCCCACACAAAAAAGAAGTTACCGGAAGCAAAACATAGAGAAAATATACATTTCTATAACACAAGAAGGAGCAGATGCATTTATACTCCTTACCACAGACTGTCAAAGTCACTTAACAGCTATGAACTGATAGGGCACAAATTATTTAATAAGTTTCCACAATATGTACAAGAACTACCTGAACAAGAATTCAAACAAAAACTGTACGAATGTCTAGTTGCTCACCCCTTCTATGGCATAAATGATTATTTCATATGTAATATAATTTTGTAGTATTAATGACATGCCTCTTGGTTTCTTTGAATTAACGGTTATATTGTATTGTATGCCTGATGTTGTCTATTTGCTGTAATGGCCGAATGACAATAAAATTACTGTTATTATTATTATTATTATTACCCTACAGTATGCCTTTATTTATATATTTAGGCTAAGAAGTGTGTTTTTCAATATATTTAGAGCTACTTGAAATGTATATAATTTCGGTCAACTGCACTCTATTTTCTAGTTATGACTGGAACCACTTTTTCACCTCCATCCCCTTATTACCAGTTCATCTAGCTTATTTAGTAGTATTCTGTGGTCAACTGTGTCAAATGCTTTAGTTGTTTTTATTTTATTTATTTGTGTTCTGTAGATCCAGTATACAAGAAAATTGTATGGATGTGGAATGAGTCATAATTAGACATTAGAACAGCAGCCTACTTACAGATGCTAATAGTTGCAAATTACAATTTGTGTAAAGGAGCAAAATATGTTAACATTTACAGGCTTAGGCTCTTCCTAAAACAATATGCTAATAAATTACAATGGATATTCAGTTATAACTTTTCTAGAAGTCAAGTACGTTGTTATGCTGACGTAGGTCATCATGTTCAGTTATAAAGTGGTAACAGCAAATACAACAAGTCAATGTGTCATATCTGACATACAGTATAGAAGTGCTTATGTCAAAGAACTCATCATGAGAGTAAAGAGAGTGTTTCAGAAGGTATTCTTTTAATTTACTTTTAAAATGTGGTATTTCACTAGGAAGTGCATTAGATCGAGGAACATACCTCTTGTATAGTTCCTTTATTCAATGCTTGTAAGGCATGTTTTGTAAGATATGTTGTTGCCGATTCACTGCCTTTCTGTGATTTGAAACCAAACTGGTCAGTGAAAAGGAAGTTGTATCTATTTGTTGTTGTTGTTGTTGTTGTGGTCTTTAGTCCTGAGACTGGTTTGATGCAGCTCTCCATGCTACTCTAGCCTGTGCAAGCTTCTTCATCTCCCAGTACCTACTGCAACCTACATCCTTCTGTATCTGTTTGGTGTATTCATCTCTTGGTCTCCCTCTACGATTTTTACCCTCCACGCTGCCCTCCAATACCAAATTGGTGATCCCCTGATGCCTCAGAACATGTCCTGCCAACCGATCCCTTCTTCTAGTCAAGTTGTGCCACAAACTTCTCTTCTCCCCAATCCTATTCAGTACTTCCTCAATAGTTATGTGATGTACCCATCTAATCTTCAGCATTCTTCTATAGCACCACATTTCAAAAGCTTCTATTCTCTTCTTGTCCAAACTATTTATCGTCCATGTTTCACTTCCATACATGGCTACACTCCATACAAATACTTTCAGAAACGACTTCCTGACACTTAAACCTATACTTGATGTTAACAGATTTCTCTTCTTCAGATATGCTTTCCTTGCCATTGCCAGTCTACATTTTATATCCTCTCTACTACGACCATCATCAGTTATTTTGCTCCACAAATAGCAAAACTCCTTTACTACTTTAAGCGTCTCATTTCCTAATCTAATTCCCTCAGCATCACCCGACAATTAATTCGACTACATTCCATTATCCTAGTTTTGCTTTTGTTGATGTTCATCTTATACCCTCCTTTCAAGACACTGTCCATTCCATTCAGCTGCTCTTCCAAGTCCTTTGCTGTCTCTGACAGAATTACAATGTCATCGGCGAACCTCAAAGTTTTTATTTCTTCTCCATGGATTTTAATACCTACTCCGAATTTTTCTTTTGATTCCACCACTGCTTGCTCAATATAGAGATTGAATAACATCGGGGAGATGCTACAACCCTGTCTCAGTCCCTTCCCAACCACTGCTTCCCTTTGACGTCCCTCGACTCTTATAACTGCCATCTGGTTTCTGTACAAATTGTAAATAGCTTTTCGCTCCCTGTATTTTACCCCTGTCACCTTCAGAATTTGAAAGAGAATATTCCAGTCAACATTGTCAAAAGCTTTCTCTAAGTCTACAAATGCTAGAAACGTAGGTTTGCCTTTCCTTAATCTAGCTTCTAAGATAAGTCGTAGGGTCAGTATTGCCTCACGTGTTCTGATATTTCTACAGAATCCAAACTGATCTTCCCCGAGGTCGGCTTCTACTAGTTTTTCCATTTGTCTGTAAAGAATTCGCATTAGTATTTTGCAGCTGTGACTTATTAAACTGATAGTTCGGTAATTTTCACATCTGTCAACACCTGGTTTCTTTCGGATTGGAATTATTATATTCTTCTTGAAGTCTGAGGTTATTTCACCTGTCTCATACATCTTGCTCACCAGATGGTAGAGTTTTGTCAGGACTGGCTCTCCCAAGGCTGTCAGTAGTTCTAATGGAATGTTGTCTACTCCCGGGGCCTTGTTTCGACTCAGGTCTTTCAGTGCTCTGTCAAACTCTTCATGCAGTATCATATCTCCCATTTCATCTTCATCTACATCCTCTTCCATTTCCATAATATTGTCCTCAAGTACATCGCCCTTGTATAGACCCTCTATATACTCCTTCCACCTTTCTGCTTTCCCTTCTGAGCTCTTGATATTCATACAGGTGGTTCTCTTTTCTCCAAAGGTCTCTTTAATTTTGCTGTAGGCAGTATCTTAACCCTAGTGAGATAAGCCTCAACATCCTTACATTTGTCCTCTAGCGATCCCTGCTTAGCCATTTTGCACTTCCTGTCGATCTCATTTTTGAGATGTTTGTATTCCTTTTTGCCTGTTTCATTTACTGCATTTTTATATTTTCTCCTTTCATCAATTAAATTCAATATTTCTTCTGTTACCCAAGGATTTCTACTAGCCCTCGTCTTTTTACCTACTTGATCCTCTGCTGCCTTCACTACTTCATCCCTCAAAGCTACCCATTGTTCTTCTACTGTATTTCTTTCCCCCATTCTTGTCAATTGTTCCCTTATGTTCTCCCTGAAACTCTGTACAACCTCTGGTTTAGTCAGTTTATCCAGGTCCCATCTCCTTAAATTACCACCTTTTTGTAGTTTCTTCGGTTTTAATCTACAGTTCATAACCAACAAATTGTGGTCAGAGTCCACATCTGCCCCTGGAAATGTCTCACAATTTAAAACCTGGTTCCTAAATCTCTGTCTTACCATTATATAATCTATCTGAAATCTGTCAGTATCTTCAGGCTTCTTCGATGTATACAGCCTTCTTTCATGATTCTTGAACCAAGTGTTAGCCATGATTAAATTATGCTCTGTGCAAAATTCTACCAGGCTGCTTCCTCTTTCATTTCTTCCCCCCAATCCATATTCACCTGCTATGTTTCCTTCTCTCCCTTTTCCTACTGATGAATTTCAGTCACCCATGACTATTAAATTTTCGTCTCCCTTCACTATCTGAATAATTTCTTTTATTTCATCATACATTTCTTCAATTTCTTCGTCATCTGCAGAGCTAGTCGGTATATAAACTTGTACTACTGTCGTAGGTGTGGGCTTCGTATCTATCTTGGCTACAATAATGCGTTCACTATGCTGTTTGTAGTAGCTTACCCGCATTCCTATTTTCCTATTCATTATTAAACCTACTCCTGCATTACCCCTATTTGATTTTGTGTTTATAACCCTGTAGTCACCTGACCAGAAGTCTTGTTCCTGCTGCCACCAAACTTCACAAATTCCCACTATATTTAACTTTAATCTATCCATTTCCCTTTTTAAATTTTCTAACCTACCTGCCCAATTAAGGGATTTGACATTCCACACTCTGATCCGTAGAATGCCAGTTTTCTTTCTCCTGATAATGACATCCTCTTGAGTAGTCCGCGCCTGGAGATCCGAATGGGGGACTATTTTACCTCCGGAATATTTTACCCAAGAGGACGCCATCATCATTTAACCATACAGTAAAGCTGCATGCCCTCAGGAAAAATTATGGCTGTAGTTTCCCCTTCCTTTCAGCCGTTCGCAGTACCAGCACAGCAAGGCCGTTTTGGTTAGTGTTACAAGGCCAGATCAGTCAATCATCCAGACTGTTGCCCCTGCAACTACCGAAAAGGCTGCTGCCCCTCTTCAGGAACCACACGTTTGTCTGGCCTCTCAACAGATACCCCTCCGTTGTGGCTGCACCTACGGTACGGCTATCTGTATTGCTGAGACACGCAAGCCTCCCCACCAACGGCAAGGTCCATGGTTCATTTATTTATTTAAATTTTATTTAAATAGTTCATAAGTCCAGCTTTCATAATAATTTCTATTATGTTTCCAAAGCACGAGAGTAATTAGGATGATCTATAATTTTATGTATTTCCATTGTCATTTTTGAAGAGAGGCAGCAATTTAGGTAGCCAAGAAAGCAACTCTGCTTCAATCATTGCTTTATAATGTCAGCTAATGGTGATGTTAGGCTCTCTGTAAAGTCTTAATCAGACAAGTTGGTACTTTGTTCAAACCTGCTGATATTTTGCAAACTACCTTATTGACTTCCTCCTCAATTGTGACTAGTAATAGCACCGAATGCTTTTTGATTTGTCTAGTTTGCCAGATGTTTTGAATTTTTATTAGAGTTTTTATGTTTGATTGATTCAATTTTATGGTACTGTTTCCTGCTTTACAATTTTACAATTTTTTCATAATGCTCTGTTCTTGTTTTCAGCAGTGAGTGTCCATTTGGAATTATGAGAAATCTTTGCAGGAAGCAGCACTTTCCTCTATGTTTGCTTATACTGTTTGTAAATGTGTGAGAAAACTGGATAAGACTGGCTGTTTTAAATGGAACTGAGGTACTTCATCGTTTTGGGTGGTGTTTTGATAACTTTTGTCACTCATTTGTTTTGTTCCACTGATGATAATGGACTTAATAATTTAGAAAAGTCCATCCAAATTTTAGTTTGAATGATTTCATGACATTTTTGAATTTTCCATTTGCATCTACATATATATGGGTCATTCCAAAAGAAATGAACACTATTTTTGTAAAAATACAGTTTTCATTCTGCATGTGTGAAAGTTTTACAATGTGTAGATACATTCTTCCCGCTTGTTTTCAAACTTAGTTCAACCTGTTCCCGTGAGTGGCACCATCACAGCATGTCTTCAAGATGGCTGCTACACTTGATGTTCATCAGAAGCAATTGTCATAGAATTCCTGTGCTGTGAAAACGAGACAGTGGGAAACATCCACAAGAGGTTGAAAAAGGTGTATAGAGATGCTGCTGTTGATCACAGTACAGTTAGTTGGTAGACAATTAGATTAAGTGATGAGAACGGGCACGGCAATATTGAGGATTGTCCTTGCAGCAGCAGGCCTCGTACTGCACACACTCCAGACAATGTGCAGAGAGTTAACGAATTGGTGACTGCTGACAGACGCATCACAGTGAACAAATTGTCATGCTATGTTGGGATAGGGGAAGGAAGTGTTTGCAGAATACTGAAAGTGTTGGTGTTAAAAAAAATGTTTGCGCCAGGTGGGTTCCCAGGATGTTGACAGTGGCTCACAAAGAAACAAGATAGATGGTATGCAGCAAACTTTTGGAACAGTACAAGAATGGTGGAGATGAATTTCTTGGAAGAATTGTGACAGGTGATAAAACATGGCAGTTGAGAGGGTTGGAAATTATGTGAAGAAATGAAAATATTGTTCCTAAAGGATTTATCTACACACTGTAAAAATGTCAAAGATGTAGAATAAAATATGGATTAAAAAAAAAAAAAATAGTCTGCATTTCTTTTGGAGTGACCCTCATACATCTATTTCTACATCCATACTCTGCAAACCACCATGAGCTGTGTGGTGGATGGTACGTCCCATTATACTAGTTATTAGGGTTTCTTCATGTTACATTCATATATGGAGCACAGGAAGAATGATTGTTTCAATGCCTCTGTGTTGCAGTAATTATACTAATCTTATCTTCACGATCCCTATATGAGTGGTACGGAGGAAGTATTAGTATATTCCTAACGTCATCATTTAAAGCCATTCTTGAAACTTTATAAGTATACTTTCTTGGGATAGTTTACGTCTACCTTCAAGAGTCTTCCAGTTCAGGTCCTTCAGTATCTCTGTGACACTCTCCTATGGATCAAACAAACCTGTGACCATTTTTGCTGCCCTTCTCTGTATATATTCAACATCCCCTTTTAGTCTGGTTTGGTGTGGGTCCACACATTTGAGCTATATTCTGGGACTGGTCACATGAGTGATTTGTAAGCAATCTTCTTTGTGTATACTACTACTCATGTTTGATCTTCTATTTAGAGTCCCATTAGGAAGTATATGTAAGTGCAAGAGCCCCTAGCTCTCTGAAGAGGCTTCTGCAACAACTTTGGTTATCAACTTTACACAATGTTCATACTGAACACTTCTGTAACATAAATACTTTTTCCACCTTAGTTACAATGTCCCAGAAGATTATGCCATGGAATGATTAGATGGTAAATGCAAGGCTGTAGAAGCATGTACAGGTACCCTGGCTACTTATGTGTCACATCCAAAATAGTTGTCATGCATCAGGATTGCTATAAACTTTATCGGTGATTGTAGGCACAAACTGTCAAAAGTAACACAAGGTACAAACAATCAAGAAATAACAATAAAATCTAAGGTATAACAGAACGGTCAACTGGGTCTGTCCCAGCCAGGGAATAAAAAGCAACTTGCCCCCCCCCCCCCCCCCCCCCTTGTGACTGGTGGCGACTACTCCATACCGTGAAGCTGAGGGGACATAAGGGTGTTTGTGTGTTACACATTTTCCTGCCCTGCATGATGCGTGACTACTGACATGCTTATTTCCTCTTCCTGCACTTCTGTGATGCAGGTGCTCTTCCTTTCTGTTGTCCGTGCTCTGTTTCCCCGTCTAGTGTTAGCATGTGTGATGGTTTCACCCTATCTAAGGAGACTATTTGTCATTTTTCATTGCACACTATCTGAATCATATGCTCACCTCTTGTTAACACCTTATAAGGCCCAAAGTATAACAGTTGCAGTGGTGGTCATACTGCCTCCATCCTTAACCACATGTAGCAGCAGGAACTAAGTTTTTTGTGTATGAATGGGCTGCCTTCACGATGACATGAGCCCAGTGCTGAGCAGAGCTTGGCTATACACTATGTGATCAAAACTATCTGGACACCCCCAAAAACATACATTTTTCATATTAGGTGCATTGTGCTGTGACCTGCCAGGTACTCCATATCAATGACCTCAGTAGTCATTAGACATCGTGAGAGAGCAGAATGGGGTGCTCTGTGGAACTCACGTACTTTGAATGTGGTCGGGTGATTGGGTGTCACCTGTGTCATATGTCTGTACGCGAGACTTCCACACTCCTAAACATCCCAAGGTCCTCTGTTTCTGGTGTGATAGTGAAGTGCAAATGTGAAGGGACACGCACAGCACAAGAGCATACAGGCTGACCTCGTCTCTTGACTGACAGAGACCACTGACAATTGAAGATGATCATGATGTATAATAGGCAGACATCTATCCAGACCATCACACAGGAATTCCAAACTGCATCAGTATCCACTGCAAGTACTATGAGAGTTAGGTGGGAGGTAAGAAAACTTGGATTTCATGGTCGAGTGACTGCTCATAAGCCACACATGAGGCTGGTAAATGCCAAATGACACGTCACTTGGTGTAAGGAGCATAAACACTGGACGATTGAACAGTGGATAAACATTGTGTGGAGTGATGAATCATGGTACACAGTATGGTGGTCTGATGGCAGGGTGTGGGTATGGCAAATGCCCAGTGAACATCATCTGCCAGCGAGTGTAATGCCAACAGTAAATTTCGGAGTCGGTGGTGTTATGGTGTGGTCGTGTTTTTCACAGATGGGGTTTGTACCCCTTGTTGTTTTGTGTGGCACTATCACAACACAGGCCTACATTGACGTTTTAAGCACCTTCTTGCTTCCCACTGTTGAAGAGCAATTCGGGGATGGCAACTGCATCTTTCAACGCGACCGAGCACCTGTTCATAATGCACTGTCTGTGGCAGAGTTGTTACACAACAATAACATCCCTGTAATGGACTGGCTTGCACAGAGTCCTGACCTGAATCCTATAGAACACTTTTGGGATGTTTTGGAACCCCTTCTTCATGCCAGCCCTCACCGACTGACATCGATACCTCTCCTCAGTGCAGCACTCTGTGAAGAATGGGCTACCATTCCCCAAGAAACCTTCCAGCACCTGACTGAACATATGCCTGTGAGAGTGGAAGCTGTCGTCAAGGCTAAGGGTGAGCCAACACCATGTTGAATTCCAGCATTACCGATGGAGGGTGCCAGGAACCACATAGTTTATGTTTTTGTACCTGCTTAGGACATTTGGCATTTGCTCCATCTCTGACAGTGTTGGTGATGTGAAGAAATCTGCAGACAGGTGCAAGGCCTCCCTGTAAGCCAACTTTGCCGTAGATGCTTATAAATCTGGTTTACAAGTGGTCCTCAGGCCCAGTAACACTAATGGCAATGCCAATGTCCAACTCTCTGTTTGGCATATCAATGCAGATTTCGGTGCCCTGTGCCAATGCTCCACCATGCCATTGCTTGCCAGGTGGTAGGCAATCATGCAGTGATGCCATCTCCAGGAATAATGTAGATTCAAACTGATGGCCTTGGTCTGTGGTGACATGCAAGAGACAGTTGAATTGCGCAATCCATGTCGATAAAAACACCCATGTCACTGTCTCTGTCAATATGTCTGCCAGTGGCACTGTTCCCGCCCATTGTGTATACTGTCCACAGTAGTCAGTAAATAATAATACTCTTTTGAGGACACCAAAGATACCATGCTGTCCAGGTGGACATGCACAAACCAATCCATAGTTGGTGGGAATTCTTCCACTGACTTGTGGACATGTTAGCTGACCTTACGTTTCTGGCACATCTTTGCCCACCTATGGCAATCGTTTTCAATGCTTCATCAGACAAACTGGTCCATCAGAAGTTTCACAATTGTCTTAGCACATGTGGGCTAGTCTGTAGATGATGTCAAAAATTGCCTCCCATAGTTCCTTGGGAATGAAAGGTCTAGGCTTATCTTGTGACATGTCGCATCAAATGCTAACCCTCATTCCTACTGGCCAAACTTGCAAAGTTGCAATCCAGAAGCAATACACTGCCAATACTCCTGTAGTTGAGGGTCTGTGGTTTCAGCTACTGGCAGCTGATCATAATCGATCTTCTGAGCGATGGCTTCTATCCTTGACCAGAAATTGGTGACAATGTTTTCTGCTCCCTTAATATGATGCAAATCCATCGTGAACTGGCTGATGAGTTCTGATTGTCAGTACTGTCGTGGAGAGCAGTGTCTTTTAGCTTGTTGAATGTGAGATTGGTGGGTTTTTAGTCAGTATAAACTGTGAACATCCTGGCTTCTATCCATGTATGGATGGAAATATCTCACTGTTTTGTACTACATCAACAGCAGTTCCCTGTCATAGGCACTCCATTTTTTTCTGCATCATTGTGAACTTGTGTAAAAAAATACCCAAGGGTTGCCACTGCTTGTCAACATTTTGGTGGAGGGCTGCTCTCATCGCTTTTTGACTGCCATCAACCATTATAGCTAATGATGCTTGTGGTACTGGGTACACCAATATAACCACCTTCTTTAGGTTTGTCTTCACTTGGTTGAATGGCTTCTGCATTTCTGGTGTACACTGCAGTGACTGTCAGACACGTGTGTTCATTCCTCTCTAGTGCTGCTGTCAATGACGCCTGCACTTCATCCACCCCTGGCAGATGCTATTGGTAGAAGTTTGCCACTTCTAAAAACCTTCTGAGTTTGTGGTAATCAGTTGGTCAAGACATATCTTTAAATATGGGTATTTTATCCTTCAGGATGCATATCCTGGCTGTCGACACTGTGTGGCCCAAGAATGTCACCTGCTGTTGTTGAAACACATACTTTGCCTCATTGATTACCACACCATATTTGCTGATGTGCTGAAAAATGGCCTTGAGGTGCTCTTCTTGCAGCTCTTCTGACTTTGAGAACACCAATATATCATCCAAATACATGAAACAACACTGCAATCCCTTTAGCATCTCGTCAATAAACCACTACCATGCCTGCACTGCGTTTTTCAAACTGAACGGCATTTGCACATACTCAAACAAACCAAAAGATGTTGTAACTGCTGTCTTTGGTATATCCATTTTTGCGAATGGTATCTGATGGTATGCGTTCTTGCAGTCAAGTATGCTAAAAATTGTCGCTCCTGCCAGAACATTGGTAAAATCTCCGATGTGGAGTACTGGGTAGCATTCTGGCATCATACAGGTATTTAACACTTGGTCACCACAGAGCCTCCAGTTGCCATCTTTCTCTTTTACCATGTGCAGTGATGATGCTCATGGACTATCAGATCTATGTAGCATACCAGTTTTCAACAAACCTCAAATTCTTCCTTTACTGTTATGAAATGATATGGGGCTAACCTCCATGGTTGATGCAAGACAGGTTGATTGAAAGTCATCCTAACGTAGTACACTGTTTTGTGTGACACCTTTGGCATATGTGCCATGTTGCTGCCACTCTTGCCAGTTACCACCAAACTGAGTGTGTAGCTTGGGGTCTGATTTGTTTTTCATCCTGACATACCTGTGACAACTTCTCCAGCTTTCCTAATTTGTGTGGTGCTGATATGTACTTCGTTTCCCAACTGATACAAGAAATCAGCTTCCAGTATGGCATCTGCCATCTCTGCTAGCAAAACAGTCCGAAGTTAACTCTGCTGAAATCCTAAATCTACCTTCGTTTTATTCTTTCCATATGTCACTATTGGTGACTTATTCGCTACCTTGAGGTAGATTTGTAGGGTTGTGGTTGCAATTCTACCAACTCTGATGGGCAGGCCACTAATTTATGATCTTGATTCATTGAGGTAGTAGTGTCCTGACCTTATGTCTTTAGTGTATAACCTGTGTGACAGAGTCAGTGAGCTTAACAATTACTCACCATGCCAGTTTTCTCATCACGCCCACCTCTCTGCTGATGGCACTCCTGTTGATTTTCATGGCAGGCCACACTTACTGCTTGCTACTGTCACTATCTGGATATGCACATGGTTTGGTGTATCTTGCAGCTCTTTTGCCAAATCACCAGTGATACCAAGAAATCTGTTCCAGTTGGCTATTTCCGACAGCTCTGTTGTTTCTTTTTTCTCACCCGGGTAGATTCTTCTTGTTTTGTGATAACACTGACACCTGCCTCTATAGCATATCAGCTTACACTGTAAGATCAGTGAGTCTTTAGTAATATCCAACTACTGGCCCTTCCGTATTGCTGCAGTCACTTGCCATGCACAAGTGTCCATGACTATTGTCTTTTTTGTTGTACTTGTTCTGTCCAGGATTGCATAAACTTTGTCTGTCAATGTTATCAACACTCGGACATCATCTTTATCACAGATAACTATTGCTGCATTGACTACCCCTAGCAGTTGTACTAGCCATATGTGCTGCAGCATTGTGTCAGTAGCTCTGATTTCCAGACGGTGCCCCGTTTGTGCCACCAATATTCAGAGGGTGTCCTGTCTCCCATTTGTTCGATCTTCACTACATGCTGTACACATTGATCTAGCAGTTTAGACATCCTGCTGGTCAACAACATTTTCAGCATTTATACTGCTGGTCTGCCAGGGGCCTAAGTACGATGTCCACACCCACAGCAGCTGCCCTGGTGTCTAATGTGTTCACTGCTGCTGCCTACCTCATGCATTGATTGGCTCTCTCATTCAACTCAAATGATAGCTCTGGCACCACCAAGCAAAGTTCTGGTTTGTCGGACAGGAACTGCAGTTTCTGCAGCTTCTTTTGCAGTTTTCTTGTTGTTGCACATCTGCTGCTGACTGTTGTATTCAGGCTCACCTTGGAACTCTGCTGTTCCTCCATTGCCAACTGTAGCTCCTCAGTCTGTCTCTGTAAACCTACTCAGGGGTCTACTAATTGCATTTTCATGTGCATGCACATCTTGAGAGGCCCGACGATATTGCTTAGCTCTACATGTCTGTTCACTTATCACTGATTGTTTGTGGGATCACCTCTTTATAGGGACACTGACTACTCATATGTCATGACCAAAATTATTTCCACACATCAGGATTGCCATAAACTTTATTAACAATCTTAAGCACACATGGTCAAAAGTAACAAAAAATACCAACAATGAAGGAACAACAGTAAAATTCAAAAAATAGCAGAACAGTCAACTGAGTCTATCACAGACAATAAAAAAATAGCGTACACTGCACTTTACTCTTGCAGTGTCTGCTCCCACACGTGCATGACTGTGGGAAAGATACAGGGTGTTTCAAAAATGACCGGTATATTTGAAACGGCAATAAAAACTAAACGAGCAGCGATAGAAATACACCGTTTGTTGCAATATGCTTGGGACAACAGTACATTTTCAGGCAGACAAACTTTCGAAATTACAGTAGTTAAATTTTCAACAACAGATGGCGCTGCGGTCTGGGAAACACTATAGTACGATATTTTCCACATATCCACCATGCGTAGCAATAATATGGTGTAGCCTCTGAATGAAATTACCCAAAACCTTTGACAACGTGTCTGGCGGAATGGCTTCACATGCAGATGAGATGTACTGCTTTAGCTGTTCAATTGTTTCTGGATTCTGGCAGTACACCTGGTCTTTCACGTGTCCCCACAGAAAGAAGTCACAGGGGTTCATGTCTGGCGAATAGGGAGGCCAATCCACGCCACCTCCTGTATGTTTCAGATAGCCCAAAGCAATCACACGATCACCGAAATATTCATTCAGGAAATTAATGACGTCGGCCGTGCGATGTGGCCGGGCACCATCTTGCATAAACCACAAGGTGTTCACAGTGTCATCTAAGGCAGTTTGTACCGCCACAAATTCACGAAGAATGTCCAGATAGCGTGATGCAGTAATCGTTTCGGATCTGAAAAATGGGCCAATGATTCCTTTGGAAGAAATGGCAGCCCAGACCAGTACTTTTTGAGGATGCAGGGACGGTTGGACTGCAACATGGGGCTTTTCGGTTCCCCATATGCGCCAGTTCTGTTTATTGACGAAGCCGTCCAGGTAAAAATAAGCTTCGTCAGTAAACCAAATGCTGCCTAAATGCATATCGTCGTCATCAATCCTGTGCACTATATCGTTAGCGAATGTCTCTCGTGCAGCAATGGTAGCAGCGCTGAGGGGTTGCCGCGTTTGAATTTTGTATGGATAGAGGTGTAAACTCTGGCGCATGAGACGGTACGTGGATGTTGGCATCATTTGGACCACAGCTGCAACACGGCGAACGGAAACCCGAGGCCGCTGTTGGATCACCTGCTGCACTAGCTGCGCATTGCGCTCTGTGGTTGCCGTACGCGGGTGCCCTACCTTTCCAGCACGTTCATCCATCACGTTCCCAGTCTATTGAAATTTTTCAAACAGATCCTTTATTGTATCGCTTTTTGGTCCTTTGGTTACATTAAACCTCCGTTGAAAACTTCGCCTTGTTGCAACAACACTGTGTTCTAGGCGGTGGAATTCCAACGCCAGAAAAATCCTCTGTTCTAAGGAATAAACCATGTTGTCTACAGCACACTTGCACGTTGTGAACAGCACACGCTTACAGCAGAAAGACGATGTACAGAATGGCGCACCCACAGACTGCGTTGTCTTCTATATCTTTCACATCACTTGCAGCGCCATCTGTTGTTGAAAATTGTAACTACTGTAATTTCTAAAGTTTGTCCACCTGAAAATGTACTGTTGTCCCAAGCATAATGCAACAAACGGTGTATTTCTATCGCTGCTCGTTTAGTTTTTATTGCCGTTTCAAATATACCGGTCATTTTTGAAACACCCTGTAGATGTCTGTTGCAGCAAAACTAAAGAGACATTCAGAAAAAAAGTGAAACTCCTGTGTGTTGCCCAGGTGGCAAGTCCACAATTAGCAAAATAGGGAATGCTGAAAAGTGGAAGGAATATATAGGTTGTTAAAAAACATGAACACAATTGAAAATCGGCACCTGATGTCTTGCTTTTTCAACTGCATGCAGATTTGTATAAGCCCACACACATTGGTAAGTACAAAGATAAAACAGCAATATAAAAGCTTGTCACAACCTTACCAAAATACAAACTGGTTCCATCAAATGTATGGTGTGCACTTACCCAGAATTGTGAATACAATTCACAGGAACAACACCAACAGATGTTTAATGCATGCTGCATCAATGGACAATAGCAGAGGAATGTGTCCTTATTTCTTTACTGCATTTTATAAATTGTTCATAACAGCAGAGAGATTGCAGTGGAAGGGATGTTGAGCCTTGCGTGTCACGTGTTCCCACCATTATGTATTTTACATCCTGTTTTTAACATACTTCCACCTCACTACCTTAATTTAAATTATTACTGTCACTGAGTTGCTGCTTTGCCTGACTGTGAGTGGTGTTGGAGTGCATATTGATATATCCCCTCTTGTAGTATCTTTGCTCCACTGCTATTACTTCCCAGTCGTTGTCTGTCTAAGGGAGTCTGGATAACAAGTTTTGGCTGCCTGTCTGTTGGAACACGTCGGGAGACCAGTCCGGACCTGCCAGTTGGGGTTGCAGTGCGGCACTAGTGCAGTTATGGCTTGCCCGACCATTGCCACCACGCATCACTTGAGCCAGCCCGCGGTCATGGTGGATCGTCGGTCGGTTGTCCTATTGGACGATGCATTATGGCTCGCCGATCGTCCATGAGTCCATCAGTGTGTGTGTGTGTGTGTGTGTGTGTGTGTGTGTGTGTGTGTGTGTGTGTGTGTGTGTGTGCATAGACTCCCGATTTGTCTCATGCATACTTAGTTACTGTGCTACTGTTGCGTATCGTTCAGGTCTTCGTGCAAGTCTTTGTCAGGTTGTGTGTGTACTTGGTGTTATTTTCACTGACGACTGTTTTAGATGTCGGTATTCTGTGGCTAGTAGGTCGGTTGCCGTGGAGTTTTCCTGTGAACAACAATGAGTGTTTGAAGTGATCGAAATAGCCGGCCATTAGGTGGAATTAATCAAATTAGTTTACTATTGTTCAAATGACTCAGCGGATTTTTTTCTGCCTTGTGGCCGTTAGTGTTTTGGTTACCTGCCCTGGCCACTAACGTAATTTTAGGCAGTATCCCTTCCTCACATGTATTTGATTGTGGATAGTGACACTCATAACTTTTGGTCTGAATTCTCATGTACTCTTTCGTGGCAAGCAAGCGGTTTGTCAGTCAGTCCATGACTGTCCCCTGGTTAGGTTCCGACGGATCAAGTATAGTTGGGCTCACCACCTGTCTCACCTAAGTAAACAATGGCAGACTGACCTCCCTGGAGGCCTTCTGAGTGTCACCGGTGTTTAATTATCTGTTGTCAGCTATTTTAAATTTTAGGCTTATGGTTATTGTTTGTTTCTTAAAATTTTGCAAAATTAATTTTTAAATTTACCTTTCAAGCTTAAACACCACGGCCTTCTGCCTTTAAAGATTAGGGTAATCTATTTTGAAATTTTGAAGTTTGATTGTGGCCCTCAGCCACTGGTACTGCACCTTGCATGTGTTGTTTAGCGGGCGTTTCAGATGTGTTTCACAGTAGTGAATATGAACAAGTGCTCATACCTCTTAAGGTATGAATTTTAGACCCCATATTTATTGGATGTTTTTATCTTGTTCTGGTCCATACTACCACCTCCCAAAATACGGAATACACTGTGTAGAGGTCTATACAAGGGAAACAAACTTGAAGACAACATTATAGAAAGACAAGGGGAAGGAGATGGAGCCTGGAATAGGTGATGCTCTCTCATACTTAATGAGATCCTTGGGAGGACCAACCATGACAAAACTATTCCATCTGGTATACAAGATACATAAAAGAGACAAAATATCCTCAGACTTCAAGAATAATATAAACAGTTTCTGTTTCAGAGAAGGCAGGTGCTGACAAGTGCAAAAATTACTAAATAATTTTAATAAGTAGTGGTTGCAAAATATGGACTCAAATTATTTACAGAAGAGTGGAAAATCTGGCAGAAGCCAATCTTGGGGAGGATTAGTTTGGATTGGAATGGATTGGATTGTTTGGGGGAAGAGACCAAACAGTGAGGTCATTGGTCTTATCAGATTAGGGAAGGACAGGGAAGGAAGTCGGCCGTGCTCTTTCAAAGGAACCATCCTGACATTTGCCTGGAGTGATTTAGGGAAATCATGAAAAACCTAAATCAGGATGGCCAGACACGGGATTGAACCGTCGTCCTCTCAGATGCGAGTCCAGTGCACTAAGATCAGTTTGGTTCTGAAAAAATGTAGGAACATGTGAGGCAGTGGTGACCCTATGACTTATAAGATAGACTGAAGAAAGACAAACCTACATTTGTAGATTTAGAGAAAGTATTTGACAATGTTGAAACACAAAACACTTTTTGAAATTCTGCAGGTAGCAGGGATAAAATACAGGAAGCAAAAAGTTATCTACAATTCATATTAAACGGCAGTTATAAGAATCAAGGATGTAGAAGGGAAGCTGTAGTTGAGAAGAGAGTAAGGCAGGATTGTAAACTATCCCCAATGTTAATCAGTGTGTATGTTGAACAAAACAGTAAAGGAAATCAAGAAGAAATTTGGAAAGGAGTTTAAAGTTCACAGACAAGAAATAAAAACTTTGAGATTTGCTGTTAATCCTGTCATAGACAGCTATAATTCTGTCAAAGACAGCAAAGTATTTACAATATCAAATGAATGGAATGGATAATGTCTTCAAAAAACGTTATAAGAACACCAACAAAAGTAATTGAATGTGGTTGAATTAAATCATCAGGAGATACTGATAGAATCAGATTAGACTTGAGACATAAGAAGCAGTCCATGAATTTTACTATTTTTACTGATGATGGCAGAAATGGAATGGATAATTGTAATTATCCTCCTGACCTTGTACAAAAACAAATCTCCAGTGCCTTATCTTTCCAGTCTCCCACCGCCTCCCCAAGTCCCACTGTCTGGCTACCTCATAACTCAGTACCACCCAGGACTGGAGCAACTGAATTACATTCTGTGCCATGGTTTCGTCTACCTCTCATCATGCCCTGAAATGAGAAATGTCCTGCTCACTACCCTTTCAACCCCTCCCACAGTTGTATTCTGCCATCCACAGAACCTACACAATATACTTGTCCATCCCTACACAACCCCTGCTCCCAACCCCTTACCTCATGGCTCATACCCCAGTAATAGATCTAGATGCAAGACCTGTCCCATACATCCTCCTACCACCACCTACTCCAGTCCGATCACAAACATAACCTATATCACCAAAGGCAGGGCTACCTGTGAAAAGAGTCATGTGATCTACAAGCTAAGATGCAACCACTGTGTTGCATTCTATGTGGGCATGACCACCAATAAGCTATCTGTCTGAATGAGTACAGTGTCTTGAAGGGAGGATATAAAATGAACATAAACAAAAGCAAAACGAGGATAATGGAATGTAGTCGAATTAAGTCGGACGATGCTGAGGGAATTAGATTAGGAAATGAGACACTTAGAGTAGTTAAGGAGTTTTGCTATTTGGGGAGCAAAGTAACTGATGATGGTCGAAGTAGAGAGGATATAAAATGTAGACTGGCAATAGCAAGGAAAGAGTTTCTGAAGAAGAGAAATTTGTTAACATCGAGTATAGATCTAAATGCCAGGAAATCGTTTCTGAAAGTATTTGTATGGAGTGTAACCATGGATGGAAGTGAATCATGGACGATAAATAGTTTGGACAAGAAGAGAATAGAAGCCTTTGAAATGTGGTGCTACAGAAGAATGCTGAAGTTTAGATGGGTAGATCACGTAACTAATGAAGTATTGAATAGGATTGGGGAGAAGAGGAGTTTGTGGCACCACTTGACAAGAAGAAGGGATCGGCTGATAGGACATGTTCTGAGGTATCAAGGGATCACCAATTTAGTATTAGAGGGCAGCGTGGAGGGTAAAAATCGTAGAGGGAGACCAAGAGATGAATACACTAAACAGATTCAGAAGGATGTAGGCTGCAGTACGTATTGGGAGATGAAGAAGCTTTCACAGGATAGAGTAGCATGGAGAGCTGCATCAAACCAGTATCAGGACTGAAGACCACAACAACAACAACTGAATGAGTGGCCACCGACAAACTGTGGCGAAGAAACAAGTGGAACACCAGGTTGCTAAGTATGTTGCCAAACATGACATCCTTCATTTCAATGACTGCTTCACAATCTGTACCATGTGGATCCTACCCACCAACCACCAATACCAGCTTTTCTGAATTGCGTGGTTGGGAACTGTCAATGCAATATATTTATTTATTTAACCTGGCAAGATTAGGGCCATCAGGCCCTCTCTTACATCTTACCAGGCATTCTACTTATTTTACTTTCATATGTTTTAATAGGCATGTTAAACTACATTTAGTACAAAAGTGAAAAAAAAATTACAAAGGTACAATTGGAAAAATACATGCATATACAGTTTATACTTGTAGATGATAAGTACTGTGATAATTAGACATTATGAGACAGATTTTAGATAGGAGTGGTAGCAGTAGGGACTATGAGAGAGACTGATGGTGAAGGGAGGAGAAGAATAGAGACAAGATGAAACATAATTAAGGAAATATAAAGGAAAAGAAGATTGCTTGGCTAATAGAGACAGATGAAGAGGAAGAAGAGAAAGGAGCGATATAGGAGCCTCTAGCTTTGCTATTTGACAGAGGGGAGGATTGGCCTTCTACCATTGTCGGCAGTTTTATAAGCAGCCAACAGCTCCGATATCACTGTCCAGGGCACCACTGATCTTTGCCTCCAGCTCACTCCTGAACTCCAATTCTTGTGGACCTTTCTCACATTAATATGGACATCTATCATGGTACATGGGTATTTTTGGTTCTTTTACTTATCGCAGTACTTAATAAAAATAAATATCTGTTAAATACTGCAATATCATTTACTTTGTTAAATATTGTGGGCTAGCATGAGACTTTGAAATAACCAAATACCATGATAACATATATACGGACCTCAGCTATTCCGAAGTACGTACAGAATAATATTTTAAACACAATGCACGTCTCACCACCTTCTAATAGATAGTTTGTGTGAGCACTGCTATTTTGAAAAGAAAATGTGTGTACTTTTACACAACCTGTAATAATTAATTTGGTTCTCAGGGCGTTACTGATCATTATGTACCAAACTCCATAAAGTAACTGAGATGCTGTTATGCTCATTGAATGGAATATTTTTCATTACTTATTATTCGTTATTTGCAAGGCAAAACTGGAGAGAATCTCATTTGCCGTTAAGTGGCCAAACTTAAAATATACTGAACTCATTCAGTATTCTAAATATTAATAAATGAAATCTATTTTTACTCTGTTAACTCTGAAACTATTGGAAGATCAAAATAGGGAAATCTCTCACATTTACATTTAATATTATGACATGAATTTCTAATTATAAAATATTGTCAGCATAATGACTGACCAAATGCTGCCAGGGGAGAAGATCTCCCTGCAACACGAAGTTCTGAAAATAAATTTGTTAATTATAATTAATGATTACTGTCATGAGAGGTTCTCACTAAATCAATAATACACACTTTCTCATAACAATTATAAGTATATTTTGCTAAATTACAGTCAAACTTACATTAAATACCAGACGGCTATACAATGGTGGCCTTCCGCTAGACGAAACAAAATAGGAGAGAGAGTTCAATAAAACAACAGTCTCTGGTCATGTTCATTTTCATTACACAGGGATTATAGACAAAAAATGTTCTTTGTTAATCACATCACTGTTTGTGAGCTTTGGTTGTAATAATTACACTTTGTAATAGTTATTGTACATCGCACACATGTACACAGTCTTGAAATACTTTATAATTCACACATCACACAAGAAAAACTCTTTTTTTATTTTTATTTATTTATTTATTTTTTTCCAATTTCTGTGGTGTACCGTCAAACATCCCAGTCCTCAAGATCGATTTTCTTAGACAATTTCATCTCTCACTAGACCATCACGAAGCTGCCTCACTTCACAAAGTTTCGGGCATGTGCAAACTGGCACTCTTGCCTCTGCCCTTGCCTCACATGTGGTTCACTGTGACCTTTTTGTCCACACTTCCTGTGATTGCTCTCACCTCTTGGCTTCTCTTATCAGCTCTCTCACCAACCTCTCGACTCAACACCAAGACATAGATGCACTACATGCCAACAACAATATTCTCTGTGAGCTGATTGTCAATGCATCAGCCAACTTGCTGCATGTTCCCTGCATGGTTGACAACCTTACTGCTTTGTGGCTGCTTTCCATCAAGGGTCCTGCCAACTCATCTGCCACCTCTTCTTTGCCAGCCATGCTGCAAATACACGAGGTGACTCTCATTCCCCTAGTGTTTCATGTGACATTTCTCTTACCCTTCCTCTAGGGCATTTTGAGATCCCAAAAGGTAGGTTTCACCATATCCATCTTGGCCTCATCAGTCCTCTGTCCCCCTCTGATGCATTTATGTACATCCTCTTCATGATCAACCACACCAGCAGATGTGTGGAAGCTGTATGCATCTTATGGACATTTCAAGCAATTCAGTTGCGCAAGCCTTCATCAATAACTGGCTTTCTCATTTCAGCTCTCCTGCCTCCATTGTAACTGATCAGGAGAGACAGTTTGAGTATCTACTCAATTCCAAGCTGTGCACTTTCTAAGGCATCAACAAATTTCATACCACAGCCTTTTTTTGTGAGTCATCAGTCTTTTGACTGGTTTGATGTGGCTCACCACAATTTTCTCTCATGTGCCAACCTCTTTATCTCAGAGTAGCACTTACAACCTATGTCCTCAACTATTTGATGGGTTTATTCCAATGTCTGTCTTCCTCTACAGTTTTTACCCTCTACAAATGGTCTACAGAAGTTATTCCCTGGTATCTTACCTTGATGTCCTACCATCCTGTCCCTTCTTCTTGTCACCATTTTCCATATATTCCTTTCCTCGCTGATTCTGTGGGGAACCTCCTCACTGCTAGCCTTATCAGTCCACCTAATTTTCAACATTCTTCTGTAGTGCCACATCTTAAATGCTTCAAGTCTCTTGTTTTCCAGTTTTCCCACAGTCCAATGTTCACTATCATACAATGCTGTGCTCCAAATATACATTCTAACGAATTTCTTCCTCAAATTATGGCCTATTTTTGATATTAGTAGACTTCTCTTGGCCAGGAATGCCTCTTTCTGCCAGTGTTAGTCTGCTTTTCATGTCCTCCTTGCTTCACCCATCATGGGTTATTTTCTTGCATATGCAGCATAATTCCTTAACTTCATCTACTTCATGATTACCAGTCCTGATGTTTACTTTATGACTGTCCTCATTTCTGCCACTTCTCATTACTTTCGTCTTTCTTCGATTTACTCTCAATCCATATTTTGTGCTCATCAGACTGTTCATTCCAGCCAACAGATCCTGTAATTCTTCTTCACTTTCACTGAGGACAGCAATGTCATCAATAAATCTTATCACTGATATCCTTTCACCTTCAATTTTAATTCCTTGCTTGAACATTTATTTTATTTCTATCATAGCTTCTTCAGCATAAAGATTGAACAGTAGGGGCAAAAGACTATATCCCTGTCTTATACTCTTTCTGATCCAAGCACTTCATACTTGGTCTTCTGCTCTTATTATTCCCTCGTGTCTCTTTTACATATTGTATATTACCCATCTTCCCATATAGCCCTTATTTTTCACAAACAATGGAAACTCCAGGTAGGACTATCAACAATGTACCATAAAGAAGATACGTCAAGTTGCACGTAGGCACAATTAAAAAACACTCACATATAGCTTTTGGCCACAGCCTTCATAAGTAAAAGACACACACACACACACACACACACACACACACACACACACACACACACACACACGACTGCCAACTCCAGCATGCCTTTACCTTTTCTAAAGCCAAACTGATCATCATCTAACACATCCTCTGTTCTCTTTTCCATTCTTTTGTATATTATTCTTGTCATAAACGTAGATGCATGAGCTGTTAAGCTGACTGTTGATATACTGCCAGACTCATATATACTACACACCAATGTGAATAGTTGCTTTGTTTCCACTCCTCCCAATGAATTTAGAAATTCTGATGGAATGTTATCTATCCCTTATGCATTATTTGACTTTAAGTCTTCCAGAGCTCTTTTGAATTCTGTTTCTCATACTAGATCCCCTATCTCTTCTATATCTACTCCTGTTTCTTCTTCTGTCATGTCATCAGACAAGTCTTTCCCTTCATAGAGACCTTCAGTATATTCTTTTCATCTATCTGCTCTCTCCTCTGCATTTAACAGTGGAATTCCTATTGCACTCTTAATGTTACTGCCCTTGATTTAGTTTCAGTGAAGGTTGTTTTGACTTTCCTATAAGCAGAGTCAGTCCTTCCACCAATCATTTCATTTTTGATTTGTACGTATTTTTCATGCAGCCATTTTACCTTAGCTTCCCTGCACTTCCTATTTATTTAATTTCTAACTGACTTGTATTTTGATATTCATGAATTTTCTTGAACATTTTTATGCTTCCTTCTTTCAGCAATCAACTGATGTATTTCTTCTGTTACCCATAATTTATTCATAGTTATTTTCTTTGTAATGGAGGTTTTCTGTCCAACTTCTATGATTGCCCTTTTTTAGAGATGCCTACTGAGCTATTCCTTATCATAGTATCTATAATCTCAGAGAACTTCAAGCGTACCTCTCCATTCGTTAGTACTTCCATATCCCACTTCTTTGTGCATTGATTCTTATTGAGTAGTCTCTTGAACTTCAGCCTACTCTCCATCACTACTAAATTGTGATCTGAATCAATATGCTTCTGGATATGCCTTGCAATTCAGTATCTGATTTTGGAATCTCTTCCTGACAATGATGTAATATTATTGAAATCTTCCCATATCTCCTGGTCTTTTCCAAGTATACCTCCACCGCTTGTGATTCTTGAACAGCGTATTCGCTATTACTAGCTGAAATTTGTTACAGAATTCAGTTAATCTTTCTCCTCTCTCATTCATAGTACCAAGAGATCATCTCCCATTACCCTTTCTCCTATGCTTTTCCGTACAATTGCCTTCCAATCCCCCATGACTATTAGATTTTCATCCCCCTTACATACTGAATTACCTGTTCAATAACGCCATACACTTTCTCTCTCTCTTCATCTTCGGCATGTGATACTGGCGTGTATACCTGAAGTATCATTGTCAGTTTGTTATCGATTCTGATGAGAACAACCCTATTACTGAATTGTTCATAATAACTCATTCTCTGCCCTTCCTTCCTATTCATAATGAATCCTACTCCCATTATACCATTTGTGCCACTGTTGACATCATTCAGTACTCATCTGACCAGAAATCCTTGTCTTCTTTCCGTTTCACTTCGCTGACCCCTACTATATCTAGACTGAGCCTTAGCATTTCCCTTTTAAGATTATCTAGCTTCCCTCCCATGTTCAAACTTCTCACATTCCATGCCCCAACTCATAGAATGTTACCTTTTCAGTGGTTCTTCAATCTTTTTCTCATGGTCACCTCCCCCTTGGCAGTACCCTCCCAGAGATCTGAATGGGGGACTAATCTGGAATCTTTTGGCAATGGAAAGGTCATCATGAAACTTTTCAATTACAGGCCACATGTCCTGTGGATACACATTATGTGTCTTTAATGCAGTGGTTTCCATTGCCTTCTGCATCCTCATGCCATTCATCACTGCTGATTCTTCTGCCTTTATGGGCAGTTTCCCACCCTAAGGGCAAGAGAGTGTCCTGAACCACTATCTGCTGCTCTGTCCACATTCACAAGGCTGTTGGCTGAATGATGGGTGACATCTTATTTTGGAAGTCTTTGGCCACCACTGCTGATGATTTTTATTCAAAATTTAAGCAGTGGAAGAGTTTGAACCTGGGACCAATGACGTTTTGATTACTAATCAAAGACAGTATGCCTAGACCACTCTCAAAGTAACAGGTTGGTTGAGCGTTGGCACTGCACCCTGAAAGTTGCCCTGATGTGCGCTACTTTTGGTGATACTTGGCATCCTCACAGCCAAGCCAACCTCCATATCCTTGTTGGCTGAGCTTTTTTATGGTGAGCCCCTGGTACTTCTGGCTTAATTTGTCAAGGACACTGTTCCTCTTGCTCCATCTGAGCTCCCTGCTCTTTTTGAGTGTGTCCAATCTCACAACACTCAGCTTCACAGTCTCCCCTCCCCCCCCCCCCCCCCCCCACCCTCGCCCCCACCACTTGCTCCCCACTCCATGCCTTATACAATCTTAAGCAAAGACCTTGACCAGTGCATGTTTGTTACGCTCTGCAATGACTCCTTGCGGCCTTGCAGCCCCCATACTTGGGACAACACAGAATTCTTGGCCAGACTGACAATAATATGAACATTTACCTTCACAGCAAATGCCAAACTGTTTCATTCAACAAGGTTAAAACCAGCACAGGCACTGTGATGTACCCCTCTCTTTCTTGTTGTTTCTACTGTCCACGATAAGCTGAAATTCTCACATTTTAGGTTCTCATGGTTCAATTGATCTAAATAATTTTGAAGAGTTTTTGCAGAGTTTTTGTTTTCATAATAATTTATTGTCTCACATTTTTCTATATCACACTGTCTTTTGAATTTTCACATTAACAAAGCCGAAATTACATTGTTTATCCAAAATACAAATATCTGTCTGATCACATCAGAGGTGTGCTTACTACTCCCTCACTCTGCCGTAATAACAATATTCTAAAGGGTTTACAATTTTTGTTGACAAATGAATTTCTATTAGTTTAGATTAGTATTTTGTAAATGAATCCAGAAATAAACATAATAAAAAATAATAGATTGCATAATTAATAACACAAATGTTAAGTGTGGCAAATATTTCGTAATTACAAATGTTTCTTAAAAAAAAAAAAAAAAATAAAAAAAAATAAAAAAAAAAAAATATTTAACTGTGCATTTAGAGCTAATACATATCATCTGTAACAACGAAAATAAAGTAATTCATTTTCATAAATTTTAGCTTGAAATTATATGAATTTTTTCACAAAAACAGCTGAGATAATATTGACCTGTCCAAAATTTGAAAAATACTACTGGTATCGACTTCTGCTGTTGAGGAAAAGTAATGCTAGAGGAGGATGTCCCTTTACATTATCCCCCCCTCACAAAATATGGAAACAATGTGTTTGTGACCTACTATAAGGTTTTCCAAATGGTGTACAAAATGATGCCAAAAGATAGAATACAGATGTATATAAGTATCTGATGCATAACATATTACAGAAAACATAAGAAAAACATCTACTATACAAGGCATAATCTATACATATATGAGGATATGGCATTCATATTTTCAGATCTGTGGAACATACTGTCACAATAAAGTGATACGAAGTCAAAAATACAACATTGGAACACGAAACTACAGAAATAAGTGCAGATACAACGTAAATTACTAGAATTACAAATTGCAAGTTTACATCTATAAAATCACACCTTCAAAATCATCAAAAGAATAGAAAGAAAACAAATTCAGAGCTTAAGTGTACATTGAGTGAGCTGACTCTAAAAACTCACAACAGTGGGTACAGACCAGGAGAATATACGCAATCATGAGTAGGAGTATAGCACAAAATCAATCAGCCACATAAATTAGAGTGTGTAAGGACATGTTGACTCATGAAAGGAGAAAATAATGAAAAAATATTAGGGCCTATGCTTTCGATGTGGGGACTGACCCATGAATCCAAATCACACTGATTAAACACCAGCCGAAATGTTTGGACACAACAAAATGATTAAAGTTCATAATCATATATCAGTAAGTTCAATCATATGTAAAGAGTAATTACAGGAAGCCTCTAGCCTCGATCAATAGTTGCACACTCTCCCTGAGTACACACACACAGTCACGATGCCCAGGGGTACCCAAAACAGAGTTACGCATGAGTTTGCCCACAACTCAAATTCCAATGAGATACAATAATGCAGTACTGAGGGTAAATACAGGTAATTAGAGTCACAAATAGCTTTGAATGATGACACAATCGAGTAGCTTGAAGGCCAAAATCAGTGTGTGAAATCCGAAATGTATACATCTTGTTGTACTACTGTCTATACTCATAAATGTCTTCCACACTATTTGCTAATTGTTCATATAAACTAACCTACGTATTGCTAATTGTTCATATAAACTAACCTACGTACATAAAAGCCTTGAAGATTCATTTACAATTGATAAAAATATATATACTGAGTGTTGAAGTAGGAAAATTCATTGAAATGTTTGACTACTAACCTAATAATGCTTAATTTTATCATAATAATGCTTAATTTTATCATATTATGATAATTATTTACAGCATGGTCCATAGAATGCACTCTTGAACTTCTTTAATTTTTCACATGGCAATTCATTAGTCATAGAACATCACCTTTTCACAGCATTATTTAAAGTTACATAACATATTGGAATGTTAATTTTCCTACTAGAAGAAACATACATTTATGTGGAATAACACTGTCCATGGCAGTGGCGACTTTTCTAAACAAATAGTTCCATGAATTCTTCATATAGGTAATTTCTTGGCTAACAATTTACAAATTTCAGTCACAACACTGATGTAGTTGACAGATGCTTTAGATCATTACCCAGCACCTATGATCACTTGTAAGTCTACTAGACCAGCAGGGGTGCAGCTGTATAGGAGTGTGGGAGTGGATTGACCACATCTTTCAGTTTCCTCCCTAGAGTTCTCATCACACACTCCAATGGATAGATAACTTCCTGTCTAGTTTTCACAAAAAATCCTGAAGCAAAGTTTTGTGGGTCAGAATGCATTAAAAAGTGTTCACATATTAAACTTTAGTAAACAGAGCTAAATGCAATGAAAAAAAATGAACTAGTAAGATGATATACATAGATATACTACGATACTATTCCTAATTTTTATATTACATATGAATGAATGAGTCTTCACTAAATTTGCCACAACATCCATGACATTTCCCAAAAGAGTTCATGACAAATTTAATTACTCTCTGCAGAGTACACAGGAATTACAAGGGGCATTTGAAAAGTCCATGCAAAAATAAAAACTACTTACCTGTTTGGGGTAAGCCTTTTTAATTTTTGACATTGTCTCCTTTTAGACTTATACACTTTTTCCAATGTTGTTCTAATTTGTTGATCCCTTCTGAATATTAGGAATTGTCAAAATCTACAAAATAGCTATTAGTTGCTGCAATCACATCCTCGTTTGAATAAAATCTTTGTCCTGCCAGCCGTTTCTTCAAATTGGGGAACAAAAGTAGTTCAAGGAAGCCAAGTCTGGAGAATAGGGGGGATGTGAAAAGAGTTGTAATCCTGTTTCCATTAATTTTCCAACCGCAACTGCTGAGGTGTGTACTGGTGCATTGTTGTGATGGAAAAGGACTTTTTTGCGGTCCAATCACTGGTGTTTTTCTTGCAGCTCAGTATTCAAACAGTCCATAACGATAAATAATAAGCACCTGTAATAGTTTTACCCTTTTCCAGATAGTCGATGAGGATTATCCCTTGTGAATCCCAAAAGACAGTCGCCATAACCTTTCTGGTCGAAGGAATGGTCTTCACCTTTTTTGGTGCAGATTCTCCCTTGGTACCCCATTGTTTAGATTATTGTTTGTTCTCAGGAGTATAGTAATGTATCCATGTTTCATCCACAGTGACGAAATGATGCTTAAAGTCCTGTGGATTCTTCCTTAACAGCTGCAAACCATCCTTACAACACTTCCCATGATTCTGTTTTTGGTCAAGGGTGAGCAATCGCGGAACCCATCTTGCTGATAGCTTTCTCATGTCCAAATATTTATGCAAAATATTATATACCCATTCATTTGAGATGCCCACAGCACTAGCAATCTCACGCAACTTAACTCTTCTGTCATCTGTCACCATATCATGGCTTTTATCAATGATTTCTGGAGTCATAACCTCCACAGGTCGTCCAGAACGTTCAGCATCACTTGTGCCCATATGGCCACTCTGAAAATTTGGAATCCACTTATAAACTGTTCTAATTGAAGGTGCAGAGTCACTATAATGTTTATCAAGCTTCTCTTTAGTCTCCTGAGGCGTTTTGCCTTTCATAAAATAATGTTTAATCACCACACAAAATTGTTTTTTGTCCATTTTTTGACAATCACTTGACTTCCTTGATTCATACAAATGCCAAACACAAAGAAACAGACCAATATGGCTGAAACTTGGTGTGCGTTCTTTCCAAAAATGCTACTAACTAAACATGACCTTGATACACGCCGGTGGTGCCATCTCTTGGACTTTGCAAGGACTTTTCAAATGCCCCTCATATAATAATATTTAACACTAATAGTATTCTAAGAGGCCAATGGCCTTGCTGCAGTGGTAACACCAGTTCCCGTCAGATCAGCGAAGTTAAGCACTGTCGGGCTGGGCTAGCACTTGGATGGGTGGCCATCTTGTCTGCCGAGTGCTGTTGGCAAGCAGGGTGCACTGAGCCCTTGTGAGGCAAACTGAGGAGCTACTTGATTGAGATGTAGCGGATCCGATCTCGTAAATTGACATACAGCCGGGAGAGCTGTGTACTGACCACATGCCCCTCCATCTCCACATCCAGTGACATCTGTGGGCTGAGGATGACACGGGGGCTGGTAAGTACCGTTGGGCCTTCCAAGGCCTGTTCAGAAGGAGTTTAGTTTAGTTTTAGCATTCTAAGGTAAGAAAATTTATTACTAGGTATTTAATGGCATTGCCCCATTTCAAAATTGTAAAAAGGATTTACTTGTTTAGTCTCGTGGCATATATGTATTAAATTCTAAAGCACAAATCTATTACAAAACATAGTTATATAGTTGTATGAGCCTGCAAATATAGTGTGGCATAGTTTTAAAATCATCAATAGATAAGACAGAACTTTAGAAATTACATGATCTTACGTGCTAGTGTAATCCAAACAACTTCTTAGATTTAGGCTTCACTAGTCTTTATGCATTAGGATGTGGATTTTCAAGAATTTTGAATGGTCTTATATAAATATCAATATATTTCTCTATCTCAGATGTCAATAATTAAGATCTCTCTTTGACTTTCACCAACACAAGATCTTCTACCTTAAACTTAGAAAATCTGCCTTTACCATTATCTCTCTGCTTTCTCCTATCCCCCTTTTTTTTAACCTTTCTGACACTCTCTTCTCTCTCTTGTAGTGACAGAATTTTGCATGGAAGAAACTCAACATTCTCAGAAATAAAGTTAGCAGGTCTGCGATCAAATGTGATTTCGAATGATGAAAAATCTGTTAAAGAATGTTCTAAGCTGTTCATAATATCCTCAAAGTCACTGACATACTACACTATGCTCTAAACAGTCTTCCAATTTCTCTCATATGTCTTTCTGCAGGATTACTCTATGGATGGTACACTGAGGTTAGAATATGCCTTACTTTTGTGTGATCAACAAAATCTTTCCAAGCTTGTGATGTAAACTGAGAACCATTGATAGATAAAATTGTTTTAGAAATACCCACTTGATGAAAATATGTGTTTTCAAACTTAGAAATGATTTGCTTACTAGTAGCTTTCTTAAGAGGAAACAGCTTTATGAACCTCAAAAATACATCAACCACCACAAAACATGACAAAATCCATTCTTAGACTTAGGAAAATGTCCATAAATGTCCACAGACATGAGATCTAGATTATTATTTGGCAGTATGTTTTGCATTTGGCCTCTACTTGTTTGGTTACTTATCTTCACTCTTTAACATCTGTCTCAGCTGGCAATCTTCTTCTTGAATTTCATTCCTATGTTATACAAATAGATGTTTTCCTGACTCTTTTGCATACATTTGGTTGACCCACAGTGGCCAAAATTCTCACGTGTATAAGTAATTAAAGTATCAGTACATTGCTCCGGCCAACATAGTTTCCAATCATCCGAGTCAGTCTTATGTCTCTCGAATAAAATACCATTGTGTACCTTATAATATTGTTCTGTCTTTTCTCCTCCTTTCTCACCCAACAAGCTCTTAACCAATTTCCAATTTTGATCATGATCTTGATTCATGCAGATATCTTTGCAGATTTTCAAGATCTCTTTTTCCTCCTTCACACCTCTCAAGTACATAATTTTAAATGCTTTCTCTCCCTCTCCAGAGCTGTTAGATAATTAACTCTCTAAAGGTAGCCCAGACAAAGCATCAGCAACTACATTGTCTGTGCCCTTAATGTATCTGATTTCATAATTTATGTGCTGTAGAAACAAGATCCAATGAGTATTTCTGTTATAGTACAGCACAGTACAGTGTAATACAGCTGACACATAACATAATGTTTTGTGATCAGTATAGATGATGACTTTGTGACCTAGTAAATAATTTTTAGACTTGTTGAATGCCCAATGTACAGCCAAAAGTTCTTTCTCAGTTATGTTGTATGTCTTTGCATGCTTCTGCAATACTATATTAGCAAATGCAAAAGATTTATGTTCAATAACACCATCAACTTCAACCTCTTGAAATGAATGAGCAACCAAACCAACATCACTACTGTCTGTCATAATACAAAAAGGAAGAGACCAATCTGGTCTGAACAATAACTGACTTTGACACAACTGTCCTTTGATCTCATCAAAAGCATTCTGGCTTTCCTGATTATAATCCCAAACAGTATCCTTTTTCAAAAGTTCACACAGCCTTGAAGCATTCAAAGCTTGGCTGCTAAAATTTTTTCTATAGAATCCAGTTAACCCAGAAAATGATTTAAACTGTTTTTTGTTGCGAGGAGTAGGAAAATTAGCAATAGCATCAAGTTTCTCTTTTTCAGGTGCTGTTCATTTTTCTCGGGGATAACGTGTCCTAAACATTTAACTTATTCCATGCCCAATTTACAGATACCTATTTTGGAAGTCATAACTCCTGATTCCAGTTTTGAAAACACATCTCTTAACAGATCTAAATGTTGTTCCCAAGTCTTTCCAGCGACCAAACTATCATCAACATACACAATTAATTTTGAACTCACTTCGCCGGCCAGAGTGGCCGAGTGGTTCTAGGAGCTACAGTCTGGAACTGTACAACCGCTAAAGTTGCAGGTTCGAATCCTGCCTTGGACATGGATGTGTGTGATGTCCTTAGGTTTAAGTAGTTCTAAGTTCTAGGGGACTGATGACCTCAGAAGTAAAGTCCCATAGTGCTCAGAGCCATTTGAACCATTTTTTTGAACTCACTTCACTTCCCATGCAGAATCCACAGCTCTTATGAATTCAGCTACAGATACATTTAGCCCAAATGGCATGACACAGTATTGAAAACACTTGCCTCTGTACAAAAAATGCAGCACACTTTCTAGAATTAATTTCATGTGGGATCTGGTGAAATCCAGAGGCCAAGTTGAAACTACTCATGTATTTTACATAATCAAATTTGCGTAACAGCTCGTCCATGTTCTCAGGATGGTCATTCTCTCTGATAAGAAACTTATTAAGATGTCTAGAGTCCAAAACAATGCTGACTGCATCATTTCTCTTACTTACTACTACTACAGGATTCTTGTAAGTACTCCTACTTCTCTCCATTACCCTCCACATTTCCATTTTCTGAATTTCCTTCTAAACATCTTTCCTTTTTGAAAATTGTATATTATATGGCTTGAGAAAGAAATGTTGATGATCTCTAAGGTAAAGCATACACTGATAACCTTTTGCTTTCCCTGGTCTTTCACTAAACACCTTTCTAAACTCCAATGACAAATTTATAAGTTGTTCCTTTTGTAGTTCATTAAGAGGTGTAGCTTTCCTTACTTTAAAATCTACTACGCTTTCAAAATCCTGATCCTCAATCTCATCAAAATTTATATCATCATCAGACATCTGGTACTCACTTTATTTCACAATTTTTTGCAAATACTAACAACTTTTCCCACAGTTTAAAATACAGAAATTAGTTTTCACATAGGTATTACTTTTAGGTTCCAAAATAAACTATTCTTTAATGTTCTATCCAAAACAAGCCTCAACTTTCACTATCCAATCCATACCAAGAATTATATTTTTTCCCAGACTAGGGATCACTAAGCATCCATGTTCAAAGTTCTTGTCTTCTATACTAAAAGTTAAAAGTATCTGAGATTTTACCAGTTTGCTTTGCTCACCTGTAGCCATTCTTATATTTACACCTCCAATGGGCATTTCCACAAAATTCTTTCTATACTTGATCTTGTCCCTAAATTGTTCATATACACCAAAAATCATGCTACCTGTATCAGTCAAACTGTTGCCTTCCAACAGATCAATCTTAATTTTAATGTAAAGACACCCAAAATCTGAATCATCTTCTCTGTTGTCAGATGCTTCATGCAAGAAATCGCTTTCAATTTCATCAAATGCTGCATATACATTGTCTTCACAGGGTTTTATCAACTTTACTGGTATCATAGCATTACTTTGGTTACTCATGTTGTCATGTATAGATGGAACACAATGAATAGATTCCATGGCACAACTAACATCACTTGTTGCAGAAGGAACACAAAACACATTACTATCAAAATTACACTTCCTGCTTAGATGCTATTTCACTACATTCTACCATCTGGGGTACAAATTCTGACTAAACACAGCTAGCTTATTCCAGAATGCACATTTATCTATGTTATCATCAATCTGGTCCCAAACAAACCTCAAAAACTTTTCACCTTTGTTATCCAGGCTCACAGATACCTCACCTTTATCGTTTGGGTCATTACTCTGCCTGACATTAATGAAAAACTGCTTTGACTGGACTTGTATTCTATGACTCTCACTTACATCATCACATACATCACTTACCTTACCTGTATTGTCAACATCATTTACAAATAACAGTGAAACTTCATTATCCTTAAACTTCACAAATGCCTGATACTCATCATCATCATCATCATCATCATCATATTCCTCCAAAATTACTTCACCAACAATAAAAGTCTCATTTCCAACAGTCATTTACCTCACCTACATTCATTTTCAATAAGCCACCAGTCTCAGACTTACCAACCTCAGTTATTTCACAGCTGTCATTCACACCTAAATCAAAAATATCACATAAATCAGATCTAATACAGTCATCACCTTTATTTCACAGCTCTCATTCACATCTACATCAAAAATATCACATAGTTCAATTCCAATACAGTTATAGTGGCGGACACAGAAAAACCTCAAGGAGGGGGCACTAAAGATATTATGAGCTACTTTTACTTTTACCATAATAAAAAATAATCAAGTCACATGGAAAGTTTTATTTAAACTGATGATACACATACACAAGACAATGCCATCTTATGATATAAAAAAGTTACAGTTGTGGTTCTCTTCCTTAAATGATGAATTCTATGCACCTATTCTTCCTGGCAAATTGGTTAATTACATCATCAATAGGACAATTAATGTCAGGGTGAGTGTTCAACAGAGCTGAGCCATTAAGTCGATCCTCCTTCATTGTCGACCTCAGCCATGTCTTTGGACGCCACAATGTTGAAAAACTTGTTGCTACTGTAGCAATAGATGCAGGTAATCAAGTAAATATTTTGTACAGCATGTGAAGCATAGGATAATCAGATCTAGGATAAACAGACAATGCTTTCATAACAGAATCATGATCATTAAGGGCGTTTATCCTTGTTTGCTTGTATTGAAGAATCTCTCCCATCAGTCTCTTTTTAATCACAAAGAGTGAGTCTTCTTCAAAGAATGGTAGTTCAGTTAAGCACTGATTCAATTCATGTGCCAGGTCATTACCGTCATGTTTCAGTAGTTGTGAGGGCAAAAGTATATTGAATTTTAAATGATAAATATTTTCTTCAGCAAAACGTTCTTTCATGTCAGTTGTAAATGGTCCAGTGTTGGAATAAAAACAGTTCTTTTCCTTGTGTCTTTGTCTGCCTGTAAGAAAAGGAACACTCATCTCCACGTCTAACTCTTCCATAACTGCCTTCACCTCTTCAACAATATGAGGAAAGTGGCTATCAGCAGTAGCTCTCATGCCATCATACACACTCTCACTCTTGACTAATCTTCACATTTGCACTTGTTACAATTAGGACTTTTTGCTTATTCATTCTTCAGTCTTAATATTTCTGCTGCTGAATGTAAACTAGCTTCCTATTCGGTGAATAGACTGTATTTATAATGCTATGTATCAAAGGTTCTTTATACAAGAAAGGTGTAGAATATTCACAACTTTTCTCTAACAAATGCCAGGCAGAATAATATATCAAGATCACTAGAATGGCTGCAATGTTTCTCGTTGGTATATGTTAGCTACTTATGTGACAGACAGAAACATATAAAATATGATGACATGGACGCATGTGCTACACAGGAAAGTACAACTACTTGATAACTCAATTCATTTGAGTCGACTGATGAAAGAAATGAACAAATAGCATGCAGCCTGACTAGTGAGAGCAGCGCGGGTGGCAATGCAGGTGGCCCCGCAAGGGGGTGAGGGGGGCGCACGCCCCTCAAATGTATCTGCCAATGTACAATCATCACCTTTATTTCACAGCTTTCATACAAATCTACATCAAAAATATCACATAGTTCATATCCAATACAGTCATCACTTGATATACATAGATCAACACCACTCTTTTCCAACCAAGAGAATAAATCATTAGTACATACTACATCAAAATTCCTACTACTTTCACATTTGTGATTAACACTTACACCACCATAATTACACATAGTGTCCCAAAACTTTGAATCAAAGCTTAGATGAGCAATCTGATATTTCTTCTGTTCAGTTTCAGATATATGTGCTACAAGGGCTATTCAGAAAGTAGGGAATGTTTTGGCAAAAAAAAACTAAGTACAAGAAATACATTTTATTATATACATCTGAAAGATTGACTGACATACTGCTTTTTCACATAGTCACCAAACACACTGATGCACTTATTTATTAATTTATTTATTTATTTTATCCATCTTTCAGCACCTACATGCAATCGATGTCGTCAGAAGAGTTACAGCTATTTGTACATTTTGTTTTACATACCAAAATATTACATAGTAAAAATATAGCAATGTTGTAAACTATTAGCTTACAACAGCCTCTACATCTAGATCCATACATAACAGTAAGCCATAATTTATCAGCATTAACATGCAATCAATGTTGTCAGAAGTATTATAGCTATTTGTACATTATGTTTCATATAACAAAAATAGTACATGGAAAAAAAAAAGATAGTGTTGTACCCTATTAGCTTATAGCTAGCTGCCTCTACATCCATAACTATACGTAACAGTAAGCCTTAGTTTATCAATAAATTAGATCATCTTTACAACTATTCTGAAATTCTTCTACACTGTAGAAAGTATTTTTCTTCATCCACACTTTGGTTTTAGTTTTGAAAATATCCATTGAAACCAATTGAGCCTGTACGGGTAAAGTGTTGAATAATTTTATGCCTATGTATTCATAGCTAGATTGGGTTTTCTTAAGCCTGGTTGTGGGTATATCAATCATATTTGTTTGTCGAGTATTGTGTTGATGAACTGATTTCCTCATAGTGTAGTGGTTTAAGTTTTCTTTTATGTTTAATAGGCAACAATATATGTAAAGAGATGGGACTGTGAGAATTTTTAAGTCTCTAAAATAAGGTCTACATGAGGTCTTGTTGTCAGTGATTCCGTACAAACGTCTAATTGCTTTCTTCTGCCAAGTGAAAATTTTTTTGGCTCCTGGAGAGTTACCCCATAAAAGAATGCCATATTGTAGATGGCAATGAAAGAAGGCATAGTATGACTGAAGCAATAAATTTTGTGTAACACATGTCTGTAGTTTGGCTAGTAGGTAGATAACTCGTAATAGCTTTCGACATACATAATCTGTATGTGTGTCCCAAGATAATTTTGACTCAATGTGTATTCCTAGTAGTTTAACAGATGATAACTCCATGTTACTGTTTGATAAACTGAAGATTATCTTGACAGTCTTTTCGTGGTTCATAGATTAGATTAGATTAGATTAGATTAATACTAGTTCCATGTATCATGAATACGATATTTCGTAATGATGTGGAACGAGTCGAATTTTCTAATACATGACATAATTAGGTTAATTTAACAACATACTTAAGTTAATATAACCACTTTATTTTTTGTGTTTTTTGTTTTTCTTTATTTTTTATTTTTATTTTTTTATTTTTTAAATATTTTTTTTCTTTTTTTTCTTAATTTATATCTAAAAATTCCTCTATGGACTAGAAGGAGCTGTCATTCAGAAATTCTTTTAATTTCTTCTCAAATACTTTTTGGTTATCTGTCAGACTTTTGATACTATTTGGTAAGTGACCAAAGACTTTAGTGCCAGTATAATTCACCCCTTTCTGTACCAAAGTTAGATTTAATCTTGAATAGTGAAGATCATCTTTTCTCCTAGTATTGTAGTTATGCACACTGCTATTACTTTTGAATTGGGTTTGGTTGTTAATAACAAATTTCATAAGAGAGTATATATACTGAGAAGCTACTGTGAATATCCCTAGATCCTTAAATAAATGTCTGCAGGATGATCTTGGGTGGACTCCAGCTATTATTCTGATTACACGCTTTTGTGCAATAAATACTTTCTTCCTCAGTGATGAATTCCCCCAAAATATGATGCCACATGAAAGCAATGAGTGAAAATAGGCATAGTACGCTAATTTACTAAGATGTTTATCACCAAAATTTGCAATGACCCTTATTGCATAAGTAGCTGAACTCAAACGTTTCAGCAGATCATCAATGTGTTTCTTCCAATTTAATCTCTCATCAATGGACACACCTAAAAATTTGGAATATTCTACCTTAGCTATATGCTTCTGATTAAGGTCTATATTTATTAATGGCGTCATACCATTCCCTGTACGGAACTGTATGTACTGTGTCTTATCAAAATTCAGTGAGAGTCCGTTTACAAGAAACCACTTAGTAATTTTCTGAAAGACAGTATTGACAATTTCATTAGTTAATTCTTGTTTGTCAGGTGTGATTACTATACTTGTATCATCAGCAAAGAGAACTAACTTTGCCTCTTCATGAATATAGAATGGCAAGTCATTAATATATAATAAGAACAACAAAGGACCCAAGACTGACCCTTGTGGAACCCCATTCTTGATAGTTCCTCAGTTTGAGGAATGTGCTGATCTTTGCATGATACGAGAAATACTTATTTCAACTTTCTGCACTCTTCCAGTTAGGTACGAATTAAACCATTTGTGCACTGTCCCACTCATGCCACAATACTTGAGCTTGTCTAGCAGAATTTCATGATTTACACAATCAAAAGCCTTTGAGAGATCACAAAAAATCCCAATGGGTGGTGTTCAGTTATTCAGATCATTCAAAATTTGACTGGTGAAAGCATATATGGCATTTTCTGTTGAAAAACCTTTCTGGAAACCAAACTGACATTTTGGTAGTAGTTCATTTTTACAGATATGTGAAGCTACTCTTGAATACATTACTTTCTCAAAAATTTTGGATAAAGCTGTTAGAAGGGAGATTGGACGGTAATTGTTGACATCAGATCTATCCCCCTTTTTATGCAAAGGTATAACAATAGCATATTTCAGTCTATCAGGGAAAATGCCCTGTTCCAGAGAGCTATTACACAGGTGGCTGAGAATCTTACTTATCTGTTGAGAACAAGATTTTAGTATTTTGCTGGAAATGCCATCAATTCCATGTGAGTTTTTGCTTTTAAGCAAGTTTATTATTTTCCTAATTTCAGAGGAAGAAGTGGGTGAGATTTCAATTGTATCAAATTGCATAGGTATGGCCTCTTCCATTAACAGCCTAGCATCTTCTAATGAACACCTGGATCCTACTATATCCACAACATTTAGAAAATGATTATTAAAAATATTTTCAACTTCTGACTTTTTGTTCGTAAAGTTTTCATTCAATTTGATGGTAATACTGTCTTCCTCTGCTCTTGGTTGACCTGTTTCTCTTTTAATAATATTCCAAATTGTTTTAATTTTATCAGAGTTGCTGATTTCAGACATGATGCACATACTCCTGGATTTTTTAATAACTTTTCTTAATATAACACAGTAGTTTTTATAATTTTTGATAGTTTCTGGGTCACTACTCTTTCTTGCTGTCAGATACATTTCCCTTTTCTGGTTACAAGATATTTTTATACCCTTAGTAAGCCATGGTTTGTTACAAGGTTTCTTACGAGTATATTTAACTATTTTCTTGGGGAAGCAGTTTTCAAATGCATTTACAAAAATGTCATGAAATAAATTATATTTTAAATTGGCATCAGGTTCACGGTACACCTCATCCCAGTCTAACTGCTGTAGGCTTTCCCTGAAATTTGCAATTGTTAAATCGTTGACTGAACGTACTACTTTGGAGGACTGTTTAGTATTGCTGAATGGAGCTATGTCATATATTGTAACTAGCTGTGCACCATGATCAGAAAGACCATTCTCAACAGGCTGAGCATTTATCTGGTTAAACTTATCTTGGTCCATAAAGAAGTTATCTATCAGTGAGCTGCTATCCTTTACCACCCGAGTAGGAAAATCAATAACGGGTGTCAAATTGAAAGAACCGAGTAATACTTCAAGGTCATTTTTCCTATTACCCTCTTTCAGAGAATCTACATTGAAGTCCCCACAAATAATAATTTGCTTCCCCCTGTCTGACAGATAGCACAACAAGGAGTCCAAATTTTTCAGAAATAGATGAAAATTTCCTGATGGGGACCTATATACAGTTACAATTATAAATGTGCCTTTATTTAATTTAAGCTCACAGGCACATGCTTCTATATGTTTCTCTACACAAAACTTTTTTGTTTCTATACTTTTTGCACAATGATAACTTTTGACATATATGGCAACTCCTCCTTTCTCCATATTTTCTCTCATTACATGAGCAGAGAGCTTATAACCACTTACATTTACCTTATCCATATCAGTAACAATGTGATGCTCAGACAGGCATAGTATATCTATTTCATTCTCAGCTTCTAAATCTTCTAAACAAACCAGAAGCTCATCTACTTTATTCTTTAAACTCCCAATATTTTGATGAAATATACTTACATTATTTTTAATTATACTTTTATGACAACCTTTCCTTATTCTAACATTTGCAGTACTCTCCTGTCTGAGTTTCACATTGTGCTTAGGCCTAGTTCCTATACCAGTGGTCACATGGTGTTCAGAGAGGCAGATTATGTCAACTGGGTTGGGTGACTTTAATTCATCAATGCAATTACCTAGGACTGAGATACAACTCGGTGGAGATAAAATTTCTGGTGATTGGTGAAAATTTATAATTGATAGCTGTGATTGGTGATCAAATGTGCTAGAATTGTGCTGTTTAATTTCTTTCCCAAACTGAAGGTTTTTTTCTATCCTGACCTCTCGTAGAACTTGACATCTTTCTGTCTTACCTATCCTAAAAAAAGGTGCTGCTCCAACACCTGTAACCACTGGTATTTTACCATTCATGGCAGTGCCTCCCCCCCTTAAATTTCCTGCTATTACCCCAGCCAGTTTCCCCTTCCCTTTCCTGTTGAGATGTAGGCCGTGCCTGGTATAGTCCCACCTACTGAGATAATCAACAGGAACCACACCAATATGAGCCCCCGCACCCGACCCAAGCAGCCGTTCCAACTCCAAATTAACTCTCCCAACAGAAGAGTTCAAATGAGGCCAGTCATGGCGTCTCAGGACAGATACAAATTCAACATTGGTGTGTCTCGATGCCGACGCAATCTTTACCAGGTCACACTCTATACTGTACCCAGGATCTCTGTCGATGCTGTTACCTGGCCCTCCCACAATAACCACGGTGTCTTCCCTGGTAAATCCTTTACAGAGTGAACCTAAATCCTCTGTCACCTGATCCAGACTAGCACTTGGTTTGAAAAAGTTTGTGACCTGGTATTCTGGTCCTAATTCCTCCTGCAGAAGTTGGCCTACACCTCTGGCATGAGAACTGCCTAACAACAAAACTTTCTTCCTTTTCGATGACTTTCCTACATTCTTTTTCAATTTCCTATTGAAAGTTTGTTGTGTCCTGTCTACACCTACCTCTGCTTGAGGCTCATCAGTTTCTAACTGAAGCAACAGGTCAAACTTATTTTTGACATTCACCACAAAACTGTCAGACTTAGTTCTAGGCCTGTTCCTTCTGCTACCTGTTGCCACTTCCCACCTCTCTTTGCCCTTCTCCCTCCTTAACCTGTCCAGATCTTCCCTAGCCTGATCTAGCTCAGCCTGAAGGGCAGCAATTTTCCCCTCCTGTTCCACTATCTTCCTATCTCTGCTGCAAATCCTACATAACCACTGATGAGCCTGATCCACTTTCCCAACACCCACGCCACTGCAGTCCCCCCAGTGAAAAAAACTACTACATCCATCACACCAAACCCCGGAACTAACAATTCTACGGCAAGTCAGGCACTTCTCACTCATGGCAAAAATAATACTTTAGCTAGAATAAATCAATTAAATTACCGAAAATCAAAAAAGATGTTACAAGAATTAAGCCTATTCACAAATGTATATAAGCAAGTTTCTGATTTAAAATTCCGCTGTTTTTCTGAGATCTGTATTAAAACAATGAAGGTATACGCTATTTATTATATATTTCACTCGATGGAATGAAAAAATAGGACAATTAAACGAGATACTTTAACTTTGATTCTCCAAAAACGTTACGAGAATTAGGCCTATAAACAAATGTATATAGGCAAGTTTCTGATATAAAGTTACGCTGTTTTTCTGAAATCTGTATTAAAACAATGAAGTTATATGCTATTTACGGTAGTTTACTTATTTGTTACCGAGAAACTAGTTAAACTACCGTGAAACAAGAAACAAACACGTTTACAAAATTTAAGCCTAAGCGCGACTTCGCGAAGTTACGATCTTTTCGTGTTTTCTGAAAAAAATACGCAAAGAAAAGTCAAACCTTTAATGGCAAGACTAAACGATACACTAATGCACGTATTTAATTTGTTGTCGGCGTTAAACTAAATTATATTCCTGTCTAAATCACTTAACTTTCTGTAAATGGTTTCTGGCGTCACTTGCTCGGCGGCCATCTTGGCAACTTCAGACAGTCTTTTCATGGTTCATAGATAAGTCATTAGCTTTAAACCAGATATTAGATATTTTGAGACACTCTTCACTTTCCTCCTTCAAAATGTTTATATCCTTTCCAGAATTAGCTAATGTTGTGTCATCAGCATAGAGGATAGATTCACAGGGTAAGTTGTTCGGAAAGTCATTTACAAACAATATAAATAGTAGAGGGCCAAGCACTGAGCCCTGAGGAACACCTCGTTTTATACTTAAAGTCTGTGACTGTTGGTCATTATGCTTTACTATTTGTTTTCTATTGCTGAGGTATGATTCAATTAATGAGAGTTCCAAGTGTTTGATTCCATAGCAACACAGTTTATCTAATAATAATTTGTGGTTAACTGAGTCAAAAGCCTTACTCAAGTCAATTAGAATGGCTTCAGCAGACAATTCTGACTCAAATGCGCTTAGTACAAAAGAGATAAGGTTTTCAACTGCTTTGACTGTTGATAAGTTTGACCTGAATCCATACTGAGAATCATTTAATATATTATTGTCTGATAGGTGTGTGCATATTTGCTGCATTATGCAATGTTCTATTATTTTTGAGAGAATAGGCACAAGTGAAATTGGTCTATAATTATTGATACAGGACTTGTCACCCTTTTTGTATAGTGGTATGACAACTGTTTTTTTGAGACATTCTGGAAAGTGTCCACTCGAGAGCATCCAGTTTATCAGTATGCAAAGAAGGTATTTTATGAGATCTACAACTTTTTTAATTACATAGTTTGACAGGCGATACACATCTTCAGATCTAGAGTATCCTAATTTAGAGGTTGCTTTAACTATATCAGTTACTTGTACTTCTCTCCATTTACAAGCTGACACTATGTTTGTAATGTTTTGTTGAAAATTTCTGCCAGATATGGGGTGAGAAATAGGTGTATGATAGCGGTGGACAAGATTTGAAAGGCCTGACACTTCAGCCAGTGAGTTGCGCCTGCCAGGAGTTCTGCGTTGTCATCAAGGCACTGTGTTACAAGCCAATTCTTCATATTGGGAAACAAGTGGAAGTCGCTTGGTGCAAGATCATGGCTATAGGACAGATGAGGGAAAATTTCCCATTTGAATGAATTAAGGCATTTGTTAGTTTACTATGTGAGGTCACGCATTGTCTTGCAAAAACAAAATTTTGGTCATCAGCTTTCCTCAGTGTTTGTTTTGAACTGCTCTTCTAAGGCTGTGCAAAGTTTGACAGTACCGGGCAGAATTTATGGTTGCTCCACATTCGAAAGAATCAATAAGAAGCACACCTTGCCTATGCTAAAACACTGTCACCATCAATTTCCTTGCTGACAAGGTTTGCAAACATTGTCTTGGTTTTTGGGGGGACCTGGTGTGCCCCCACTCCATGGACTGTAATTTTGTCTCGCAGTTGATGTGTTTCACCCAAGTCTCATCACCGTTTATGATTTGATCCAGTAATGAATCACTATGTTTGTGGTAGGCCTCCATAAATGTCAACATTGCCAAGATTTTCCAAAACAATAAATTTATTTTTTAAAACATCAACTTTTTCAGTCAAACTTTTAAACCCCTCTGACAAACTGATTACTAAGCTGACCTATCTAATCTTGTACCCTGTCCATTTTACTATTGTCTTCAGTATTCAAGTCATTTAATTGACCTTGTAGTGAAGTAAATTTGCTACCACTGCCTGTTCTTATTTCAGTTAACTAATCATTAACTGCACTAAATTTGCTCTTGTTATCTGTCCTCATTTCCTCCATTTTTGTGAAAATTAACTACAAAATATCAGTTTTTTACTGTTTATTTACTATGATTTCATTTGGCTCAGACATGTCCTGACTGGATCCTACAGCTTTCATTTCTACCTCACTCCTACCTTTGTCCCTATTCATTTTGTTAACAAGCACACAAGTCCACAAACAAATTTACTTCATAATTCGTTTTTACTTATCTTCCCTTTTTTGATGTTTCTGGCTTTAGTTGTAAAGTCCTCTTTCTTTCGATCCTGTCTGTCGTTATTGGCAGTACATTGTCACCGTTGGTATGATCTGCTTTGTTGGTCAGTTTTTGGTTTTTTCTTGCTTCGTTTAATCAGAAATTTATTCATAAATAAATTGTTAACGAAATAAATCATTTTCTTTTCTTTTCTGCAACAGACAAAACTTTATTATTAGTCAATTAATGCAAGACAATGCCCATACTATATTCTACCTTTCCCTTTCTTTTTGTGCTACTGTGCTCGATGGTGAAGTCTTTTCAGAAGATTTTGAGAGGAGTGAGATTTGCCATAAGGTTTTAACTTACATTTTCTTGCACAGTTGGCTCCAGTTCTTCATGTCTAGGGGTCTGATTCTTGAAGCTGAAATTCTCACATGTTAGGCTCTCATGGATCACTTGATCGAAATAATTTTGAAGAATGCCTTTGCAGAATTTTTGTTTTCATGATAATTTATTGTCTCACATTTTACTATATCACACTGTGTTTTGAATTTTCACAATAACAAAGCCGAAATTACATTGTTTGTCCAAAATACAAAAATATGTCCGATCATATTCGAGACATGCTTACTATTACCTCACTCTGTGGGAACAACAATATTCCAAAGGGTTTACAATTTTTCTTGACAAATGAATTTCTATTAGTTTAGATGATTACTTTATAAATGAGTCCAGAAATAAACATAATAAACAGTACTAGATTGCGTAGTTAATAATAGGAATTTTAAGTGTGGCAAATATTTCGTAATTAAAAAAAAACAAAAAAAAAAAACAAAAAAAAAAAAAACAAAAAAAGACAAATTTTAACTGTACATTCAGAACTAGTACATATCGATTGTAAGAACAAAAATAAAGCAATTCCTTCTTATAAATTTCAGCTTGTAATATATTGCGTATAAAATTATATGATAATTTTTGGAAAAAGCTGAGATAATACTGACCTGTCCAAAATTCAAACAATATTGCTGTTATTGACTACTGCTGTTGAGGAAAAGTAACGCTAGAGGAGGATGTCCTGTTACAACACTCAATGAGGATCCTCTCTCACTCCCTGCTCTAGTACACACTCCTCCTCCAAGTACTCAGGTCTACAGCCTTCCATCAGCCTTCCATGTGTGTGAAAACTTGGGAGCTGTGTCCAATCCCCCCTCCCCCCCCCCCCTGCCCCTCCAGTACTTTCTTGCCATCACCTCCATGTGTTGAGGTTTCTACAAACCCCTCATCCATGTGTAGCCTCTACTATGAGTTCTGTGAGTGAAGTGCTTTCTCCTCTAGTGCCTTCTACTACATCATCGTCCCCACTACTTCCAATGTCATCACATTCTGTGTTGATGTTTTGACATATTGCATCAAGGATCCCTCCCTCTAGGTGTGTGATGACACACTATTTGTTCTTTACACACTCTTGTGCTCCCTTGATGACCTGACCACCTTGCATGGCACCCTCCTTTGCTGTCAGCAGCCCATTGGTGCTGATGATGACATCAGCTCCATGTCCATCAGTGCCAACAGCTGTCTCACAGTCTCCCTTCCTCTCAACCAGCAGCCCTCTCCATCTCACGATAAGCTGATTCCCTTGTCCCACATGAGTCGTCCAGTTCACCAACCACACTGGCTTTAAGACTATATCATCTCCTCCACCAGCATAAGCTCTCACTCTCCATGGGAAAAGGTCCAACTGTGCCTTTCCTTGGGGCCAGCCATGGCACAACTGGTCACATCACTATACTGTCTTCTGACTGATTGCTGTCTCCTACTGTCACCCAACAAGTCTATGTCTCTTGTCCTCCCCCTTGCTGTGCACTGTGGGGAGGGGGAGGTGAGGGAGGCTCAGTGGCGACTATCAATAGTCACACTGTTGGTAGCCATTCACTCATCAAGCTAGATTCTTTGACACTAACTTAGTCAGTAGCCATATCACTTACTTGTAAGTGCTTCCTGTTGTACTCTTCTGAGTTATGTGTAAGAAAAGTGTACTACAGCCATGGGTGAGAATCCATTACACTCTCCAACAGATGTAGTACATGAATATCCACATGTCTGGAGCCACACTACCTGACTGTGTACCTATGGGAATAAAGTGTACCACCACCAAAGGATTCATTTAATGAATAAAAAGTTTTATCAAGTAAGTACATTTTTAATTTTATTTTTAAATTATGCACTCTTACCATATAGAGCTCTGATGTCATTTGACAATGAATTAAATATTTTGCTGTTATAATACTGTATCCTGGTTAGATATTTGGGTTCACAAAGGAGCTCAGCCTTTCTTCTTGTGTTGTGACCATGATACATTTAATAGGTTTCATAGTGCACAGGGTTGTCAACTATGAAGCTGATAATGGTATAAATACACTGATGGAAACAAAATCACATCATCATGAAGGAGTAGCGCAACATAAACGAAAGTTGGTAGGCGTGTTTCTACAACAGAAACATGATGTCTATTCTAGTTTCACACCAGTTACATAAGAGTGATGCTACTAGTGCCATTATGAGGATACAAATCAGGTTTGTTGTAAATACACACTGTAACAGTCATGGGAATTAGATACCTTGGAGATTCAACATGATGAGTTGATGTTAGTCAAGAATGCCTTTAGGGCAACAAAGACACAGTTATCAGTACCACACTGAGTTTGAACGAGGTCATGTAATGGGGCTATTAGAAGCTGGAATATGGTCCATGATACTGCAGAAAGACTTAGCAAGAATGTAACCACTGTACACGATTACTGGTGGTAGTGGTCAAGAGAATGCATAGTTGCAAGAAGACTGTGTTCCAGACAGCCACATGGCACTACAAAGAGGAAAGACCATCATGTCTGGTGTATGGCTCTGGCACATCATACTGCACCTGCAGCACCGATTTGAGCAGCAGTTGGTAATACAGTGACACAATGAACTGTTACAGATTGGTTACTTCAAGGACAGCTCCAAGCCAGAAGCCCTGTAGCATGCATTCTGCTGACCCTAAACCATCACCATTTGTGACTTCCAGCAGTGTCAAGGGAGAGCTCCTTGGAGGCCATGTGGAGGTCTGGGGTCTTTTCTGGTGAAAGCTGGCTCTGCCTTGGTGCAGTGATGGCTTTATATTGGTTAGAGAGAAGCTAGTTGAGTGCCTGCAAACAAGACATCTGCTAGCAAGACCCATTGGACCTACATCTGGAGTTATGGTCTGTCAATTTCATATGACAGAAGGAGCACTCTTGTGGTTATCCCACATATACTGACTGCAAAATTGTACATCAATCTGATGATGTGACCTGTTAAGCTGCCATTCATGAACAGCATCCCAATGGGTGTTTTCCAACAGAGCAACACTCGCCAACATAACACTATTGCAACCCAACATGTTCTGCAGAGTGTAGACATGTTGCCTTGCCCTGTTTGATTATCAGATTTGTCTGCAATCGAGCACATACGGGACATCATCAGATGACAACTCCAGCATCATCTACACATAGCATTAACCATCCTGTATTGACCAACCAAATACAACAGGCATGGAACTCTATCTCACAAAATAACATCTGATATGTGTACAACACAATGCACGCACATTTGCATGCTTGCATTCAACGTTCTGGCAGTTACACCAGTTATTAATGTACCAGCATTTCACATTTCCAATGGCTTATCTCTCACTTAGTTAACCTGTGATCAAAACATGTTACCTAGCCAAGTGCATTCTTAAAATTTCATTACTGTACATCATGTAGTGGCGCCGCCATTTAGGATAGGGAAAGTTAGTTTTGTATGATATTCTGAGCACAAGTTACAGCCAGGTGTGGGCCGGATTGCAGTAAATTACACTGACCAGCGGTTGCGAAGTGGAATGGAGGACACAGGGCCGTCAAACCACTGAAAAGAGTAAATGCAGCAGTTCGCATGGTGCAAGCTACAGGCAGAAGGGGCCCAATGGCGCAACTGGGGTGTGGGGCACACGTGACTCAGAGTGATGTGTTAGCGAAACAGAGGCGTGCAGCCAAGTATAAATAGGTGTTGTTTTCTAACGAGATTCATTCAAGTGTGGCAGCTCTCCTGGATGGTGGAGCATTTCAGACTACCGGCGACACGTGGCATCAGATGGGGCAACAGCAATCCAGTCCACGGTGGGTCGTTGTTTCAATCCTCTGAAGCCAACATGGGAATTCAAGTGTGGCGGCTCTCCTGGACGGCAGGGCACGTCACACTACCCGCGATGCACGGCAACAGATGGGATGACATTGTCCCAGTCCACAGCGGGTCATTGGTTCGACCCTCTGAGGCTGACGTGGGGTCCATGGCCAGCCAGGGTGGGCCACTCTTCGGCTCGTTACCACAGACAGTCATCTCGACTCCCGACATACGCCGAAGACTTTCATGGCGAGGGGCCACAGATTCCGACACTGGATTGCGGGGAGTCATTGCCGCCTCATTCTCAGCTATGCCAGCCGAGGAAGAAGCAGCAGCGGGGCTGGCCTACGACCCCCAGCAGAGCAGCGCAGAGTCAACGGGGATGGTGGCCGCTGAGTCGGCTGCTGGTACAGCCATCCTGAGGTAATTGGAGCTCTATAGCTGGTGAAAAAGGCTGGCACAACACAGCATTGCACTGCACAGGTCGCTGGGGCAGTGGCCTCAGCATTGCAGGGCCTGTGACGCAGACTGAGGTCAAAGAAGCACTGTAGTGGAAATGAGTAAATCATTTGAAAAGCTCAGCCGAGTTTTAATACGGCATCTCCTGACACCCATCCACTACCTTTGGTGTCAGAATGCCTGGGAAGAAGCACGGTAATACGGATGCACTAAGTAGGAAGGTGGCAAAAGTAGAAGTAATAGGTTATGACCTAGCAGCATGGCAAAACTTACAGGACGCTGACAACGATTGTAAATTGTATCGGACACAGCCACAGTTTAAAGTGAATGACGGTCTTCTGTGCAGGGAAACAAAGTTAGAGCCAAGGATAGTAGTGCCAGTGAAGTTGAGGGATGAGGTTTCAAAGGAAGTACATGATCATGTGTTATCCGGTCATGGAGGGTGTAGAACAACGAATAGGAGACTGGCGGAGAGGTATTGGTGGAGAGGTAGGAAAGGAGATGTGGATCAGTATGTCAGGAACTGTACACCATGTGCACAGAGAGCAGATTTGAGTTGGAAACGGATACAGCTACAACGATTACCGGAAGCAACATGTCCATTCTCTTTCCTGGGGATCGATGTCTTATGACCTTTTAGGCAAACACCATCGTGGAACAGATTCAGTCTGACAATAGTAGACCATTTTTTAAGGTATGTGGATTTGGTGGCTATGCCAAATCAACAGACAGCAATGGTCGCACAAGCATTAGTAATCAACTGGATTTTGAAGTTTGGTGTACTAGAGACACAAATTGAAACTTCCTGGCAGATTAAAACTGTTTGCCGGACCGAGACTCGAACTCGGGACCTTTGCCTGTCATGGGCAAGTGCGAGCTTCTGTAAAGTTTGGAAGGTAGGAGACAAGATACTGGCAGAAGTAAAGCTGTGAGGACGGGGCGCGAGTCGTGCTTGGGTAGCTCAGATGGCAGAGCACTTGCCCACGAAAGGCAAAGGTCCCGAGTTCGAGTCTTGGTCTGGCACACAGTTTTAATCTGCCAGGAAGTTTCATATCAGCGCACACTCCGCTGCAGAGTGAAAATGTCAATCTATAGACAATAATTACTAACCAAGGGACCATTTTCATGTCGGATTTAATAAAGGAACTGTGTAAATTGTTGAACGTAGAGAAGTTGAGAACGAGCGTGTTGCATCCACATGTGAATGGAAGGACAGAATGGGTACACAGAACAATCAGGAAGATGCTGAGTTTTTATGTGGATTCTCATCACCATCAGTGGGACGAGTATTTGAAGCATATTGTATGCACATACAATGCAAAATTCCATACAAATACCAGTTTGTCTCCATATGAGGCAGTATATGGGCGAAAAATGCCATCACCATTTGATTTAGTGAAGCTACAGAAAGGAAGGACCAGTGAATCATTACCTCAAGTCGCAAGAACAATTCCGGATGTTTGGAAAGGAGTTCAAAAGGCGAATACAGAGGCTTTGGAAAGGCAGGAAGACGCAGTAAAGCGGTGAAAGGAAGTTTACCGCAGTATAAAGTGGGGCAATGGGAAATGCTGTCCAGCCCTTACACGCAAAAAGGGAAAACGAAGAAGTTCCTCAGGAGGTATCAAGGGACATACCAAGCTGTTGAAGCCACATCTCCCGTTAATGTTAAGCTTCAGCTGCCAACGAGAACAACGATAGTACACATTGGGTGGTTACTGCCATTTTAGGGTTCCCTGGATGTGATTCCAGGTGTGTCACAGGAAGGAATGAGGAAGAAAAAGAGAGTGAAGAGAGGAACTAAGCATAGAGTAAAACCAGGAGGACAGAATGCAGCATGAAGTGCCATATGCTTTACGATCTAGAAAGTAGTAGAGTATTTGTAGTTTCTTTTTATTTCCTTGTTATGTATCATTGGGTTTGTGTAGATTCATTGAGCGTTGTGTTTTTATGTGTTGTATGTGTTTTCGAGTATTGTAAGCCTGCTAGGGGCAGCAGTCTTTTTGAAGAGGGAGGAAGGGTGATGGTGATCCCTGTCCTCAGGTCACTGAAAAGGGAAGTGTAGCGTCTGACATATGTGGGGTGTTGTTGGAGGAGAAATCAAACGCAATTCTGGAGAAATAAATGCATCGGAATAAATTTTGCGGCGAAGCCGTAATAAATATGTGTTGAACGATGTCAGAGTCATACGATTTCTTATTTAATTTTTAGTTATAGACAGTGCTGGGTCAGAAAGTTGTGTTTATTGCACCAATTCATATAATGTGAATTTAAGGATGAAAGTAGTCACACAATCGGTGTTGAGTTTGGACTGAAAAGAGTGAATGTTGGAGGAAAATCTGTGAAGCTACAAATATGGCACACATGCACGGTGCAGTTATTTTTAGCCAGGGGGAAAGGAATAGAATATCAAAGAGACATCATGGAGCCAAAATTGAGCTTGCAACGGGTTGGGGTGCATTGGATCTTCTCCACCTACGAGAATTTGGTAGTAGTAGCAAGTCAAGTTTATGGAAGCAAAACATATGAAGTTCGAGGATAGCGGAATTTTAATCAGTGGAACTAAGTGTAACATAACAGGACCAACCTTCCATCTGCCAGCATCAATTTCAGGAGTCACACAATTGAATGCTTCCCAGCCACAGTTGTTCTGGCCAGAAACCACTTTAGAGTTTTGCCAAGGCAGAATCTGACCTTGTTAAATCAAACTCTGGAGACAAGTCTGTTGAGATCTGTAAACCGGTTCATTTTAGAGCAAGAGGGGCACATATCAGCCGAACAGCTTGTGCAACATGTTGCTCAGTATAGGAAAAGGCAATGGCAAATAAGGATCATTTTGAGCACCTCTGTGCCAAGTGTCATTGCAGCCTTAACATTGTTATGTATTGTTTTCTTTTGGATCAGATGGAGAGCTAATTCCAAGAGGGAACCAAGGGTAGTCCAAGTCTCAGTGGATTGGATAATGAGGGTGTGAGACGAGTAGGTAAGGGGTTGATCGAGCAGTGGTCGTTCAGTAAAGAATTTTTACGTTTTTCATGTCATGGTTTTAAGAGGGCACTAGACCACATTTAAGTTTTCTAATAGTAAGTACGTCATAAGTGCCAATCCAAACTAGTTTAAGAGTTAGTTAAAGGATGACCTGGGGACTGGGTCTTTCCGAAGAGTGGAATAATGTAGCGGCACCACCATTTAGGATAGGGAAAGTTAGTTTAGTGCGATATTCTGAGCACAAGTTACAGCCAGGTGTGGGCCGGATTGCAGTAAATTACGCCGACTGGCGGTTGCGAAGTGGAATGGAGGAACTGCTGAAAAGAGTAAACACAGCGGTTCACACGGTGCAAGCTATAGGCAGAAGGGGCCCACTGGCGCAACCAGGGTGTTGGGGCATACGTGACTCGGAGCGATGCATTAGCAAAACAGAGGCGCACAGCCGAGTATAAATAGGTGTTGTTTTCTAATGAGATTCATTCAAGTGTGGCAGCTCTCCTGGATGGCGGGGTGTGTCACACTACCGGTGACACACGGCAACAGATGGGGTGACAGCATCCCAGTCCACGGTAGGCCGTTGGTTCGACCCTCTGAGGCCGACGCGGGGTCCGCAGCCAGCCAGGCTGGGCCACTCTTCGGCTCGCTATCGTGGACAGTTGTCTTGACTCCCGACACACGTCGGAGACATTCGTAGCGATGGGCCACAATTCTGACACTGGATCGCGGGCAGTCGTTGCCGCCACGTTCCCAGCTACGCCAGCTGAGGAAGAAGCAGCAGCGGGGCTGGCCTAAGGCCCCCGGCAGAGCAGTGTGGAGTCAACAGGGACGGTGGCCGCTGAGTTGGCTGCTGGCGCAGCCATCCTGACGTAATTGGAACTCTACAGCTGGTGAACAAGGCCAGCATGACACAGCGTTGCACTGCACAGGTCGCTGGGGCAGTGGCCTCAGCATTGCGGGGCCTGTGACGTGGACTGAGGTCAATGAAGCATTGTAGTGGAAACGAATAAATCATTTGAAAAGCTCAGCCAAGTTTTAATACGGCACCTCCTGGCACCCATCCACTACAATCAGTTATTTTCTAGTGTTCCAATTTTTTTCTGTCAGTGTATATTAGGAAGTGGTTGTATGTATACCAAGTTTCTTAAAATATTATGACAGTAGGTGCCTGGGGAAACTCTCTACATTGTTTGGATAATCTTTTCTGTAGATTGAAAATTTTCTTTAATGTGGGTGAATTGCCCCAGAAGATAATTCCATCCACATACAATTGAGTGGAAGTACTCAAAGTAAGTAAACTCTGTGACGCTGATGTCTCCAATATATGAGATTGTCCTAATGCCAAAGATAGCTGAGGACATCCTTTTCATGGAGTTGAGCTCATGATGTTCTCAGCTAGTAGTGGACCAAGGACAGATCCCAGGGGAACTCCATAGAGTACCGTGCTGAATGAAATGTGTTTGGGCATCAATAGAGCTAGGTGTGAAGCTTTCAGTGACTACCATAGCAGAATATTGTCAAAAAATCTTTAACAAAACCCAAAGGAATTATGGTTCCAGTTAAAGGCTGTTAGTGACAATGAAGTAAGTGTCCAGTTTCTCACAGATGAGACAGGAGCTGAAACTGAGGGTAGCAAGACAAGAGCAGAAATGCTTAATTCTGGTTACAAATGTTCCTTTACAAAGGAAAACCCAGGACAAGTGCCTCAATTTATTTCTTGTATCACTAAAGAGCTGTGTGAAGTAAATACAACAGTGTCAGTGGCATTGACAAAGAAACAAGTCCTTAATAGTGAACAAAATTCCATGGCCAAGAGGACTCCCTATCAGACTCTATACTGAGCTTGGGGCTGAGTTAGATCCTATTTTTACTGTAATCTACCAAGGTCCTTCAAATAAAAAAAACAATGCTCAGTAGTTGGAAGGAAGCACATGTTACACCCATCTACAAGAAAGGTAGCAGAAGTGGTTCATAAAACTGCTGTCCAATATGCCTAACATCCACAGTTGTAGAAACTTAGAACACACTTTGAGCTGAGACATAATGAGGTATCTTCAACAGAATGACCTCTTTCATGCCAGCCAGCACAGATTCCAAAAACAGATTATGCGAAACTCAGCTTGCACTTTTCTCACATTACATACTGAAAGCCATGGGTAAAGGACATCAGGTAGATCCAGCATTCTCTGACTTCAAAAAAGCATTAGACTCAGTACCACATCAATGCTTATTATCAAAAGTATGATTGGCATTAGACTCAGTACCACATCAATGCTTATTATCAAAAGTATGATTGTATGACAGAAGTGTTTGAGCAGCCATAGGAAAGTCAATTCTGGGGTTCTGTGAAGCTGTTGAGGCAGATGGTTACATTGGGGTGAATTTAGTGGCACAGTAATTGAGGAAGTAAATGGGTCTTTTCCATGGTATTGCAGATTATGTTGAAGGGATAGGAAAACAGCAGAACAGGAAGGGAAGAGTAGAGCCCTTCAGACTGAACTGGGTAGTGCTAGGGAGGAACTGATGAGGTTAAGGGGGGAGAAGGGTGAAGACAGGTGGGAAGTGGTAGCAATGAACAGGGGCCACAGAAAGAGAACAGTATCTAACAGTTTCATCATTGGCACAAACAATAGATTTGCCTTGCTACCTCAGTCAACTAAGAGAGAAGCTCAAGTAGATGTAAGTGTAGTCAGCACTCAATAGACTTTCACTAGGAAACCAATTGCTTCAAAAAAAGTAGAAAGTAGGAGGTAAGTTCTGTAGTTACGTAGTAGCCATGGAAGAGGTGTGGGCCAAATCTTGCAAGAAAAATTACATGACAGGTACCAGGTCACAAGTATTTTCAAGCTGGGTGCATGTCTTAGCCAAGTGATAGAGGATGTAGGATTACTGTGCAAGGGTTTTACAAAGCAGGATCATGTTTTGGTAGTGGGTGGAGTGGGAAACAGTACTGATAGGGATCAGGGCTATAATATTGAGTGTAACCTATCTAACGACCTCCTTTGTTACACGCATTGTTTTGGTAGTGGGCGGAGTGGGAAACAGTACTGATAGGGATCAGGGCTATAATATTGAGTGTAACCTATCTAATGACCTCCTTTGTTACACGCATTGGATGACTGTTAATTGCAATAATTGTTCATGGAGCAATTAAATATTGTTGGCTGGGTCTAGTGGTAGTTTTAAAGAAAAAATACTCATCTTGTTTTTTAAGGATCTCCTTCAATCCGTGGCTTGTATTTCTTGTCTGGAAGCCAGGTTCTCTTGTATGTCTGGAAACCCTATGGGTTGACATATTTCTTGAAATGACATAGATGACAAACTGATTCATATGTAATTTTCATTTTTAATAGTCCTAGATGCCCTGCTGCCATCAATTTACAATGTTTACTCAGTGAAATACATTCTATTTGCACGGAACTCAAGAAAATTTTACATTTCTCCTTCCTTCCCACCAGAAAACATACCATCCACTGGCCCCAGTTAACATCGATCTGAAGTACATCAGTAAAGATATAGTCATACTAAGACCAAAACATAGAACATTGGATTGAAAATAATTTACAGAAAATGAAATTTACTCAACAGCATAATAGAAGAATTATGATAACATATATTCACATATTTTTGTACTTTCAACATTGCAGCACAGTCAGAAATTGTAATAATCTAATATATAAGTAATTGAGGCTGATAGTTTCTTATATATTATATTCACATAAACAAAAATACATCTTTTTGTATTACAGTAGTTTTATGAAATTTGTTCTTTTTTTATTTACTTTTTGTCACAGGGATTAATTGTGTTAGCATACCATATTATACAGTCAGAGTTTAAAACATTTCAAATAAGACCAGAAAAAGGATAAAATCATAAATTTGAGAATATACATGGTCCAAACAGCTAATTGCACATTACACACCCCCTGAGAGTTTCACTCACATTCCATTGCAAGAGAAAGTCTTGTAGGTGTGTACATTGTTTACAAATTTGAAAAGTAGAACGTGTAGTAACACAAGTATTTACGAAATTGTAGGTTTTTGTGATCTGGATAGTTGAAGGCGGGTAAAAAGAGGCAACTACTGAGTGCTGAATTGGAGGGTGGTGTCTGATGTTTCTTCATACTGCTGATGGTATTGATGATTTTTTTAACTCCCAGGATTATTTCCTACAACATTTTTCAGTGTATCAGCTTCAGAATCCAAAGTTCCCTAATCACATATATGAAATATTTCATGAGAAAAATGCAAGATAAACAAGGCTCTGAGAATCTGAATTTCGGAAAAAGAGAGAGAGAGAGAGAGAGAGAGAGAGAGAGAAACATCAAAATGACATCTTAACGGATTTGAAGTTAAGTGAAAAGGATACTTGGCAGGCTCTTAGGCGAAAGCAAATACTAACTCATCTTGAAAAAATAATTGAAAAATGTTACTTCCTGCAAGAAATTTTTTTTACGTTTTGTCAGATGTAATTATGCTATTGGATTTTGTACAAATACTAATTAGCAATATTAAAAAAGTACTTATATTAAGACAAAACTGTAAAGCAAATATTAATGCATAAGGGATAATAAGACTAAAACTAACACTCAACAATCAGTAAATTTTATTTTGGTTGCAGAAAATAATGAGATAAATTATTTGTTCTCTTATACACTTGATTTCTTAAAGTTACTCAATTTTTGAAATGTTAATACTATTTTGAAAACAGTATTCTCTGTTTCTTTCATCATAACTGTAAAATGCAATACCACTTGCAATATTCTAGATTACGATACCAATTTCACTACCAAAAAATGCGATACTATACCTCAGAAGCAAGTCGTCTGTGCCTTTTTGGCACCACCATGGCTTACAATACTATTTTACATTGTCAATAGTTCATGAAATACTGTGTGCAGCACGGACACAACTAAAACATCAAAGCATTTAATAAAATTGTGAATGCTACGTAAGCACTACTCAATTCCAGGATACTAGATTATGTTTATAGTAGTTCAAATAGAAGTCCAGTGCACTAACATGGCACAACTTCAATTGGGAATACCACGTAGTGTGTTTAAACATGCAGCTAAGTTCACTATCAATTTGGTTCAACTCATGGCTGAGGATACTATACAACATCAATGAAATAACTTATATCTAGAAGCACTATGGTGAATGTCCATAGAACAAGTCATGTAACTAACACTTAAAGCACAAAAACGAAAATGTGCTCTTAGGTAATACACAAAATTATATACTGTACACAGGTGTGAAAACAAGTACCCACAGATTTCAATAACTCTATGGATATCTTTTACACACTTCAGTGAAAATAAGATTTGTTTGCTTCTGAGTTCTGTGTCATAGACATCTATGCAAAATTGCATGGTGCCTTTTGCACTGTTTACAAGTAGTTCAAAGACAAAGAATAGAAATCATTTTACTAGTTATCAGACAGTATCTTCAAGGTATTGTTATGCAGTGTTTATGGGGTGTGGGTATAGTATTCAACGGCAAAATAGTCTTTGTAACTATTAGTATCATTCAAGAACCACCCCCACACTCACATCAAAGAAAATAACAAAACATCAAAGAAAATATGTAACAGCACTAAGATATTTACAAGTTACTCTGGGGGATATAGTTGTGTTGAAATACTTAACAACTAGAATTTCTGTACAGATAAATTTGACCATTACATGTTTCAATAAGTCACTGTGTGATTATAACACTTGGTGCACATCAAGAACAAGATAAATTCGGTATAAAGTCTCCTATCTGGGTAAAATTTTTCAAAAACTTAGTATATAGCTCGTCATGTTTTCAGGAAAGTAACAAAATATCTCCCACCTCTCATTACATTTCCAGAAACAGTAATGAAACAGTTATATTTCTTAAGTATATAGTATGATACAATAAGTAGTTCAATTCAAATAGCCTTTTGAGTACTGAATACATCAACTGTGAAGTGTTCAGATGTGTTGACCTGACTTACCTTATATGATTCAATGTAAGTACAAAAAATTTTCGTAAGTTCAGAAGTAAACAGTTTTCACCTCTCATTACCTTTCAGCATTGTAAAAGTATGTAGTGGTATTTAGATATAGTTGTTAACGCACTAAAAACATTCTCCAGTTTACTTCCTATTTTCAAGTACCACGTTCTTCACATTAATTACCAACAAGATGCTTACTCACTTTTCAGTGTACAGATTACTGACATGTTGCCTAATTACAAAAGATGTCACACTTCACAAAGAATCAACCTTTCTGCTTAAATATAATTGAGTATCTACTTGCACCTGTACTTCAAATAAAAAACAGCTTGCATTACAAACTATGCAGACTATGTGTGTCTTTCATATACTTTCTCTACAGTAAGGAAAACAGGTTTCCTAACCAGTCCCTAGCTAACATCATTCTCCTAATTACACCAGTAATACATCACTACTTCATTAAATACATCAAATATCTCCTCATTGCATCAACATAATAACTTTACCTCATATCGTCATAATATCACCTCATTACTCCACTAAATACCCCATAATACACTACTGGCTATTAAAATTGCTACACCACGAAGATGACATGGTACAGACACGAAATTTAACCGACAGGAAGAAGATGCTGTGTTATGCAAATGATTAGCTATTGGTTATTGTGATGCCTTGTGAAGGAGGAGAAATTAGAGTAAATTAGATTTACTTTCATTCCAATTGATCCACAGTGAGGAGGTCCTCCAGGATGTGGAACATATCAGAAAAACAACAATACATGACAAATATTTACAACTAAAACAAGTAAGCTAATGTACCGTTCCATAGGTCCCAAGTGGAATGATGGTCATTTTTTAATGAACACTATATGAAAGAGTCATTTTACAAATAGTAATGCACTGAATTTAAAATTAAAAAGTTTGTTTCTTTATTTTTAAGGTAATAACATGTAATACAACTACTATAATACTTATTCACGGTGAACACATTACTGCACTGAAATGATGCAGAAGTTAGATTGTACTTTTACACACACACACACACACACACACACACACACACACACACACACTTAAAAAAACCAAAGATGATGTAACTTACCAAACGAAAGTGTTGGTATGTTGATAGACACACAAACAAACACAAACACACACACAAAAGTCAGGCTTTCGCAACCCACAGTTGCTTCATCAGGAAAGAGGGAAGGAGAGGGAAAGACGAAAGGATGTGGGTTTTAAGGGAGAGGGTAAGGAGTCATTCCAATCCCGGGAGCGGAAAGACTTACCTTAGGGGGAAAAAAGGACAGGTACACACTCGCACACACACACACACATATACATCCACAAATATACAGACACAAGCAGACATATGTAAATGCAAAGAGTTTGGGCAGAGATGTCAGTCGAGGCGGAAGTGTAGAGGCAAAGATGTTGTTGAATGACAGGTGAGGTATGAGCGGCGGCAACTTGAAATTAGCGGAGGTTGAGGCCTGGTGGGTAATGGGAAGAGAGGATATATTGAAGGGTAAGTTCCCATCTCCGGAGTTCTGATAGGTTGGTGTTAGTGGGAAGTGTCCAGATAACCTGGACGGTGTAACACTGTGCCAAGATGTGCTGGCCGTGCACCAAGGCATGTTTAGCCACAGGGTGATCCTCATTACCAACAAACACTGTCTGCCTGTGTCCATTCATGTGAATGGACAGTTTGTTGCAGATCATTACCACATAGAAAACTTCACAGTGTAGGCAGGTCAGTTGGTAAATCACGTGGGTGCTTTCACATGTGGCTCTGCCTTTGATCGTGTACACCTTCTGGGTTACGGGACTGGAGTAGGTGGTAGTGGGAGGGTGCATGGGACAGGTTTTACACTGGGGGAGGGTTACAAGGGTAGGAGCCAGAGGGTAAGGAAGGTGGTTTGGGGATTTCATAGGGATGAACCAAGAGGTTACGAAGGTTAGGTGGACGGCAGAAAGACACTCTTGGTGGAATGGGGAGGATTTCATGAAGGATGGATCTCATTTCAGGGCAGGATTTGAGGAAGTCGTATCCCTGCTGGAGAGCCACATTCAGAGTCATATCCAGTCCCGGAAAGTATCCTGTCACAAGTGGGGCACTTTTGGGGTTCTTCTATGAGAGGTACTGGGTTTGAGGGGATGAGGAAGTGGCTCTGGTTATTTGCTTCTGTACCAGGTTGGGAGGGTAGTTGCGGGATCCGAAAGCTGTTTTCAGGTTGTTGGTGTAATGGTTCAGGTATTCAGGACTGGAGCAGATTCGTTTGCCATGAAAACCTAGGCTGTAGGGAAGGGTCCGTTTGATATGGAATGGGTGGCAACTGTCGTAATGGAGGTACTGTTGCTTGTTGGTGGGTTTGATGTGGACGGATGTGTGAAGCTGACCATTGGACAGATGGAGGTCAACATCAAGGGAAGTGGCATATGATTTGGAGTAGGACCAAGTGAATCTGATGGAACCAAAGGAGTTGAGGTTGGAGAGGAAATTCTGGAGTTCTTCTTCACTGTGAGTCCAGATCATGAAGATGTCATCAATAAATCTGTACCAAACTTTGGGTTGGCCGGCCTAGGCTTCCTCTAAGTGACCCATAAATAGGTTGGCATGCGAAGGGGCCATCCTAGTACCCATGGCTGTTCCCTTTAATTGTTGGTATGTCTGGCCTTCGAAAGCGAAGAAGTTGTGAGTCAGGATGAAAACGTCTCAAAAATGAGATCGACAGGAAGGGCAAAATGGCTAAGCAGGGATGGCTAGAGGACAAATGTAAGGATGTAGAGGCGTATCTCACTAGGGGTAAGATAGATACTGCCTACAGGGAAAATAAAGAGACCTTTGGAGATAAGAGAACCACTTGTATGAACATCAAGAGCTCAGATGGAAACCCAGTTCTAAGCAAAGAAGGGAAAGCAGAAAGGTGGAAGGAGCATATAGAGGGTCTATACAAGGGCGATGTACTTGAGGACAATATTATGGAAATGGAAGAGGATGTAGATGAAGATGAAATGGGAGATATGATACTGCGTGAAGAGTTTGACAGAGCACTGAAAGACCTGAGTCGAAACAAGGCCCCGGGAGTAAACAACATTCCATTGGAACTACTGACGGCCTTGGGAGAGCCAGTCCTGACAAAACTCTACCATCTGGGGAGCAAGATGTATGAAACAGGCAAAATACTCTCAGACTTCAAGAAGAATATAATAATTCCAATCAAACCAGGTGTTGACAGATGTGAAAATTACCGAACTATCAGTTTAATAAGCCACAGCTGCAAAATACTAACACGAATTCTTTACAGACGAATGGAAAAACTAGTAGAAACCGACCTCAGGGAAGATCAGTTTGGATTCCGTAGAAATACTGGAACACGTGAGGCAATACTGACCTTACGACTTATCTTAGAAGAAAGATTAAGGAAAGGCAAACCTACGTTTCTAGCATTTGTAGACTTAGAGAAAGCTTTTGACAATGTTGACTGGAATACTCTGTTTCAAATTCTAAAGGTGGCAGGGGTAAAATACAGGGAGCGAAGGCTATTTACAATCTGTACAGAAACCAGATGGCAGTTAGTTGAGGGACATGAAAGGGAAGCAGTGGTTGGGAAGGGAGTGAGACAGGGTTGTAGCCTCTCCCCAATGCTATTCAATCTGTATATTGAGCAAGCAGTAAAGGAAACAAAAGAAAAGTTCAGAGTAGGCATTAAAATCCATGGAGAAGAAATAAAAACTTTGAGGTTCACCGATGACATTGTAATTCTGTCAGAGACAGCAAAGGACTTGGAAGAGCAGTTGAATGGAACGGATAGTGTCTTGAAAGGAGGATATAAGATGAACATCAACAAAAGCAAAACGATGATAATGGAATGTAGCCGAATTAAGTCGGGTGATGCTGAGGGGATTAGATTAGGAAATGAGACACTTAAAGTAATAAAGGAGTTTTGCTATTTGGGGAGCAAAATAACTGATGAAGGTCAAAGTAGAGAGGATATAAAATGTAGACTGGCAATGGCAAGGAAAGCGTTTCTGAAGAAGAGAAATTTGTTAACATCGAATATAGATTTAAGTGTCAGGAAGTCATTTTTGAAAGTATTTGTATGGAGTGTAGCCATGTATGGAAGTGAAACGTGGACGATAAATAGTTTGGACAAGAAGAGAATAGAAGCTTTCGAAATATGGTGCTACAGAATAATGCTGAAGATTAGATGGGTAGATCACATAACTAATGAGGAATTATTGAATAGGATTGGGGAGAAGAGAAGTTTGTGGCACAACTTGACCAGAAGAAGGGATCGGTTGGTAGGACATGTTCTGAGGCATCAAGGGATCATCAATTTAGTATTGGAGGGCAGTGTGGAGGGTAAAAATTGTAGAGGGAGACCAAGAGGTGAATACACTAAGCAGATTGAGAAGGATGTAGGTTGCAGTAGGTACTGGGAGATGAAGAAGCTTGCACAGGATAGAGTAGCATGGAGAGCTGCATCAAACTAGTCTCAGGGCTGAAGACCACAACTACAACAACAACATGAAGCTGGCTAAGGTAATGAGGGAAGAGGTTTTAGGTAGGGTTGCAGGTGATCTGCGTGAAAGGAAGTGCTCCATTGCAGCGAGGCCCTGGATGTGTGGAATATTTGTGTGTAAGGAAGTGGCATCAATGGTTACAAGGATGGTTTCCGGGGATAACAGATTGGGTAAGGATTGCAGGCGTTCAAGACAGTGGTTGGTCTCTTTGATGAAGGATGGGAGACTGCATGTAATGGGTTGAAGATGTTGATCTATGTAGGCAGAGATATGTTCTGTGGGGGCTTGGTAACCAGCTACAATGGGGCGGCCGGGATGATTGGATTTGTGAATTTTAGGAAGTAGGTAGAAGATAGGGGTGGGGGGTGTCGGTGGGGTCAGGAGGCTGATGGAGTCAGGTGAAAGGTTTTGTAGGGGGCGTAAGGTTCTGAGGATTCCTTGAAGCTCCGCCTGGACATCAGGAATGGGATTACCTTGGCAAACTTTGTATGTAGTGTTGTCTGACAGCTGACGCAGTCCATCAGTCACATACTCCTGACGGTCAAGTACCACGGTCGTGGAACCCTTGTCTGCCGGAAGAATGACAATGGATCGGTCAGCCTTCAGATCACGGATAGCCTGGGCTTCAGCAGTGGTAATGTTGGGAGTAGGATTAAGGTTTTTCAAGAAGTATTGAGAGGCAAGTCTGGAAGTGAGAAATTCCTGGAAGGTTTGGAGAGGGTGGTTTTGAGGAAGAGGGGGTGGATCCCGCTGTGATAGAGGACGGAACTGTTCCAGGCAGGGTTCAATTTGGATAGTGTCTTGGGGAGTTGGATCATTAGGAGTAGGATTAGGATTATTTTTCTTCGTGGCAAAGTGATATTTCCAGCAGAGAGTATGAGTGTAGGTCAGTAAATCTTTGATGAGGGCTGTTTGGTTGAATCTGGGAGTGGGGCTGAAGGTGAGGCCTTTGGATAGGACAGAGGTTTCGGATTGGGAGAGAGGTTTGGAGGAAAGGTTAACTACTGAATTAGGGTGTTGTGGTTCTAGATTGTGTTGATTAGAATTTTGAGGTTTCTTGGGGGGAGTGGAGCTGGAAGTGGGAGATTGAGTAGATGGGAGAGACTGGGTCTGTGTGCAATGAGAGGAGGTTGAAGTTTGCTGGAAAGGTTGTGGAGGGTGAGCGAGTTGCCTTTCTGGAGGTGGGAAACCAGGAGATTGGATAGTTTTTTGAGGTGGAGGGTGGCATGCTGTTCTAATTTGCGGTTGATCTGTAGGAGGATGCTCTGAACAGCCGGTGTGGATGTGGGAGAGGTTAGATTGAGGACTTTTGTTAAGGATAGGAGTTGACGGGTGTGTTCATTGGCTGAGATGATGTGTAGGTGAAGGATTAGGTAGGTGAGGGCTATGGATTGTTCAGTTTGGAACTGGTATAGGGACTGATGGCAAGAAGGGTTACAGCCAGAGATGGGAACTTTAAGTGTGAGGCCTTTGGGGGTAATGCCAAATGTCAGACAAGCCTGAGTAAATAAAATATGGGAGCGTAATCTGGCTAGGGTGAAGACATGTTTGCGGAGGGAATGTAAATAAAACTTAATGGGGTCATTGTGGGGATGTTGTGAGGGTGACATGGTATTAGAAGGTGGAAAGTGTAACATGAGGCTGAAATAAAAATATATGGGGAGAGATAAAGGTGAACTAGAAAACAAGTGGGCATCTGGTGTGACAAAAATCGAAAAAGTGTTTGTTAAAGCTGAGCTATGTTGATCCTGTGATGTACTTGGTTTGGTAAACAACGATGTGCACAAAGGTTAGGTGGTTGTGTTGCCGCCAAAACACTTTAAAGGGTGGAGAAATTTGGGAAAATTTCGAAAAAACTGCGTGTAAATGTATTTAAAGGTTTGGTTTTGTGGTGGCAGATTATGAAAATGAGGCTAACAATTGTCTGACGAAGAAATAATGACGTTAAAACCTGTGGGAAGCGGCTAAAAATGTTTGCCAAGTTTGTCAAGGTAATCCCATTCCTGATGTCCAGGCGGAGCTTCAAGGAATCCTCAGAACCTTAGGCCCCCTACAAAACCTTTCACCTGACTCCATCAACCTCCTGACCCCATCGACACCGCGCACCCCTACCTTCTACCTACTTCCTAAAATTCACAAACCCAATCATCCCGACCGCCCCATTGTAGCTGGTTACCAAGCCCCCACAGGAAGTATCTCTGCCTACGTAGATCAACACCTTCAAACCATTACATGCAGTCTACCATCCTTCATCAAAGACACCAACCACTTTCTCGAACACCTGGAATCCTTACCCAATCTGTTACCCCCGGAAACCATCCTTGCCGGCCGGAGTGGCAGAGTGGTTCTAAGCGCTACAGTCTGGACCCGCGCGACCGCTACGGTCGCAGGTTCGAATCCTGCCTCGGGCATAGATGTGTGTGATGTCCTAAGGTTAGTTAGGTTTAAGTAGTTCTAAGTTCTAGGTGACTGGTGACGTAAGAAGTTAAGTCCCATAGTGCTCAGAGCCATTTGAACCATTTTGAGCCAAACCATCCTTGTAACCATTGATGCCACTTCCTTATACACAAATATTCCGCACATCCAGGGTCTCACTGCGGAGGAGCACTTCCTTTCACCCTGATCACCTGCCACACTACCCGAAACCTCTCTTCTCATTACCTTAGCCACCTTCATCCTGACTCACAACTTCTTCACTTTCGAAGGCCAAACATACCAACAATTAAGGGGAACAGCCATGGGTACTAGGATGGCCCCCCTCATATGCCAACCTATTTATGGGTTGCTTAGATGAAGCCTTCTTGGTAACCCAGGCCGGCCAACCCAAAGTTTGGTACATCTTCATGATCTTCATGATCTGGACTTACAGTGAAGAAGAACTCCAGAATTTCCTCTCCAACCTCAACTCCTTTGGGTCCATCAGGTTCACCTGGTCCTACTTCAAATCATATGCCACTTTACTTGACGTTGACCTCCATCTGTCCAATGGTCAGCTTCACACATCCGTCCACATCAAACCCACCAACAAGCAACAGTACCTCCATTACGACAGCTGCCACCCATTCCATATCAAATGGACCCTTCCCTACAGCCTAGGTCTTCATGGCAAACGAATCTGCTCCAGTCCGGAAGCCCTGAACCATTACACCAACAACCTGAAAACAGCTTTCGCATCCGGCAACTACCCTCCCGACCTAGTACAGAAGCAAATAACCAGAGCCACTTCCTCATCCCCTCAAACCCAGAATCTCTCACAGAAGAACCCCAAAAGTGCTCCACTTGTGACAGGATACTTTCTGGGACTGGATATGACTCTGAATGTGGCTCTCCAGCAGGGATACGACTTCCTCAAATCCTGCCCTGAAATGAGATCCATCCTTCATGAAATCCTCCCCATTCCACCAAGAGTGTCTTTCTGCCATCCACCTAACCTTCGTAACCTCTTAGTTCATCCCTATGAAATCCCCAAACCACCTTCCCTACCCTCTGGCTCCTACCCTTGTAACTGCCCCCAGTGTAAAACCTGTCCCATGCACCCTCCCACTACCACCTACTCCAGTCCTGTAACCCAGAAGGTGTACACAATCAAAGGCAGAGCCACGTGTGAATGCACCCACGTGATTTACCAACTGACCTGCCTACACTGTGAAGCTTTCTATGTGAGAATGACCAGCAACAAACTGTCCATTTGCATGAATGGACACAGGCAGACAGTGTTTGTTGGTAATGAGGATCACCCTGTGGCTAAACATGCCTTGGTGCACGGCCAGCACATCTTGGCACAGTGTTACACCATCTGGTTTATCTGGATACTTCCCACTAACACCAACCTATCAGAACTCCGGAGGTTGGAACTTGCCCTTCAATATATCCTCTCTTCCCGTTACCCACCAGGCCTCAACCTCCGCTAATTTCAAGTTGCTGCCGCTCATACCTCACCTGTCATTCATCAACATTTTTGCCTCTACACTTCCACCTCGACTGACATCTCTGCCCAAACTCTTTGCATTTACATATGTCTGCTTGTGTCTGTATATTTGTGGATGTATATGTGTGTGTGTGCGAGTGTATACCTGTCCTTTTTACCCCTTAAGGTAAGTCTTTCCGCTCCCGTGACTGGAATGACTCCTTACCCTCTCCCTTAAAACCCACATCATTTCGTCTTTCCCTCTCCTTCCCTCTTTCCTGATGAAGCAACCGTGGGTTGCGAAAGCTTGAATTTTGTGTGTGTGTTTGTGTTTGTTTGTGTGTCTATCAACATACCAACACTTTCGTTTGGTAAGTTACATCATCTTTGTTTTTAGATATATCTTTCCCACGTGGAAATATATATATACAAATCAGTTGGGTTTACTGAGAAATTCATCAATGGAGTAGAAGGAGTTGGCCACCAATAAATCCTTTAAGCTTCTCTTAAAGTGAATTTCGTTGGTTGTTAAGCTTTTTATGGCTGCTGGCAAGTTATTGAAAATGTGTGTTCCTGAATAATGCACACCTTTTTGCACAACACTAAGTGACTTTAAATCCTTGTGAAGATTATTCTCATTTCTAGTATCGATTCCATGAATTGAGCTGTTGGTATGAAAAAGTGATATATTTTTAATGACAAATTTCATTTAGGAATAAATATATTGGGAAGCAGTAGTTAGTATCCGTAGTTCCCTAAACAGGCTTCTGCAGGATGTTCTTGAGTTCACACCACATATAACTCTTACTGCATTGCAAACAGAGATTTGTTAAGACGCTTGAGCAGTTCTGTGGTGTGCTCCTCCCAGTTGAATTTATTATCTAGCTGTAATCTCAAGAATTTAACACTGTCCACTTCTTCTATCTTCTTGTCATCGTATTTTAGACATATACTCGTGGGACACTCCTTACAAGTTGTGAACTGCATGTAGTGTGTTTTTTCAAAGTTTAGTGACAAAGAATTGGCTAGGAACCAGTGATTAATGTCCACAAATATTTTATTAGCTGATCTTTCTAAGACTACACTTGATTTGCTATTAATTGCAATGTTTGTATCATCGGCAAACAAAACAAACTTGGCATCTGGTAATGTTACTGATGAAAGGTCATTCATATACACAAGGAAAAGTAAGGGCCCCAAAATGGAACCTTGTGGGACCCTACATATAATTAGTTCCCAGTTGGATGATGCCTGATAGCTTGATACATGTCTCTTTCCTAATAACACCCTTTGTTTCCTGCCAGAGATATAAGATTTGAACCATTTTGCAGCGTTTCCTGTTACACTATAATATTCTAATTTACTTAAAAGGATATTGTGATTTACACAGTCAAATGTCTTTGACAGATCACAAAATATACCAGTTGCCTGCAATTTTTTGTCTAATGAATTAAGCACATTTTCACTGTAAGTGTAGATACCTTTCTCAATATCAAAACCTTTTAGAAATCCAAACTGTGACTTTGACTGTATGTTATTTGAGATAAGATGGTTATAAAGCCGACTGTACATTACTTTTTCTAAAATTTTTGAGAATCCTGGCAACAGTGAGAATGGACGGAAATTTGATGCTATTTCTTTATCTCCCTTCTTAAACAGTGGCTTAACTTCAGCATATTTCAACCATTCAGGAAATATTCCACTGATAAACAACTGGTTACACAGATAGCTTAATATTTTACTTAACTCAGAATCACATTCTTTAATTAACTTTGTTGATATTTCATCATACCCAATTGATGTTTTTGATTTTAAAGATTTTATGATGGACATTATTACTGTTGGGGTAGTGAAGGTCAAATTCATATTATGGAAGTTACATGAAATGTCTGGTCTGAGGTATTCCATAGCAGCATCTACCGAACCTGACAACCCCATCTTTTCAGTAACACTTATAAAATGTGTGTTAAAAAGATCTGCAACACTATACACATCTGTCACCAATGTATCATTTACTCTTAATGCTATTTGTTCCTCTTCATGTCTGGTTCTACCGGTCTCCTCCTTCAGTATATCCCATATTGTCTTTATTTTGTTATCTGATATAACTATCTTTTCCTTGTAATATATTTGCTTTGATGTCTGTATTACAGTCTTTAATATTTTGCAGTATTTCTTGTAATGTGCTATGGCATCAACGTTGGAACTGTTTTTGGATTGACAGATACAGTTTTCTTTTTGTTTTACAAGATACCCCTATTCCTTGATTAGTCCATGGCTTCTTTGTAGACTTTGCTCTAACCTTGGTAGGTTTTGGGGGAAAAACAGTGTTCGAATAAGGTAAGCACTTTATTAGCAAAAGTGTTATATTTTTCATTCATGCCATGAGCACTGTAAACATCTGTCCAGTGAATGTCTCTGAGGAGTGTCCTAAAATAAGCAATTTTTGGCTTACTGATTACCCTCTTGAGCTCAGATTTGACAGATTTTATATCCTGTTCAGTATTAACATTTAACAGAAGGAACTGCATGTCATGATCTGAGAGGCCATTGACTATTGGTTTTGTAATACAATTTTGTTCATTGGACTTTTCTATAAATATATTATGAATGGCTGTTTGTGAGCAATTGGCTACCCTAGTGGGGAACTTTACAGTGGGAATTAGGTTGAATGATAGTGTTACTAACTCAAATAAGTTCTTATTGGGAGAGTCGTTAGGGAAATCTACATTGAAATCACCAGCAACCACTATTTCTTTGTTTTTGGTTGTTAAATGGGCCAGTACATCTGCAAGGTGGTTTAGAAACAGATTAAAGTCACCTGCAGGTGCTCAATATACACTTAATATTATGCTGTTCTAGGAAAAATTTATGAATGTCTATGTTCTTAAATTTATGACAGTTCCTGATGAATGTGGCAACTCCGCCTTTCTCCATTTGTGATCTACAAAAGTGAGATGCTAACTTAAACCATCACGTTTCTGACTTTGATAAAGGTCGGATTGTAGCCTATCGCGATTGCGGTTTATCGTATCGCGACATTGCTACTCACGTTGGTCGAGATCCAATGACTGTTAGCAGAATATGGAATTGGTGGGTTCAGGAGGGTAATACGGAATGCCGTGCTGGATCCCAAAGGCCTCATATCACTAGCAGTCGAGATTACAGGCATCTTATTCGCATGGCTGTAACGGATCATGCAGCCACAACTCAATCCCTGAGTCAACAGATGGGGACGTGTGCAAGATAACAACCATCTGCACGAACAGTTGGACGACGTTTGCAGCAGCATGGACTATCAGCTCGGAGACCACGGCTGTGGTTACCCTTGATGCTGCAACACAGACAGGAGCGCCTGCGATGGTGTATTCAACGACGAACCCGGGTGCACGAATGGCAAAACGACATGTTTTAGGATGAATCCAGGTTCTGTTTACAGCATCATGATGGTCGCATCTGTGTTTGGTGACATCGCGGTGAACACACATTGGAAGTGTGTATTCGTCATCGCCATACTGGCGTATCACCCGGCGTGATGGTATCAGGTACCACTGGTTACACGTTCAGTCACTTCTTGTTCGCATTGACGGCACTTTGAACTGTGGACGTTACATTACAGATGTGTTGCGACCCATGGCTCTACCCTTCATTCGATCCCTGCGAAACCCTACATTTCAGCAGGATAATGCACAACTGCATGTTGCAGGTCCTGCACGGGTCCTTCTGGATACAGAAAATGTTCGACTGCTGGCCTGGCCAGCACATTCTCCAGATCTCTTACCAATTGAAAACGTCTGGCCCATGGTGGCCGAGCAACTGGCTCGTCACAATACGCTAGTCACTACTCTTGACGAACTGTGGTATCGTGTTGAAGCTGCATGGGCAGCTGTACCTGTACACGCAATCCAAGCCCTGTTTGACTGAATGCACAGGCGTATCAAGGCCGTTATTACAGCCAGAGGTGGTTGTTCTGGGTACTGATTTCTCAGGATCTATGCACCCAAATTGCGTGAAAATGTAATCACATGTCAGTTCTAGTATAATATATTTGTCCAATGAATACCCGTTTATCATCTGCATTTCTTCTTGGTGTAGCAATTTTAGTGGCCAGTAGTGTAATGATCAGCTAAGAAAAATCCCCTGCGTCATCTTACACAGTAGATCAACTTCACAAAATAACATCATGTAGCAGTAGACCTCACAACTGGTAATGCTTTTCCTCTAACAATAGAAACAGACATTACACTATCGTATGTAATCAGTGCATTGCTTGCAAAAGTCATTACTACGTAGGTTGGAACTTAAATAGTAGCAACACTGCTGTGGAGACACTATGCAATGGAATGTGCTGTTGTTGCTGATAGCACACATTGTTGACATACCTACCTTACCTCAGAGCAAATGGACTCGCCCGTCCCACGTCACTTGCTTGGCCACAATCGAGGGAAACACAGTCATTCGTGAGTGAGCGGACTAACGTAACGGTATCACTATGTTTTCGAAACAGGAACAACGGAATTGGATCAAGATTGAATGTGCCAGAGGTCGTACAGCACGACAGTGTCATCAAGGTCTTCAAGAGGCGTGTGGGGAATTGGCATTTTTGTACAGAACAGTGGCATGTTGGTAAAAGCATTTAACGAAGTTCTGCAAACTGTGGCAGACTTGCATCGGGCAGGTCGTCCTAGCGTGTCTGAAGAAGAAGTGCATGCTGTTGCCGCGTTAGGGGACAGTGATCGACGCCCTAGGATTCGTGAGCTCATCCACGAAACCTTCGGATCCAGAAGGAAAGCCTGGGCATGTGAAAAGTTCCATCTGCATGACTTGACGGAAATGCAGAAATGGATGCGTTACGACGTTGCTCAGATGCACTTGGAGCGCTATGAGCGCGATGGACAAGCTTTCTTACGCCATATCGTAACACTGGATGAGACTTGGGCCACATCGTACGAGCCAAAACTGAAACGCCAATCCAACGAATGGCGTTATTATGGGTCGCAGCGAAAGTTGAAAGTGCGTCAGAGCCCTATATGGTGAAAGTTACGGGGATTCTCGTGTACGACTGTGATGGTGTTATTCTAACGCATTACGTTCCTCCACGGCAGACCGTCAGTGCACAGTATTACTGTTCAGTTTTGGAGCATCACCTGCGACCAGCTTTGCGAAAGAAGCGGCGACGCTTTCTCTGCAACCCACCCATTATTTTGCATGACAATGTGCGGGCGAATACAGCACAAGCTGCGGCTGCTCTGTTCAGTCGATGGGACTGGGAAGTACTGCACCATACACCATACTCCCAGGACTTAAGTCCTTGCGACTTGATTCCGAAGATGAAGAACCACTTCGTGGCATTTGCTTCAGAACTATTCCATATATTTGACAGGCACTAGACCGCTCCATTCACACCATCAACAGAACAGGCTCTGCTAATGGTAGACTACGCTTTCCACATTGCTGGCAATGGGTTCTACACAATGCTGGTGACCGCTTTGAAGGACAGTAACAGGTGCAAACATGTAACTCTTTTGTATCGGTTGTGAAGAAATAGTTGCCACTATTTAAGTTCCAACCCTTATATATATTGAGTGTCTGTGTTTTTTATTTATTTTGAAAACATAAGGGATGTAGTGTACGGCCGGCCGGAGTGGCCGAGCGGTTCTAGGCGCTACAGTCTGGTACCGCGCGACCACTACGGTCACAGGTTCGAATCCTGCCTCGGGCATGGATGTGTGTGATGTCCTTAGGTTAGTTAGGTTTAAGTAGTTGTAAGTTCTAGGGGACTGATGACCTCAGATGTTAAGTCCCATAGTGCTCAGAGCCATTTGAACCATTTGGATGTAGTGTATGTACTTCATTAAACTGAAGGATACAATTTTAAAACATAGAGGACATACTTTATTAAATCCAAAAATACATTAATTTTCAAAGAAAACTTAGTCATTTAGTGTATACTGTACATAATTATACAGTTGTATCACGCACTATGAAACATGTCCCTAATTTTTAACTGGTGCAATGATGATACATGACAGTGGCATGCTTTATCGTGCAACTACTTTACAAGCATTACATCAGTTCTGCATGTATCTGGTTGTTGCATAATGTACTCCAGGAAGACCTCAGCAGCTTCAGTACCAGCAGTGTGAGAAGTCTTCATGCTCTCTCCTCCTGTGGCCTCTTCTTCATCACTTTCATCATAACTTTCTTGCACGCTTTTGATTACTTCTTCATCTGTTAAAGTCTGGTCCGTTTCACAGATTTCCTCATTCAGCCACTTAGTAACATAATCATCATCTCCTCCAGGAAGGTTGTGATCATGTCAGTGTATGAAGTAATATTTATAATTCCGAACTGACTGGCTCATCGCTGTCACTCACTTCTGGATCCAACTTGGCATCAAGGGATGGCCACAATTTTCTCCAGCTCTTCATTGTGGTAGCCGTCTCCACTTTATCCCATGCATTGGCTGCTTGGAAAAGTACATCACATACGTTAAGTGCTTTCCACGCCTTCAGCATGGTCTCGACAGAGTCATTTTCACTTTCTTTCAGCAAGGAGATGAGAAGTGAATGTCGTTAATGACGTTTAATTGATTCCAAAACTCTCTGGTCCATGAGCTGAATTAGGGCTGTCACATTGGGTGGGAGAAAGAGTGCGTGTACATGTATACCATCAGACTTTAGAGAAACAAATGAAGGATGACTAAGAGCATTGTCAATTATAAAGATTGCTTTCAGTGGAAGCTTTTCCTTCTTTAGCTCTTTTCTCACTGCTGGTACAAACGTTTCATGGAACTACCAAGAGAATATTTATCTGTCCATCCACGCTTTCTTCTGAACGCAATACTGCACTGGTGCAGTATTTATGTCAGTGTGTTGAAAACAACATGGATGTTGGGATTTTCCAATCACCATGAGCAGTAGTTTATGATTCTCATTTGTATTACAACATGCCATTAATGTTACCCGCTGTTTATGTTGCTTGTAACTACAAGCTTCCTTCTCGTTCTTGGCAGCTAATGTTTTTAAAGGAAGTATCCTGTAAAAGAGTCCTGTTTCATCAGCATTATACAAGGCATCAGTAGTTAAATCTTTTTCCTCTGTTATCTTCCATATCTTGCTTACAAACTCATCAGCATCCTTATCATTAGCTGAGTGACTTTCCCTGAATGCCATGTCATTTTTTTCCAGTTTGATAGCCAACCTTCGCTTGCTGCAAACAAGTTTCTACCACCAAGTTGTTAAATGCAGCTGCTTTCTCATTTATAATCGGGCCACTGACTGGAATTCCTTTACTGCATTGTTGTATGAACCATCTATAAAGAGCTACGTCCAGTTCTTCGTTCTCACTCTTTCGCGTAAATTTCCGTTTTCCCAGCTCACTGTCGAGTAACATCATTTTTCTTTTTGATGTCATAAACCGTTGCTCGTCCAACATTGAACTCAGGAGCAATGGCTTTCTACGAAGAACCTCGATTTAACTTATTTAAAATTTCAAGTTTCTTCTTGAGGTCTAGCGTAATGTGTTTCCCTTTAGAAGACATGAGTCCGAACTGTAAAGAAAGGTACAATTTCAAACAGAGTATATAAAGCATTATTCAACTAAGCATTGTTGCGAACAATAATTCACTGTGCACGTGTTTTTGGATGTGCGCTGGATTACTGAGAGGCCAGATTATCGAGGGCCGGATTAGCGAGAGTCTAGTGTACTCCCTACAATTACTTCATTACTTTCAAATACACTTCACCAGACAACTGTACTTTCCCTTGTTACATCATATAAACACTTTGAAAACTAGTGCATGACACTAAATATCTCATGTGTACTCTTCTGCTAATAGCTGTATATATCCCACATACTTCCTCAATATTTACCAAAAATTGTGTATACACTATGTACTAATCTCATTACTCCTGCAATTATACAGGGTGTTACAAAAAGGTACGGCCAAACTTTCAGGAAACATTCCTCACACACAAAGAAAGAAAATATGTTATGTGGACATGTGTCTGGAAATGCTTACTTTCCATGTTAGAGCTCATTTTATTATTTCTCTTCAAATCACATTAATCATGGAATGGAAACACAGCAACAGAACATACCAGCCTGACTTCAAACACTTTGTTACGGGAAATGTTCAAAATGTCCTCCGTTAGCGAGGATACATGCATCCACCCTCCGTCGCATGGAATCCCTGATGCGCTGATGCAGCCCTGGAGAATGGCGTATTGTATCACAGCCGTCTACAATACGAGCACGAAGAGTCTCTACATTTGGTACCGGGGTTGCGTAGACAAGAGCTTTCAAATGCCTCCATAAATGAAAGTCAAGAAGGTTGAGGTCAGGAGAGCGTGGAGGCCATGGAATTGGTCCGCCTCTACCAATCCATCGGTCACCGAATCTGTTGTTGAGAAGCGTACGAACACTTCGACTGAAATGTGCAGGAGCTCCATTGTGCATGAACCACACGTGTCGTACTTGTATGAAGTCATGATAATGTGCTCCATTGAGCGTAGGTGGAAGAACGATACTAAAATGAGCTCTAACATGGAAATTAAGCGTTTCCGGACACATGTCCACATAACATCTTTTCTTTATTTGTGTGTGAGGAATGTTTCCTGAAAGTTTGGCCGTACCTTTTTGTAACACCCTGTATAACCTTTTACACTTACATGTTTACTGGTTACTCAGTGTTCAATATAATTTGATATACTGGTACATTTTATAAAATTACATTACCTTACCATTTTGGGACAATCGAAAAACTTTTTTCACTGCAAGTAGAAAAACATCCTCCTGCGTTACTTTTGTACTCAGAAAATTATCAAATAGCTGTTAATTCTCTAAATTTTACATAATCAGTGTTGTATAGGTTTCATGTTTCTGTTTACTGCCAAAAATGACGGTTCAGCAATGTTTCTGCCAACCGAGAGGGTTTCAGTTTAACCTATTACCTCTACTATCATTATCTTTCAGATGTGGGGAGGCGACTGGTTGTTATTTGTGCTCAGTCCGCCTCTATTTTCAAAATTCCTATAACTATTTCTGTTCTCAGAATTTCTGTCTCATAAAACTGTTGGTCCCCGTGGTTTGGTCCTACATCCTGATAATATCTAAAATTATTTGGATTCATGTCATTCCTCCCCAGGGTGCTATTGTTATGTCCTTGCTTAAAATTGCCATTATTATTAGTATTTCTATCATGATTGTGGTTACTCTAGTTTGGCCTTCTGAAATCAGTACTGTGTTGGCCAAACCCTTTATATGCCCTGTCTAACTTTTCTACATATTTTAGGATCTGGACTACAGGATCTACAGGCCCATAAACTAATCCCATTTGAATTCTTTCTGGTGGCCTTCTCTTAAGTGCACCTATATGAGTCAATTCATCCAAAGGTTGGTCTAAGTGTGCAAGTTTCATTATTCGGTCTTTGAAAAACTTTTATACCCCCTCTGTACATTCGACCTGTGGCAACTAAAGGCGGTCGGGCGGCTGGCAGCCGCGATCAGCTGACAGAACGCAAGTGTCAACGAGATTCGCGTACCGGCCGCGAGGAGCGCTGACATGTACTTAATCATTGCCGCGCTGTGACTTTTAAACGATGTGCTACGTTATAATTGTTCCGTTGTTGATTTCACAGGACGTTTCTGGGGAGTTCAACCCAAGTTTTCTTAAAGCTCCATTGGTTATTATTGTGTAATCACTGCCTATGTTATGTGTTCTTTCCTGAGTGATCTTCAATAAAAACATGATAAACACAGAAGACGTACTTCTTCCACAATAAGAACGCGATAGTTAGTCGCGAGCCTAACGCACAGTGGGAACGCGACATCTGGTGACGCCGACGTGATTGTGGCTAAGAAGACGAATCATCAGGACCAAGAAAGTAACATTCGTTAGGAGAAACATGACAGTTACACCAGAAACTCCCAAGATTTCAAGACTGGTAGTACGACTACCACCATTCTGGCCTCACAACCCCGCGTTATGGTTCGCACAAGTCGCGGCCAGTTTTCTTTGTGCAGGTGTGGAGTCGGATTCTACCAAGTTTGCATTGGTAGTGAGTCAATTAGACCATCGATACGCTGCCGAAGTACAGGATATTACAACTTCGGCGCCCAACACTCAAGGCCGAGTTAATTCGACGAGTATCCGCCTCGCAAGAGGAGAAGGTACGTCAGGTTCTAACACAGGAGGACATTGGAGACAAAAAACCGTCCCAATACCTCCGTCACCTGAGGAGCAAAGTCGATGCCGCATTGTGTGGCGAACAGGTGTTTAGTGTGTTGAATTGTGCCAAAGCATACACATAAATTCCGGGTGTTGAGAAAGATATCCCGAAGACAGCCGTTACAACGCCTTTTGTCTTGTTCGAAAGCTTATTTATGATGTCTGGCTTAAGAAACGCCGCACAAACAGGGTAACGATTCATTGATTCTGTATTACGAAGGTTACCATGTTGTTTTGCCTACCTAGAAGACATACTCGTCTTCTCAGCGACGCCAGAGGAACATGAACAGCATCTCATTGAAGTTTTTGAGCCCCTTGACAGGTATGGCATTTGTTTTGTTTTGAGCGTCACTAAGTGTGTGTTCGGACAACCGGAGATAACGTTTTTGGGTCACCTAATTTTTTCCGCGGGATTGTGCCCTTTGCCAGAGAAAGTTAAAGTCATTTTGAATATTCCTCACCCAGAGACAGCCAAAGAAATACGTAGAGCCCTCGGAATCCTCAATTTCTATCGCTACCATTCGCCACATGCGGAGAACTTCGAGAACCACTTACAGCAGCGCTGGCCGGTTCGAAAACAAAAGGCAAAGCGACCGTGCAGTGGTCACAGACAATGATAGACGCTTTCGAAACCACCAAGAAAAGCATAGCTGAGGCAACGCTTGTTGCTCACCCTGCTCTAGACCCGCCTCTTGCTCTCGTGGTCGATGCTAGCCAGGTGGCCATTGGCGCAGCATTGCAGCGATATGTGGACGAAGCCTGGCAGCCCCTCGCTTTTTTCTCTCGGAAATTATCGCCCGCTCAGCCACAATGGAGCGCTTACGACCGGGAATTGTTGGCCATTTACGCTTCCGTGAAATATTTCTGAATGCAGCTGGAGGGGAGAATATTTACTATTTATTCGGACCATAAACCTCTGACATTCGCCTTCCACCAGAATAACAACAAATGCTCGCCGAGGCACTTTAATCAGTTGGAATTTATTGCTCAATTTTCCACTGACATTAACCCTCAAACGGAGTGGTGACTTCTTAGTATTATGAATGGTGTTGTGGGGTCCAAAAGGATACCACTCAATTTTATCCATGAAAATTAATTTACTTTACTTTCATTAGAAATATTTATTTACGGATTCCTTAATTGCCTATGTTACAACACAAAACTTCAGTTAAACTAAAAAAATCTCTATAAAAATCACAAAAGGAAAACAAGTTCATGCAACACTACTTAACATTGAAATGAAATGCAATATAAAAATTCAAACTAGTTTATTGTATCAGATTTAACACGAAACAGTAATAGATTGCTGTGACATAAATATATAGTGTTTGAAAAATTAGCTGCATGTAATGAACATCAAATATGAATTGATACAGAATTTTTCACAAATTGTCAATAATCACCCGCATTCTCCTCTCCACGCTCTTTACAGACAACCGAACGACTGATTTGGCAAACTGGGCGACTGCAGCAGGTACAATGCTGGTTTGTCTTTTTCTCACTGGCACGTGGACAAAGAGCACATCGTTTCCTCTTTGAATCCAAAGTGGATATTTGTGATTTTGGGAGAGGAGTTCTTTTGGTTGTCTGCCATTCATCAGCCTCTCATTGAGATAGGGTTCAGTAAGCTGCCTGGCAAGTGTCTTGACGAATTCAAACTGGGAAATAGGTATGTACTTCTTGCAGGACGTTTGTATTACACACGAGTTAACTCCGAGTATGTTCAGAACTGCATAAAATACAGCAAGAGGTCATCTGCGTGTTCGTCTGCCTGTGCTGTAGGTAGCACACTTCTGGTCAAGAGTCTACGCCACATTTTGTGCTATTATAAAAGGAAATTATTTCTGGTTTTCCTGTTTTTGGATTTGTACTTTTTGAATGATGCATACTGGAAATCAAAATGACAGCTTTTCCTTTTGTAGGGACGTAAGAAATCAATGTCCTGTCATTTGTGAAGCCATAAAGTGTTGAACCTTCCACATGCCTCTTAGATGGCTGGAATTCGGGTGGAATTTCCTTTTTGTTTTTCCTCAATGTACCAACATAGGTCAACTTTCGTTTTTTCAACTCCGAAACTAATTCAATAGAGCCAAAGTAGTTGTCAGCTGTAATGTTATGGTTTGTACCGTAAATGGACTTCGCTAGTCTCAGGACAGATTGAGTAGGTTTCTGAAATTTCTTTTCTTCTGGTGTCAAGCCAATGCCATCACTGTCTTTTCCAGTGTATAAATAAGTATACAGAAGGTAATTTGTTTGAGCATCAGCTAAAATCATTATTTTCAGCCCATATTTTGCTGGTTTACTAGCCATATAAACGCTAAATGCGCATCTCCCACGAAAACCAACCAGCATTTCATCCACGCATGCATGTGTACATATGTTATAAAATGCCTGAGAATTGTGATCCATTCTATCGAAAATCCAAGAAACCTCTGCTGCAGGGTAATTTTTCCTCCTCTCATCTCTGCTAGTTATGTCATCAAATCTTAGGCAATAAAGAAATATCAGCACTCTCTTCATGGATAGTGTGGCGTGGAAAACATCTCTTCCAGTGCCGTCTGTTGCAAACATAGACTCCAGATTTTCATGATTAGATTTGAAAATGACACTGAAGTATAATAATCCAAATAGTGCCCTAAGTTCATTGACGTTCATGTCTCGTAGTTCTGTCGCTGCTGATCAGAAAATTTTGATTGATATGAAGAAATTTTCACATTGGTATGACTCACAATTTCTTCTAACATATCTCTGGTAAACAAACACTCCCACGCTTCCAATGGACTGCATGAGTCTCCCAATCGGCTTGCAGGGCCTTTCAGTGTAGGAACTTTTATTGTCAAGTTGTGGGCTGGTGTTCTCACATTCCTTTGAGGTTCTAGAGTGGACCACTTATACCTATTTATGCCATAGAAACTAGATGATTCCCCTCTATATTTATTTCCCTCTAATTTATCTGATTCACTAGAGTCACGACTTTGTTCTGAAGCAGTTTATGTTCACTGTTGTAAGAAGGGTCATTTTCATCGTCCAGATCATTTGCATCACTACCCTCTTCTCCTTCTTCTAGTTCTTCTAGCATTTTTTTCACAAAGTCTGGAAAACTTGGATCGAGCACTGACGTATGTGAACGAGAGCTCGAAGCCACAGTAACACTGAAAATAAATGAAAACACTCACTAAGCCTAAAAATAAAATGACATTTCGTTGATAAGTAAACTTTTGACGTAGGGCAAACAGAAACACTTATGGTGTCGTGGGGTCAATAATGGCACCACCCAAACTTTACAGCTGTGCACTGACCTGCGTAAGCAAATATTTAATAACCTCCTCGATATATGTCATCCAGGGGTAAAGGCAACGACGAAGCTGTATCTGGTCATTATGTGTGGCCGGCGATACAAAAAGATTTCTGTCAGTGGGCCGCGCATGTGTTAGTTGTCAACGCAGCAAAATTTCATGTCATGTTCACGCGCCAGTAGGCAAATTCTCAGACACGACCGAGAGGTTCACCCACGTCCACTTGGACGTCGTGGAACCTTTGCCACCCTCAGAGAGTCAACGCTATTTGCTAACCATCATTGATAGATTCACTCGCTGGACAGAAGCTATTCCAATTGACATTTCTGCCGAAACGCTGGCTGCCGCATTTATGTCCAACTGGGTCGCTCGTTTCGGCTGTCCATTACATATAACAACTGACGGAGGACGCCAGTTCGAGACTGAATTGTTTACTCAGCTGGGCAAGTTTTGCGGCGCATCACATCACGTAACAATGAGTTATCATCCAGCCAGCAACGGCATGGTTAAACGGTGGCACCGGTCCCTCAGAGCAAAGATGTAGCGTCTTTTTGAGACGCCAATCAGTTGTTACCTGACAGTGGCTTGACACGGCGAAAACAGGTTACTAATCTACATCTACATCTACATTTATACTCCGCAAGCCACACAACGGTGTGTGGCGGAGGGCACTTTACGTGCCACTGTCGTTACCTCTCTTCCCTGTTCCAGTCGCGTATGGTTCGCGGGAAGAACGACTGCCGGAAAGCCTCCGTGCGCGCCGAATCTCTCTAATTTTACATTCGTGATCTCCTCAGGAGGTATAAGTAGGGGGAAGCAATATATTCGATACCTCATCCAAAAACGCACCCTCTCGAAACCTGGACAGCAAGCTACACCGCGACGCAGAGCGCCTCCCTTGCAGAGTCTGCACACTTGAGTTTGCTAAACATCTCCGTAACGCTGTCACGCTTACCAAATAACCCTGTGACGAAACGCGCCGCTCTTCTTTGGATCTTCTCTATCTCCTCCGTCAACCCGACCTGGTACGGATCCCACACTGATGAGCAATACTCAAGTATAGGTCGAATGAGTGTTTTGTAAGCCACCTCCTTTGTTGATGGACTACATTTTCTAAGGACTCTCCCAATGAATCTCAACCTTGTGCCCACCTTACCAACAAATCTTTTTATATGATCATTCCATTTCAAATCGTTCCGCACGCATACTCCCAAATATTTTACAGAAGTAACTGCTACCAGTGTTTGTTCCGCTATCATATTATCATACAATAAAGGATCCTTCTTTCTAAGTATTCGCAATATATTACATTTGTCTATGTTAAGGGTCAGTTGCCATTCCCTGCACCAAGTGCCTATCCACTGCAGATCTTCCTGCATTCCGCTGCAATTTTCTAATGCTGCAACTTCTCTGTATACTACAGCATCATCCGCGAAAAGCCGCATGGAACTTCCGACACTATCTACTAGGTCATTTATATATATTGTGAAAAGCAAAGGTCCCATATCATTCCCCTGTGGCACGCCCGAGGTTACTTTAACGCCTGTAGACGTCTCTCCATTGAGAACAACATGCTATGTTCTGTTTGCTAAAAACTCTTCAATCCAGCCACACAGCTGGTCTGGTATTCCGCAGGCTCTTACTTTATCAGGCGACAGTGCGGAACAGTATCGAACGCCTTCCGGAAGTCAAGGAAAATGGCATCTATCTGGGAGCCAATATCTATATTTTCTGGGTCTCATGAACAAGCAAAGCGAGTTGGGTCTCACACTATCGCTGTTTCCGGAATCCATGTTGATTCCTACAGAGTAGATTCTGGATTTCCAGAAACGACATGATACGCGAGCAAAAAACATGTTTTACAATTCTACAACAGATCGACGTTAGAGATATAGGTCTATAGTTTTGCGCATCTGCTCGACGACCCTTCTTGAAGACTGGGACTACCTGTGCTCTTTTCCAATCATTTGGAACCTTCCGTTCCTGTAGAGACTTGCGGTACACGGCTGTTAGAAGGGGGGCAAGTTCTTTCGCTTATTCTGTGTAGAATCGAGTTGGTATCCCGTCAGGTCCAGTGGACTTTCCTCTGTTGAGTGATTTCAGTTGCTTTTCTATTCCTTGGACACTCATTTCGATGTCAGCCATTTTTTCGTTTGTGCGAGGATTTAGAGAAGGAACTGCAGTGCGGTCTTCCTCTGTGAAACAGCTTTGGAAAAAGGTGTTTAGTATTTCAGCTTTACGCGTGTCATCCTCTGTTTCAATGCCACCATCATCCCGGAGTGTCTGGATATGCTGTTTCGAGCCACTTACTGGTTTAAAGTGAGACCAGAACTTCCTAGGATTTTCTGTCAAATCGGTACATAGAATTTTACTTTGGAATTCACTGAACGCTTCACGCATAGCCCTCCTTACGCTAACTTTGACATCGCTTAGCTTCTGTTTGTCTGAGAGGTTTTGGCTGCGTTTAAACTTGCAGTGAAGCTCTCTTTGCTTTGTTGTTGAACCACGGTGGGTTTTTCCCGTCCCTCACAGTTTTACTCGTCGGCACGTACCTGTCTAAAACGCATTTTACGATTGCCTTGAACTTTTTCCATAAACACTCAACATTGTCAGTGTCGGAACAGAAATTTTCGTTTTGATCTGTTAGGTAGTCTGAAATCTGCCTTCTATTACTCTTGCTAAACAGATAGATGCACTAACAAGCAATTATTAGAGGAAGAAAATGCAATTCGTTTACGTTTCACATTATATATGAAATTTTTCTGTCAAGAAGCGAAGCATGAATCCATTAACACCCTTTTAATGAATCCAATGCATACATATTGTTACATTACATTTACATCTGCTGATTTCTCCGTCCAACCGAACACATTTTGCAAAATCCATAGCTTTTTCTTGCTGCTGTATATATTCGTCCTGCCTTCGATGGGACTTCACTGGCCTCAGATTCCATTTCAGAAACTATTGTTTTAATCCAAATATAATGAGTGTGTTTTCCTTTTAGCTTACGGCAGTCTGCTGTGGAAGATGGCTACTTGGGTTTTTATGAAGCTCATGAATTCTCTGTCCCCGCTTGTTATAACAGTTTCAAATTTAGAGAACCAACAGTTCCAGTTGTCATCGATAAATAGGATATATACAATGCAGCTAATTTTATGCAATTGTCTCTGCAAGGTGTTTCGCATTTGGAAGTTTTTACGACTATTTCTCCAACTGAAAAGTTGTTCTTGTCAGCTTATTTACTTACGCAGATTTTTACTCCCATTTAATTGACTGGAAGTATTATAACTTTCATTTTTCACTCTGTACGTTTCCTTTGCTCTATGGATACGGCTTGTTTAGTTGCGGGAGCGTTTGTTTTTCAGACTGAACGTGGTAAGGGCTAACATTAAGTACAAACCGTAATACGACATCGGTAGATTATTTTTGCAACACGAGCGACATACAGCTTTATTCTCCTTGTATATTTGCGGAAAATGAAAACAAAAATCACACTTAGGACCAATGAATGAATTTTATTAATAAATTATACACTATGTACGATGATACAAAGCTGCACACCTCAAGACAGACAATCTCGAACATCTGTCTTCTTGAAAGACAGTGTTTTGCATTACTTCCAACCGCCATAGCAATTGGCCACGGTTCGTTGTCGGATACATTGGCCGTACCAGATGGGATATCTTGCTCAGTGAAAGACAAGTGTGGTAACCACGTAATATGAAGAGTGTGTTGTTCTGCTGGAAGAGCTCATCTTGCTAATGTATAGCTTGTTCAGAACGTCTTGACAGACTTTACAGAGGGAAGCAAATTCCACCTGCCGAAGCACGACACACCGGCAACTATGGGTAGAATGGTGGTGGTGGTGGGGGGGGGGGGGGGACACAAGCCGCGCCTTCCTCACGCGAGCGCTTACTGTATCCGCGTACAGTAGGACAAATACTTTGAAATGTCAACTGCGGTAAAATGCAGACAATGTGTTTTTAGATCGCCAATGTTAGATGCATGCGGCCGCAAAACACTCGTGGCCTTATGTTTATTCCTGCCGGCTTTACCCGACCCATGACAATGGAGCCCTCGTACAGGACGTTGCGAAAACTTATAGGAACGGCCACAAACTGAACTAAGTTGTGTTGTGTATGTTCTACCAGACTGTTCAGTATTATTTCATGAAACACTGCAAGTATCTCGTAACATAACGTCTTTGTACTGTAGACAATTCTTTTTACTTTTCAAATATTTTTTATCAATAGTTCAACAAAGTTATTCTTTGTGTGATACCGGTAACACATTTTCGGGTGTATTCCACTTTGCGTTAATAGCTATCGGTGTTGACACCTGACGCAATCAAACGGGACTGTCATTCACTGGTGTGTCTCAAAATGGTTCAAATGGCTCTGAGCACTATGGGACTTAACTTCTGAGGTCATCACTCCCCTAGAACTTACAACTACCTAAACCTAACTAATCTAAGGACATCACACATATCCATGCCCGAGGCAGGATTCAAACCTGCGACCGTAGCGGTCGCGCGGTTCCAGACTGTAGCGCCTAGAACCGCTTGGCCACCAGAGCCGGCGGTGTGTCTCCAATGCTGCAACCAACGCGTTCTTTTGTAAACATTGCTTTTGCTGGTAGTACCTCCACAATAATGGTTATAGTTATTTAGCATACAACACAAAAATATAAGGACAGACAATCTTGGACATTTGATTCAGTACTGCGTAGTCTCCCATATCTACACCAAGGCATTCCAGCAACCGTACGTAGAGGAGACGACAGAGATACTGGGTGTTTTCTTGAAAGACAGTGTTTTACATTACTTCCACCTTCAGTGGCAACTGGTCAGGATTAGAATCGGTAATGCGGGCCACACCAGATGCGCTACGCATTTCGGGAGCCACGTTCCCATCATCTCTCTATCTGCATCATTCACACGCACTCGAAAAAGTATAAAACAGGCATATGATTAATTAAATTTATTAAATTAAATATATTCGGACAAAGTCTACGTCTTACTGTGAAATCGGCAACGTTTGTTTCTCCATTTTGCTTCGTCATAACTACGGCTCGTTCGAAAAAGTGTTCCTTTTCTGTACCATCGGTCTCGTCTGCATTACATCACATCACCTGTCTTTCGATGCTCTAGCGTGTTTCTGTAAACAAAATGTACGGAGCCAACCGTTGTCCATAGATAACAATACACTGCCTGCACCAACAGTTGCATAGAAATCATTTTGCAACATGAACTGCTCTGCTCTATTCCAGCGATCACACAGGGGACTCGAAGAAGCATGGAGGTAAGAAAAGATGGGAGCTGGCATTAGAGACACCCTGTACCTTGTTTTGAAGCCAGAGTGGGCGGTGCCCGGCGTCATTTTAAGTAGCCCAAAACATTAGCAGACTACTGTTTACGATTGCTTCTTGTTCTTCATTTCTGTCGTGTACGCGCAACAAGTGTTTCAAATACTAAAAATTACAGTTCTTACTTGTATTATAGTGTCAGGAAAGAATTTCAATCGTTTTTCTGTACTTGAATGAGTATTTGCTCTAGTAATACGACACATTTGGTCTCGTTAACGTAACTTATTTTTTGCTACTGTATTGCGGATAACCAAAAGCAGAAGGAAGTGGTATGGAAAGCATACCCTCGTAATCTATTTAATCTTGTATCTCTCTCTCCCTCTCTCTCTCTCTCTTTTAGTGTTAACGTTTGCAAAAAACTTACCTACGTGTTCTCTGCTAGCCCAATAAACGTGTGCAGTGAGGAAAGGAGCACGGCATTGTAACTTGTGCATGTCAACGAAGTAAATGCTTATTAACATGTCAAAGAAACAGGATTGCATAGAGGTATACCTCCATGCAGAATAGAGTTTCTGTTTCATTAAATTGTCAGTGCATTAGTCTAACTGTAGTTTACCCATCTTCTCACTTTGAAATTCTATCTATGATTCATTGTGTGGCCAGTAATAGCAACTTACAGGGTAGAAAAACGATATAATAGCATTGAGGGATGCTATGAATGTTTTAAAGGGAATGGTCTCATGGATATTTTCCTTTAACATGTATGTGAGTAAATTTTTAGTAACGATAACCTATCCTGTGTAAGATGTAGCCCTACCTGTCCAACTGTAGCCTATTTGCCTCTTTTCCCGGAATATTTCTCGTCAGTAACTCTGGCAGTTTTTCATGAGAAACTAAATGTAGCACAATTGGAATGTACGTCCACTTTGATGGTCTACTTGATATTTTGAATTTCATTTTGAGAGTTTCAGAGTATATAAGTCTACACCACGCTTACTAATGTACCAATAGTTAGTTACTCAGTTACATGTTCCACGTATTTTTTGCACGATAAATCGTAATAATATGGAACGGGTCATTATACATTCACACTAAAATTTTTTGTAAATATGCCCCCATGCTGATCATTTATTAGTTTTTACGTTTTTTAATTAAAGACAAAAATATGTTAGTCGGTAATTCCTACCCGTCACCATTTACACATTACAGTAATAGACAGTCTTCCGCGGAACAGGGGGAGTTATCAAAGAGAAACTTTTCCAGTTTAGTTCCAAATCTTACTTTGCTGTGTGTCAGCCACTTTATATTAATGGATAAGTGATAAAAACTTTTGGTTGCAGCGTTGTAAACCACTGTTTGTGCTACAGACAATCTTAATGTGGCGTAATGAATGCCATTTTTTCTTCTGGTGTTGTAAGTATGTACATCATTGTTCCTGTTGAAGTGCAGTGGATTATTTACAATAAACTTCATGAGGGAATAACTATACTATGAAACGGATAGATTGCTAAACACACGGCGAGCAGAAGGCAGGCACGACGAAAATAAATCTTCATACAAATTTTCAGCCAAAGCCTTCTTCAGAAAGGAAGCACCGCACACATCACACATTCATAGAATCATACGCACAAAACTCACGCACAGAGAACCCCTGTCTCCGGCTGTTCTAGCCAAAGGGGGCGGGGGGGGGGGGAGGATGTGAATAATGAATAATAATCATCAGCGAGAGCAATTTAGGGCATCAGATGATGCCGTAACAATTAGCGCGGTTACGTAGCCGTGTGTTGTGGGGGGACGAGACCTTTGATACAGTGTGGTTCGGATGTCGGAGCATTTGCGACGTGGAAGGCAGTGAAAAACACAGAAGGAAGAGAAATAACGGACACTGAGTAAAGTAAGGCAAACGTAAAGTCAAGTGATAGAAATAAAACCATTACAATAAAAGTAAACAGTTGAACAATAATTCATGTACACAAAAGAAAATATTGCTTGAATTGCTACACTTACGAATGAAACGTGGTTCCTTTAAACTTTAGATTACACCCGCATACAACGCAGGCTGGCATTTTTGTCGAAACAAATACGTCTCCAGACAATCAAAGCACCCAGCACTGTCGGAACTGGGCATGGGCACGTGACTTCACGGGGAAGTATCATCGCGGTGAACCTAATGTTTTGGGCTAGTTAAGACGGCGGTTATCGGCTTCAAATTTGTGACTTTATGATACCTCCCTTCTTTTTTTTTTACCTCCATACAAGAAACATCATTGTCAAAAGTTATCCAACATCTTTGCCTAGCAACGTCAACAACGTTGATAATTCGGATCGCTCTCAATAATATTTATAACAATTAAGCATTAAATTTTGGCGCATTGTCTTTCCGGCTTCTGCCGGCAATGGGCACTTAAAGAAATTCAACGACAGGTGTATCCAGATTGATTGCCGTACGATGTGTACGGAGGATAGTATGCCCGACTGCAAGGGAAGGTGTGCCTAAAGGAACTGCGGTATTAACATGTGGCAGCAGCTGTAAGTAGGATCATTAGAACTAGTCATAGATTATTAGATGCAGGTGTTTATGGATGTAGTGGTCTAGCAAATAACCGTAAACGCCCAGCGGATGTACCTGCAGATGCTAAGAGCGATATTTCTAGCATGGTCTCTGAAATTTGTTCATTTATTTATTCCTGTTCTCTTGATCCACTAACCAAAAAAATTACATGAATATGGAAGAAGTAATGTTTAACAATGAAAAAAATTAAAGACTGAGATATTGTAACCATATATGTGAACCGTAGTAGAATGGCAGTAAATAAATCTGTTAATAATTAAACATTCTAACATAACACGTGCACAGGAACAAAATATGCTAATTTTCGCAAACTTGAGCGGTTATTACAGTGAAACTGAGGTATATAACAATAAAATCATACATTACAGTTATTCTACATTATAAGCTATGAAGCTGCTAAAATTAAAGTGATCAATAAACTGAGTATAAAAAATTTCAGTGATGATGTAGGCTGTAGTATTCATTCACGAAAGAGTAATAACAAATATTACGTGTACAGTTGTCATTCAAACTGCAGTCGAGAAATATTTATATAAAAAATTCATTGAGACTCTAAAAAGAGTTTTCAGGAGGATACTTCATAAATTTGCACTTAAATTGTAGCATTACACTTGTAGGACTTATTATGTCAGATGGGAGTGCATTGAACACCTTTGTGCTTGAGTAATGTGCCCACTTTTGCGACTCAAGTTTTTACTGCCGATATGCAAGTCGTGGTTTTGTCTTCTGTCATGGCCACGATATGCGCTACTGGTTTTGTACATGGAATGATTCTTAAGTACAAAGCACATAAGGGGTACGATATACTGCGAGGACATTGATAATTTTTTGTTTTTAAAAAAGATTTCTGCTTGAATGATTTGTCTTAACGGCACTTTGAATTCGGATTGCTCTTACAAATCTGAGTTCTGTCCGTGCTCCCTGCGATGTTGTTATACCAGACACTGTAAGCGCACTTTGACACAAATACCGTTGCTGTTCGTGTCACTCGCAGTAATTTCACCTGTACTTTTAGATTCCTGCCTAATGATACCCTTCAAAATCGTTATAGAGTCTTAGAAAACAGTGAAGCATTTGTGACAAGCAAGACTGTAGGTACGACTGCGTCTCGTTTCACTCGCAGTAGTGTAAGCTGTGCTATTAGATTCTCGCACAACTACATCCTCCAAAAATATCACATGTTCCCAGGAAACAGCAGCAAACAAGACTGCAAATGCAGTTGCTACTCGTTTCATCCAATGTATTGTAAGTCGTGCTGTTAGGTTGACATCCTCGGAAATCGCGACGTATACTTGGGAAACAGTGAAGCATTTTTGACACGCAAGCTGTGCTATAAAGTTCCAGCCTAACCACAAACTGCAACACCGTACCATAATCACAGCAAATTGCAAAGTATTTGTACAGGTGCTATTGGATTCGTGCTGATCACATACTCGTAAATCGTAAAGTATTATATTAGGAAGGAACAGAAAATTATTTTCTACAAGCAGTAGTGTAAATTGAAACTGTGGTATTACGTTTCTGAATAATGAGATGCTGCAAACTAACAGGAAACAATGGTTCTTCTGTACATGAAGTAAGAAATGAGTGAAAATAGGAATGAAATGAAGAAAACAAATTTATTACACATTGATAGTGTTTGTTACTGATTGAAATCATCGAACGACGTCAATAGTTCCTAAGTAAGCAACGAAGAAAACCAGACAGCTCTACATTGGACTGTAAATCCTTCTGACAATTTGAAGGAATGTCATACGAGGGTAATCCCAAAAGTAAGGTCTCCAATTTTTTTGTAAATGCACAACTCTGTTTGTGTGGCAGTTGGTCACACTGTTATGAAGAGTGCTTCACGTGCTGTGTGTAAACATACGCATGCCGCGCTGAGGCGCTCAGTCTTTGCTTGGCGGCCGTTGAGAGTGGAGCTCCCGTTGGATGTTACCGCCAAGTGCGAATTGCACGCAGTTATTCGGTTTTTGAACGCAAAGGGCACTGCACCGAATGAAATCCATGACCAATTGACGGAAGTATATGGTGAGTCGTGCATGGATGTCAAAAATGTTCGTAAGTGGTGTAGAGAGTTTGCAGCTGGTCGGACCTAAATTCACGACGAACGAAGGAGCGGGAAACCGTCAATTTCTGAGGAGACAGTGTTGAAGGTTGAGCAAAGCGTGCGTGAAGATCGGCGGACCACCCTGGATGATCTCTGCACGTTGGTTCCTGAGGTGTCCTGAAGCACCGCTCATAGAATTTTAACGGAAACATTGAACTACCGGAAGGTGTGCGCAAGATGGGTGCCTCGCATGCTGACTGAGAACCACATGCGGCAACAAGTTGATGCTTCCCGCGCGTTTCATCACCGCCTTCCAGCCGAAAAGGACAACTTTTTGGTTCAAAATGGTTCAAATGGCTCTGAGCACTGTGGGACATAACTTCTGAGGTCATCAGTCCCCTAGAACTTAGAAATACTTAAGCGTAACTAACCTAAGGACATCACACACATCCATGCCCGAGGCAGGATTCGAACCTGCGACTGTAACGGTCGCGCGGTTCCAGACTGTAGCGCCTAGAGCCGCTCGGCCACCTCGGCCAGCCAACTTTTTGGACTCAGTTGTCGCGGGTGACGAAACCTGGTCATACCACTTTACACCTGAGACCAAGCAACAATCACGCCAAAGCCGCGGAAATTCAAACACAGTCTGCCGGTAAAGTCATGACAACCTTTTTTTGGGATGGGAAAGGGGTATTGTTGGTCGACTTTATGAGCACTGGAACCACAATTAACGTTGACAAGTACTGTGAGACACTGACAAACTCAAACGGGCAATTCAGAAACGGAGAAGAAGGGAATGTTGAGCAAGGGCGAACACGTTCTTCATGACAACGCTCGCCCACACATCGCTCGGCAAACCGTTGCTCTCCTGCAACAGTTTCAGTGGAACATAAGTCTCCCACCCTATAGTCCTGACATGGCGCCTAATGACTATCACCTGCTCCCTAGGTTAAAAGAACATTTGGCCGGAAAGCGACGACGAGGTGAAAGAAGAGGTTCGTAATCTTCTGAACAGCATGGCGGCCAGCTGGTATGACATGTGCATACAAAAACTGCCACAGCGTCTACAAAAATGCATCGACAGAAATGATGATTATGTCGAAAAATAGCTAAATGTTCAAGCTGTTAACTGATGTAAACCACTGTAGAAATAAACAGGTCTATGTACTTATAAAAAAATAGGAGACCTTACTTTTGGGATTACCCTCGTAAAAACGTCATCCTCTCGGCTCCTACGCCTTCTCCACATGTACTTGAATAGATATAACTCAAAAATGTTCTTGCACTTATTCAAACTGCGAAAAGATCTTTTGATGACCAGACACATGCCCTCAATGCTACTGGAGTGTGCACTGGTATTAGTAGTGGAGGCTGTGGTTTATCGACAGTTGAATGAAACTTCCATCGCCCAGGTTGTTGCAGGAAGAGAAACAGTCTGAAACGAAAGTGTTACCTGGCAGTACATACTTCTTCAAAATCTTCATAAGAATACGTTTCGCTTTTCTCGGTACTACTTTAAAGAAGCCCTTATTGCTGACTCTTTCTACTACACCGAAGACCCACCTGCCAGCGACACGCTTTCCTATAAGAAATTTCCACTTCCCAAACCTCGATTTGTCTATCTCAACGACTTCCCCACACCACTGAAAAGGTCTCCATCCCGAACACAATCTAGAACACACACTTCTCTGAAAAGACTCCTTCAGTCTACCACAGTGTGTCTGGTCAAATGTAATTCTAATCCTATGGAACTATATGAACACTTTCTCACTCATAAATGTCAGCTTCAAAATATGACCTACTGATAGACTACTGACAGAAAAGAAACTGTATTGTCGTATGCTAACACGACGTATACGACACTCTTCTTTTCGACAACACTAATGAATTCCGAACGATACTTTCTACTAACAAGCTCCATTTCCGACGGAGGTTAGAATCCTGTCTTGGGCATGGATGTGTATGATGTCCTTAGGTTAGTTAGGTTTAAGTAGTTCTAAGTTCTAGGGGACTGATGACCTCAGAAGTTAAGTCCCATAGTGCTCAGAGCCATTTGAACCATTATCCCGAGGGCATGCAACTCTGCTGTATAGTTAAATGACGATGGCATCCTCGTGGGTAAAATATTCCTCCATTCGGATCTCCGGGCGGGGACTACACGGGAGGAATTCGTTACCGGGAGAAACAAAACTGGCTTTCTACGATCGGAGCGTGGTATGTCCCATCGCTTAATCGGGCAGGTAGGTTAGAAAATTTAAAAAGGAGAACGGATAGGTTAACGTTAGATGCAGTGGGAATTAGTGAAGTTCAGTGGCAGGAGGAACAGAACTTCTGTTCAGGTGAAAACAGGGTTATAGATACAAAATCAAATAGGGGTAATGCAGATGTAGGTTTAATAATGAATAAGAAAATAGGAGCGCGGGTAAGCTGCTATGAACACCACAGTGAAAGCATTATTGTAGTCACGATAGAAAAATGGTTCAAATGGCTCTGAGCACTATAGGACTTAACATCTGAGGGCATCAGTCACCTAGAACTTAGAACTACTTAAACCTAACTAACCTAAGGACATCACACACATCCATGCCCAAGGCAGGATTCGAACCTGCGACCGTAGCAGTCGCGCGGTTCCGGGGTGAATCGCCTAGAACCGCTCGGCCACCGCGGCCGGCAGTCAAGATAGACACAAAGCCCACACCTAGTACAAGTTTATGTGCCAACTATCTCCGTAGATGATGAAGAGATTGAAGAGATGTATGATGAGACAAAAGAAATTATTCGGATAGTTAAGGCAGACGAAAATATAATTGTGATGGGGGACTGGAATTCGATAGTAGAAAAGGAAGAGAAAGAAAAATAGTAGCTGAATATGGACTGGGGAAAGGAAGGTAGAAATCTGCACAGAGCATAACTTAATCATAGCCAACACTTGGCTTCAAGATCACGAAAGAAGGCTGTATAAATGGAAGGGACCTGGAGACACTGGATGGTTTCAGACTGATTATGTAGTGGTAAGACAGAGATTTAGGAACCAGATTTTAAACAGCAAGACATTTACAGAGGCAGATGTGGATTCTGACCATAATTTATTGGTTATGAACTGCGAAAAGGTAGGCAGTGAAGGAGATGGGGCCTTGATGAACTGAAAGAACCAGAGGTTGCATAAAAATTCAGAGGGAGCATTAGGGAACGATTGACAACAGTAGGAGAAGGAATACAGTCGAAAAAGAATGGGTAGTTTTTAGAGATGAAATAGTGAAAAATTGGAAATTTGTGGTAAGGACTATGGGACCAAACTGCTGAGGTCATCGGTCCCTCCTAGGCTTACCTACTACTTAATCTAACTTAAATTAACTTACGCTGAGGACAACACACACACGCATTTCCCCAAGGGAGGACTCGAACCTCCGACGGGAGGGGAGGGGGGGGGGGGGAATCGCGCGACAAGATGAAATAGTGAAGGCAACATAGGATCAAATAGGTAAAAAGACAAGGCCTTACAAAAATTATTGGGTTACACGAGAACAGATGGAAGGAGAAAATATAAAAGTGCAGTAAATGAAGCAGGCGAAAGGAAATGCAAACATCTAAAAACTCAGATTAACAGAAAGTGCAGAATGGCTAAGCAGGAATGGCCAGAGGGCAAATGTAAGAATTTAGAAGCATATATCACTAGGGGAAAGATAGATGAAGTCTACTGGAAAATTACGGAGGCCTTTGGAGAAAAGGGAACCATCTGTATGAATATCAAGAAACAGATGGAAAATCAATCCTAAGCAAAAAAGGGAAAGCTGAAAGGTGGAAGGAGTGCATAGAGAGCTTATACAAATGAGACGTCGGCATTTTAGAAATAAAAGAGGACTTAGAAGAAAATGAGGTGGGTGACATGATACTGCGGGAAGAATCTGACAGAGCACTGAAAGACCTAAGTCGAAACAAGGCCCCGGAAGTACCCTTGGGAGAGCCAGCCATAACAAAACTCCTCCATCTGGTGATCAAGATGTATGAAAGTTGCGAAATACCCGCAGAATTCAAAAAGAATATAATAATTCCAATTCCAAAGAAAGTAGTTGGTGACAGGTGTGAATACTACCGAACTACTAGTTTAATAAGTCATGGTTACAAGATACTAATACGAATTCTTTACAGACGAATGGAAAAACTGGTAGAAGCCAGCCTCGGGGAGCATCAGTTTGGATTCCGTAGAAATGTTGGAACACGCGAGGCAATACTGACCATACGACGTATCTTAGAAGGTAGGTTAAGGAAAGGCAAACCTAGGTTTCTAGCATTTGTAGACTTAGAGAAAGCTTTTGACAATGTCGACTGGAATATTCTCTTTTGTAAGTAGGCTGTTTAGGTTTTTTTATTGGTAACGCCACCTCTGTATGAAAATCACTGGCTGTGCTGTGTGCAGTCTGTGGCTGCTTTGCATTGTTGTAATACTCGCCATTGTAGTGTTAGGCAGCTGGCTGTGAACAGCGCATAGCGTTGCGCAGTTGGAGGTGAGCCGCCAGCAGTGGTGGATGTGGGGAGAGAGATGGCGGAGTTTTGAAATTTGTCATGAACTGCTATATTTATATATGATGATATCAAGGTAAATACATTGTTTGTTCTCTATTAATGTCTTTGATTTGCTAACTATCCCTATCAGTAGTTAGTGCCTTCCATAGTTTGAATCTTTTATTTAGCTGGCAGTAGTGGCGCTCGCTGTATTGCAGTAGCTTGAGCAGCGAAGATTTTTGTGAGGTAAGTGATTTGTGAAAGGTATAGTTTAATGTTAGTCAGGGCCATTCTTTTGTAGGGAATTTTAAAAGTCAGATTGCGTTGCGCTAACAAAATATTGTGTGTCAGTTTAAGCACAGTTATGTATAATTGTTAAAAAAGGGGACGTTACATATGTCGACCCTTAGCCTAGGATACCTCACTGGAATCTTCTGATTTTTTTTCTTGTAGTTTGTGTAATTAGTGTAGCTATTGTTTATTGCTAGCGCGTAATTGTAGAGAAAATCTCCTTTGTAGTTGCAGTCTTATATTGTTGTACAGTAAAACAGTTGTGGCATGCATGTAGATTTGCACCAAGTATTTCGCAGCTGCAATTAACTAGATATTATTTTCAGTGCTATGTTAATGTGTTCTCTTATTTTTGATCTTCAAATTGTGTTTTTCTGTGTTATCGCGTGAAATATTGTGACAATAATGGCGTGTGAAAAACGTAACACTAGGCTCCAAAGCAAAATGAGAAATAATAGTGACGACGAGCGTAGCTTGCCAGCACCACTGTGTAATGAATTAACAGACGTTCAAAGTAGTAATTTGGTAACTGTGCATAGGGAAATGGAGCGGGCGTCAAATAATGGTATAGACAGTGAAACAGGTAGTGAACAGGGAAGCATTATCGATCGATCGCTCGGCAACAGCTCGCCTCAGGAATCCGAAATGACAGGACTCAATTTTGCAAATACTGTGCATTCAGGGTTTGCGTCCTCACCGTTTTTTCAAATGAGTCAAGCCACATTTTCCGCTTGTCAAAATGTGAATGTTGCCGGTGCAAATTCACTGCCGAAAAGCACTGAGGAACATGTTTCAGACACCAGTGCATTGTTATTACAATTAATGCAACAAATGGGACAAAAGCTTGAAAAGTTAGACACAGTGGAACAACACCAGAGACAAACACAGCAACAGTTAGACACAGTGGAACAAAATCTCAAAAAGTTAGACACAGTGGAACAAAATCTCAAAAAGTTAGACACAGTGGAACAAAATCTTAAAAAGTTAGACTCATTGGAACAAACTCTTGAACAAACACGTGAAGACTTAACTACTGAGTTACATAACATTGAATCGAAATGTCAAAAAGTCTGTAATGACGTAAAAACACAAATTTGTGAGCATTTTCATCCTATTTTTTCGCGGCATGAAAATGCATTACAGAATCACGAAGCAGCCATAAAAGAGCTGCAAACCACTGTTCATGAAAATCATGAGACCTTGTGGGCTAAAATTGACTCAGTTGCATCTACCGATTCGGTTACGCAACTTGCAAAAACTCAGGAAAACTTAAAGGACACAGTAGATTCGATTTCAACACAAATGGACACTCTGAAACTTGGTTCAGAAAAACACACTGAGGAAATGTGTTCACTATCGGAGAAAGTAGCCGAACTTTCGGATCAGGTCACTAACTTATCTACAAAGGTAGATGATGATCTGAATGACACAAGACCTGTAGCCTTCACTGACACAGAAGAGTATGAACAAATTAGAAAATTCAAACAGAATCAAAATCAAATCAATACACAGTACAAAAGAGAAATCCGGGAAGTACAAGATCAGCTGACACAGGTAATACAAGAATTACGTATTTCAGAGGATACTCGCGCCCCAATACGGGAAGAGGGACACAGAAATACGGAACAGCCACAATATAATAACACAGGGCATTTCGGAAGTTATGAAAGAAATTGGCAATGTGCACCGAATTTTGTGATGGAACGGCCGACACGACCTAACAATGACCGATATGCGACTCGCCGACATGATGATTTTGACTATAAGCTATTCATTACTACACGTAAATTCAAAACATTTAAGAATTCTGGCAACGACATTCATCCACAAGCATGGCTCCATCAATTCTCGCATTGTTTTCCTCCCAACTGGTCGTTAGAACACAGATTAGAATTTATGTGTGGCTACTTGGAGAATGAACCAGCTGTAAGAATGCGATCGGTAATCCACGATTGCCACAGTGAAGGAGAGTTTTACCATGCCTTCCTCTCAGCATATTGGTCTCAAGCCACACAAGACCGGGTAAAACATAGCATCATAATGATGAAACGTTTCGAACAATCTGAATTTTCCAGTCTTATGAAATATTTTGAAGACATGTTGCATAAGAATCAGTATCTTTCAAACCCATACAGCCCCTCAGAACTCATCCGCATTTGCTTAATCAAACTGCCTGAACATTTACGACATATTATTTTGGCAGGACGTTGCAAAGACGACATTGAAGCATTTCAGGGACTCTTACAAGAATTAGAAATTGACACTGACAATCGCGGAATGCGGAAACAGGAACACAACAATTACAGGTCACATCCGTCACAATTCCTCGATAATAACTGGATGCGACAAGGCTATTCTCACAACACAAATCGTGACCAAAACAGACACCACCCGTATGACAACCGTTGGCAGAGTAGTAATAATTACAGGGAAAGATCACCTCTCCGCGGTAATGACTATCACAGAGACAATCAGAGAAACAGACAATATGGGAACCAAAACAATTATTATTACGGGAGACAGAATAACTTGAGACGCAACGGTCCAGCGCGCAGTTACGATTCAGGGAGAAATTCTCCACCACTTAACCGACAAGAAAGAAACTACAGGAACTACCGACATGACGACAGACGATGTGATCGTAACGACAGACCTGAATTGCATCAGAACTGGCGGGATTCAAACAGAGCAGGGCCCTCTCGTCACGGTGAATTTGTAGAAGTTAGGTCTCCAAACCCCAATAACGACGCGCACCAACAAAGAGACAATAGGCAATGACTCACACCGCTGGCAGCCACAAAACATACTTATGAAACTGACGACGCAGCTGCCGTAGCTAGTAATTACGTAAAAATGGAAGACATTAGGGACATCTTACTCCAGGAACACGACATAAAACATAACAACATTGCATATCCTGTGATTCACATTACAGTAAATGATGTAAAATTTACGGCAGTACTTGACTCTGGCAGTCCCATCTCAGTAATTAGTGAAACAGCCTTTAGCAAATGCAACAAATCGAACGATTGCCCCACACTTCCGTTACGTAAGATTAAATTACAAGGTGCAATCTTTGGAAAAAGTGTAGATGTACGCCAACAAACCAACTTAGAATTCTTTTGTCAAAGCCACAGCTTCTCTACGAACTTTCTTATTGTTCCATTATTGTCGACGGAACTTATATTGGGAGTAGACTTTTTGAATGAATTCAAAGCAATCTTAAACTTTCACGATGCTGAAATAAGTTTAGAGAAGGAAGGTAAGTCAATAGCTTTGAAATTTGAAGATTGGCTCTCAAACCATGACGAAGAAATCAATCGGCTTTACCTTCTGTTGGACAACAATTCGGAATTTTCTACGGAACTAGACACTAACAATCACTCTGCAAGAACTGACAGGGATGATATCGAAGGCATATTTGAAATTAATGAGTTAATTCAGAATAAAATTCAAACAATTGAGAATTGTAATGACACTGATAGGCAGGACCTTTTTGAGATTTTACAAGAACATTCCACAGTTTTTACTCATAAAACAGGAACAATCAAGGGATTTCAATACCAATTTCGTGTTCGTGAGCATACTAAATTTTGTGTTAGACCATATGTAATTCCAGCACATTATAGGGACCGTGTTAGAACAGAAATACAATCTATGCTTGACGAGGGCATTATTGAGCCTGCAGTAAGCTCATACAACAATCCATTACATGTTGTTGAGAAGAAAAATGGATCGATCAGGCTTGTCTTAGATTCGAGACAAATCAATACGATCATTATTCCTGAAACAGACAGGCCGCAAACATTGGAAGAACTTCTTCAAAATTTTAATGGTGTAAAAGTGTTGTCTTCCATTGATCTCAGATCCAGCTTTTATCAGATCGAACTTCATCCAGAATGTAGAAAATACACAGCTTTCCGTTGTTTCGGCGTTTGTTATCAGTTTCGGAAACTTCCCTTTGGTTTGAACATTTCTTCAGCAGCATTCATTCGCGGGCTAAATTCCATATTGCCTGAGTTCTTAAAACGTCACATCACCTTATATGTGCACGATATTCTAATAGCGGAAGCTTCATGGGAACAACATAATCGCATCCTCAACAGTCTATTACGTATTTTTGCAGAATCTGGAATTACAGTTAACTTGGAAAAGTCTGAATTCGGTAGGTCAAAGGTGAGGTTTTTGGGACATATTATTTCTTCTGAAGGCATTCAGCCGGATCCTGAAAAGTTAGAAGCAATCAGAGCCATTCCAGTTCCATCTACAAAAAGACAAGTCCGCAGTTTTCTAGGTCTCGTAAATTTTTACCGTCGTTTTCTGAATATGCAAATTCTTGTTACACCAAAACTTTGTTCTCTCACTGGAAAAAATACTATGTGGAACTGGGACGAACAAGCACAGTTGGAATTCAATTCTTTGTAAGAATCGCTACTTAACGCGCCAATACTAGCTCATCCAGATCTGTCACAAGATTTCTGCCTTAGCACGGATTCTTCTAAAGTCGGTCTTGGTGCCCATTTATTTCAAGAAGCCATAGAAAATGACACTACCGTTCAGAAAACCATTGCTTTTGCTAGCCGAGAGCTAACAAAATCTGAAAAAAATTATTCCGTTACTGAATTAGAAGCTTTAGCTATCGTTTGGGCATTTAACAAATTCCGTTTCTTTCTTTCTGGTAAGCACGTAAAAGTATACAGTGATCATCGTGCATTACAATTTCTTATGTCTTCAAAATTAAATCATGGCAGGTTAAAACGTTGGGCATTGTTTCTGCAAGAATTCCGCTTCACAATAGTCTACATTCCCGGCAAGGAGAACATTGTTGCGGACGCACTGTCACGCGCACCGGCTGGGCTTGAGAAAAGTACCACAGAAGGCAACCTCGAGAAAAATTTCAGTATTCTTTACATTCAGAAAGTCGCCCTTGAAAACTTCATCACCACATCTTTAAAGGACATTGCTCATGAACAAGATAAAGATCCGATTTGGAAAGACATCAAGAGCAAATGGCATGAAAAGACACATACACAGATTCGGCATTATTATCTGGTTAGAAACAACATACTGTTCAAACGCTGCACTGTTGATGACAAGCTATGGGTACTTTGCATTCCTGACGATTTTGTTAATAAGCTCATTTGGTACATTCATTTCAGCTACGCACATTTTGGTCCACGAAAATGTTATCATATTCTTCGAACGACTTGTTATTTTAACAATATGGAAAAAAGAATTCGAAGAGTCTTGTCTATTTGTAAACTTTGTCAAAAGGCGAAACCATCTACTGTCTCACATCGTGCTCCGTTGTTTCCTATTATTCCTTCTAAATTAAAAGAATTTGCTGCTGTTGATCTCTTGGGACCGCTTGTCAGAACATCCAATGGATTTTCGTACGTTCTAGTCGCTGTTGAACTTACTTCAAAATTTGTTTCTTTCACTCCGTTACGTAAAGCCACTGGACGATCTGTATCCAACGCCTTTGTTAAAAATTTCTTACGTGAAGTTGGCCACGTTGCTAAATTCATTTCAGATAACGGACCGCAATTTAGATCTGCTGTTTGGTCACGCACGCTTCGGAATCATAAAATCAAACCTGTTTTTATTTCATTGTACTCACCACATTGCAACCCGTCTGAACGGATTATGAAAGAAATCAATAAGCTTTGCAGACTTTATTGTCACAGAAAGCATCAGCATTGGGACAGATATCTACAATTATTTCAAAATGTGCTGAATGAAATGCCTCATGATTCCACTGCTTTACCACCTACTCTTGTACTGAGGAATGAAGAACCACCGAACGGAATCAGAGAGCTTGTACCTTTCCCGAATACACGTAAACTTCGACACAAAGACATAATTGATTTGGCTCTTAAAAATATAAAATCTGCAGCAGACAAAAGGAGAAAACTACACGGTAAAGCAAATGCAAAGAAATTGTATATTGGCCAGAAAGTTCTCATTAAAGCTCATTCATTGTCACGTAAGAAGAAATACTTGAGTCACAAATTCTTTCTGGTTTACAATGGACCTTATAGAATCCGACGTATACCACATGATAATTGCGTTGAAGTTGAAACTCTGCGTACTAGGAAGAGTAAAGGTTTACACCACATTTCACATGTAAAATCGTTTATTGAAAGATAATCTGCTTTTTAACTTTGTCTTTGCCATAAAACTTTTCACTTCACATTTCTAGTATGCTTTGTCAGATTTAGAATCTGTTAACATGTAACAATGTTTGAAGTGAAATATCCAGTCAAGAACCAAGAGAACTTATTTAAACAGAAATTACGAATGCATTGTTATAATGAACAGGCGACGCAGTGTTGTTAGTTGTACATTCTTGCTTGTTAGTTGCACGATTACGTAACGACTATCAGGCTTACATACTTAGGACACATACTGGTACTGCTAATGAGATTTTAATGCAACTTTTGGTTTACTTGAAAATACATTCTGGATTTAAAGTACTTTCAGTGAGATACCAGATGGCACAGTGGTCAGTTTATTTGACAGCTACACGACTATATCACGACGCTACTAATGAGTGACAATTTGCAATGTTGCTTTTGCAGTGTTTCTGTTTTATATCTGCACAGTTTTCTGTTTTATTCTGGAAAGTAAAACAGGTTTTAGTAGTAACTTTTGTGGTATAGCTACAATGAGACTGCCTTTTCCGTATCACAACAATACGTTATAGCACAGTTCTTTCCTCATCACTGCAATAAGCATAATAACTAAGACATTTATACGCAATGCATTTCACTTTTGTGTGTTATGAGGTAAGTACATTGACTTCTGCATAACTTAGCTTTCGGAGGACGATAACTACGACACTTTCACACAGATTATGTTGCAACAAGACGCACATTTAGCGCTACAGTACACGTATTTGAGTGATTAATTTTGTACTTAAAACATTTATTTTTAAAGATATTTGAAGTACAATAATACAAAGGTTTTCCGTAATACATTTCATTCCATTGCTGTAATCTGTAACACCTGAGGGTATAATTACATTAATCCTCAGGGGGGTACACGCTTACTTTGTGTACCATGTGTTTGGCAAACACAAGGAGCCCTAGCTAATATGGTATTTGCTTATACAACTTTACACATCGGTACCATATTTCTCTAACACACAAATTACACAGCTATCTGATCATTGAACTGAGAGAGACAAACTTTTTTTTTTCCTACATCAGTGACAGATGTTTACGTAATTACACCGTTGGATAACTTCACACTTACGAAATTGTATTTTGTCTGTACTGTGTGATCTGTTCATATTTTTTCGGAACCATTGTGATACTATGAGAGCTTTGAATGATGTATTTGGTATGGATTCATGATTTTTTAAGTACGTTTGAGGCAGATGACACTTATGACATGAGCAGAGAATTTTTTTAATTATTGGAGGAAGCTACGACGATTTTGAGATTTGACTGAGGTGTTATGATGTTATTTTTACGACGACGATGTGTATTATGCTGTTGAGATATGTTTATGTCAATAAGATGATGCTACCACATATGAGGAATGTGATTACGTGTTTATATGTATATGAATAATGAATAGAAGTTAGGGACTCTTGACTTGTGAAAAAGGATGTTGGAAACCGAGAATCGTACTTTAAGAGTTATGAAATGTGTGTGTATATGCGTGAATGTATCACAATGCTGGCGAAAATTTTTTGGACACTTATATTTATAGGATTTTGTTTCTACAGATTTGCAACGCTAATTCTTGACCTGTGTCATATTTTTTCGGAATCATTGTGATACTATGAGAGCTTTGAATGATGTATTTGGTATGAGATCATGATTTTTAAAGTACGTTTGAGGTAGATGACACTATTGAAATGAGCAGAGAATTTTTTTTAGGTTTTGAAATTATTACAGAAAGCTACGACGTTTTTGAGATTTGACTGAGGTGTTATGATGTTATTATTACGACGACGATGTGTACTATGCTGTTGAGATATGTTTATGATCAATAAGATGATGCTACCGTATATGAGGAATAAGAAGTATGTTGGAAACCAAGAATCGTACTTTAAGAGTTATGAACTGTGCGTAAATGCGTGACTGTATCACAATGCTGACGAATATTTTATTTGGACACTTATATTTATAGGATTTTCTTTCTACAGATTTGCAACGATAATTCTTGACCTGTGAAATATTTTTATATGAGACTGCCACTGTAGCGGAAACTGTTGTCGTAAATATTTCCGTAAGAAAATTAAGTGACCACCTGCACGTAATGCGTCGTGGGCACCCAGCTGTGTCAGACGCCTGGAGAAAAAGCCATTAGCGCGTGCCTTTCAGAGCACAGGAAAAAAAAAGGAAGGCCATTATCCTGGCCATTGTCATTCCTTTAGAGAAAGCATCGCAAATCCGACACGCTGATTACTTGGAAACATATCGTACTTTCTGATATTTACTGAAATGCCTAATGAAATGACAAGAAATAGTTTGTCTACACACCTGACTATGACTACTGTCTTTCTAGATGAGAGATTTTTTTACTACTTATGAAATGCCACATGACTATTGAACGATGTTCTTATGCTTTGCTTTGTACATAGTTGCTTATTTCATTTGATATCTAGTTTCTAGCTGCACTGCAGCATTGGTTAAAATAAAATTTTATAGATGTACTAATATAAATATTTTCTGTCTACAGATCGAGTAAATAATAATTTTTTTAAAAAAATGAGGGAGCACAAAATGGCATTTACCTCCACAGGAACTGCATTCATAATTTTCTTTTCAAGTAATTGGTAACTTTTTGGTAGAATAACTTCTTGTGGTGCACCACTTTAATTACTTAGACATTAAGATGTGATTATACATTTCCCTTATCTACATTGTTATCTTTAGTGTACTATTTTTTCTGCTTGAGCTATGTCATGTTTAGATATAAGCTGCTGTTTGCCAGGCATAGCGCTACTGAACTTTAATTTGTGTTACTCTGCTAAGCCAGATTTATTTTTTTGTTGCTGCACATTGGCTCATATTAGTTGTAATGTTGCATTGCTTGGTAATTTAGATTTACTGTAGCTTGCTTTGCAATTTTCCAATTTTTTGGTCATTGCTGTTTGTGTTACTTATTTTGTGCTGCTGCAATGCCTCGTCCCTTAGTTTAGCATCTGAGCTCAGTACATTTAAGTTAGCTTAAGAGGGGGTAGCCTCTAAGAGAATGAGTTGCGATGAATTGGAAGAAATGCATTGAGAAAACAGGTTTAGGTAGGATTTTCTTGGAAATAAATGTTGAGGTAAGAAATGTGTGAACATATAAATACAGAAAGCATGCTTAGATAGAATTTTTTTGGTGGAAACAAAGGATGAAATAAGAGGAAAGATATATGAAGTTTTGGGTTGGACTGCAGTACCAAATGTTACACTGAAAACGAACCCTGTCCTTTCCTATTGGTGTTTGTGTACCCTTGTGTATTTGTTTTCTTCCTGTCTCTGTGTAGTTTCATAGAATTTTTTTTTCTTTTAATATTAAGCTACATTCACTATGATGAGGAATACTGTTATCCTCGAATAAAATTGGCATTAATAATATGTTATTTACTTTGTAAAGATGTTTAGACATTATTTATTCTGTTTTGTGTTAATGCTCATGTGTGAAGTTGGTGTTTCGAAAGTTATTCTGATCTTTTATGTATGTACTCATGTCATAATTCCTGGAACACTGACGTATATGTTATTTCGATTCTTTTGTAAAGCCTGTACTACAAATGTTATCTGTATTATTATGTTCTTTAATGATGTATTTTGTACCTTTGTTATTGTATTTTTATGTTACCAAATTGTAATTGTTACCAGTTCTTCAAATTAAGTAACATTTCACTGCACACGTTTCTGTTGGTCATAGTACATGGACAATATGTGAGAAGTAGGGACTGATAGTGTTTGCACGTGTGTTAATAATTCAGCAAGGGACTGGATAACAGCATTGCTGGTTCTAAGGACAATTCCAAAAACTTTGTGAGTGCACAAGTGGTGGTTATAGACTTGCTATACTATCTGCAAGACTCTTCAATGGTGATAGTGCACCTGCACAGTCGCAACAGATGGCTGCTGGCCATTTCTACAAGGACTACAGTGGGTCTACACCTTTGCTGACTCACCAGTACCATTATTTCTACAAGGACTGCAGTGGGTCTGCACCTCTGGTGGCCCACCAATACCGTAATCTCTACCAGGACTACAGTGGGTCTGTTCTGTGATGACCTACCTACCAATATTCTTCAAAACGTCGAATGACTCTGCTGTGGGTTTGCTATGTTGTGGCCCATTACCTGTCTGCATGTCAAGAGTCAGCACTGTCTTTCCGTTGGAAGGACAACACTACTTCTTCAAGACTGCATGGAAATCCACTACTTCTATGTGCATTTTCTTTAACTGCTCAGACTTTGAGAAAAACTCTGCATTTTTACTGTGATGAACAATGTGGACTGTCTTTATGGACTGTGAGAAATTTTTAGCTTTTGACCAACATTGTATCAATAAGTGTGTGCATTTGATTTCTTTGTTATTGTAATTATGAAAAATTTTTTTCAAATCTGTATTGGCCACTGCCCAATCCAATTTGTAAAAATTTTTGTGGGGAGCATGGGGGCTATGTAAGTAGGCTGTTTAGGTTTTTTTATTGGTAACGCCACCTCTGTATGAAAATCACTGGCTGTGCTGTGTGCAGTCTGTGGCTGCTTTGCATTGTTGTAATACTCGCCATTGTAGTGTTAGGCAGCTGGCTGTGAACAGCGCATAGCGTTGCGCAGTTGGAGGTGAGCCGCCAGCAGTGGTGGATGTGGGGAGAGAGATGGCGGAGTTTTGAAATTTGTCATGAACTGCTATATTTATATATGATGATATCAAGGTAAATACATTGTTTGTTCTCTATTAATGTCTTTGATTTGCTAACTATCCCTATCAGTAGTTAGTGCCTTCCATAGTTTGAATCTTTTATTTAGCTGGCAGTAGTGGCGCTCGCTGTATTGCAGTAGCTTGAGCAGCGAAGATTTTTGTGAGGTAAGTGATTTGTGAAACGTATAGTTTAATGTTAGTCAGGGCCATTCTTTTGTAGGGAATTTTAAAAGTCAGATTGCGTTGCACTAACAAAATATTGTGTGTCAGTTTAAGCACAGTTATGTATAATTGTTAAAAAAGGGGACGTTACACTTTCAAAATCTAAAAGTGGCAGGGGTAAAATACAGGGAGCGAAAGGCTATTTACAATTTATACAGAATCCAGATGGTAGTTATAAGAGTCGAGGGGAACGAAAGGGAAGCAGTAGTTGAGAAGGAAGTGAGACGGGGTTGTAGCCTATCTCCGATGTTATTCAATCTGAATATTGAGCAAGCGGTAAAGGAAACAAAAGAAAAATTTGGAGTAGGAATTAAAATCAGTGGAGAAGAAATAAAACTTTGAGGTTTGCCGACAACATTGTAATTCTGTCTGAGACAGCAAAGGACTTGGAAGAGTAGTTGAACGGAATGGATAGTGTCTTTAAAGGAGGATATCAGATGAACATCAACAAAAGCAAAACGAGGATAATGGAATGTAATCGAATTAAATCAGGTGATGCTGAGGGCATTAGATTAGGAAATGAGGCATTTAAAGTAGTAGATGAGTTTTGCTGTTTGCGGAGCAAAATAACTGATGACTGTCGAAGTAGGCAGGATATAAAATTTAGAGTGACTATGGCAAGGAAAGCGTTTCTGAAGAAGAGAAATTTTTTAAGATCGAGTATAGATTTAAGTGTCAGGAAGTGTTTTCTGAAAGTATTTGTATGGAGTGTAGCCATATACGGAAGTGAACTACTGAATAGAATTGGGGACGAAATAAATTTGTGGCAGAACCTGACAAGAAGAAGGGCTAGGACACATTCTGAGACATCAAGGGATGACCAGTTTAGTACTGGATTGAAGCGTTTGTGTGTGTGTGTGTGTGTGTGTGTGTGTGTGTGTGTGTGTGTGTGTGTGGGTGGGTGTGTGGATGTGTGTGGGTGTGTGTGAGGGGGAGGGGGTAAAAGTCGGAGAGGGAGACCAAAAGATTCATACAGTAAGCAGATTCAGAAGGATGTAGGTTGCAGTAGTTACTCGGGGATGACGAGGCTTACGCAGGGTAGAACAGCCAGCACGGAGAGTGCATCTAACCAGTTTTCGGACCAAAGACCACAACAGCAAAGACACGAGACAAACAAAATTATTATCCAACTTTACTGATAAACAACATTCTCATTGATTATCAAGATCTATGTCATCACGGCCGGCCGGGGTGGCCGTGCGGTTCTAGGCGCTACAGTCTGGAACCGCGTGACCGCTACGGTCGCAGGTTTGAATCCTGCCTCGGGCATGGATGTGTGTGATGTCCTTTGGTTAGTTACGTTTATGTAGTTCTAAGTTCTAGGGAACTGATGACCTTAGAAGTTAAGTCCCACAGTGCTCAGAGCCATTTGAACCATTTTATGTCATCACGACAAAAATAAGATATAAGTTTACTTATTTACGAAACGAAAGAAATGACGAACAACGTTTTCATTGACTAACTGCATCTAACTCATGATTAGTTATCTCATCGGGCTGTTACCAACATCTACGCGTCACGCAGAAACGGCCGACACCGGAACTGCACTTTAATCTGACAATGACTAACAATAACCAAAATAAGTAGCCTCAGCAGCGCCATTGTCAACAGTGGATGCTATAATGCGTAATGCACAAGTTGCTGAAGTAAGTCTTTTTGTGAAGTCAGGAATATGGCAAGACAGGTTTAATTTATTATCAATGCGGAGGACTTAACATATTGAGAATATACTGTATGTGGTATACGTCTTGAGCATTGCATTTCAATCTTATGTCCTCCCTAACTTTCTGAGATGTATGGAAATGAACGTATTGGACTTTTTGACATTCGAAGTTCGGCCATTGCAACTGAATTGGTTTGGAGATCATGGAAAACATAGTTAGAGGGTGTTGAAAGCTCGTTGTCTGGTGTTTTTTCAATTAAAACAGATGTATCGTCTTACGGACAGAGTGAATTTGCTTGTAGCTTTTGTACAAAGTGGAATCCAGAAGAACAAGCTGGATTTAGGAAAGGAAGGGGAACTAGAGATCAAATTGCTGACATTCGGTGGATTATGGAAAAAGCGAGAGAATTCCAGAAAGATGTGTACCTCTGCTTTATTGACTACGCCAAAGCCTTTTACTGCGTCGATCACAACAAATTATGGAACGTACTGAAAAACATGGGTGTACCAGATCACCTCATTCATCTGATACGGAGTTTATACCTTGACCAAGAAGCCACGGTGAGAACTGTGTATGGAACAACGAAATGGATAAAGATTCAGAAAGGGGTCCGGCAAGGCTGCATACTGTCACCGTACTTATTCAATCTGCATGCAGAACATGTCATGAGGAATGCGAGGCTAGATGAAGGAGAAACAGGAATTAAAATAGCTGGAATAAATGTAAACAACCTCAGGTACGCGGATGATACGATCCTGTTGGCGGAAAGTGAAGAAGAATTGAGAACACTCTTACTGAAGGTGAAAGACGAAAGTGAAAAGGCTGGTCTTATGCTGAATGTGAAGAAAACGAAAATTATGGCAACTACACCTACCAATTCATGGGATATAGCAGGAGAAGCCATGGAGGTAGTGATCACATTCAGTTATCTTGGTTCCCAGATCTCTGCTGACGGTGACTGCAGCCATGAAATCCGGAGACGCCTGTTGCTCGGTAGGCAGGCGATGTCAAACCTTGACAAGGTTATAAGGTCCAGAGATATAACACTAGCAACAAAGATCCGTATTGTGAGGGCTATGGTCTTTCCAGTTGTGATGTATGGATGTGAGACCTGGACCATTAGAAAGGCTGAACGGCGAAGAATTGACTCCTTCGAATTGTGGTGTTGGAGGAAACTTCTTAGAGTTCCATGGACGGCAAAGATAACCAACAGATCAATATTGGAGCAAATTAAACCAGATTTCTCCCTGGAAGGTCTAATCTTAAAACAAAAGCTGACCTACTTTGGACACACAATGCGAAGGCATGCCTCGCTGGAAAAAACATTAATGCTGGGGAAGATTGAAGGAACTAGAAGAAGAGGACGTCAGAGGATGAGATGGATCGATGGCATCACAGAAGCAATGTGTTCCAACCTGGAAGGTCTACGGGAGAAAGTGCAAGACAGGAAAAAGTGGCGTGATTTGGTTAATGGGGTCACGAAGAGTCGGAACCGACTAAACGAATATAGAGAGAGAGAGAGAGAGGAAGTCTTTAATAAAAGTAAGAAAGATCAAGGCGCCCAAAACAGAAACTTGCAAAACACCAGTGTTTGCTGTTCCCTGGTCAGATTAAGCTATTGTACCATCTCCATGATTAAGTTTTCTATCACGTAAGTACGATCCAAGCCATGTTCCTATTCAGTGGCTAGCGAACATAACTGGAGAGCGGGGCACGACGCTTTATTAGCACCCCACCCCCTTCCGCGGGGCTTGGAATACGACACTGCATTTTATTGGCGCCACCTCCCATCTTCATCTTCCACCTTCAAAAACTCAAGTAGAATTTACTCCAATAATAATGTGTTTTTCGGAAAATCTTGTCTGTCTTGGAGATCGTTTGGGGCCCCGCTGCAACTGGCGCCCGGGGTATGTCTACCCTTGCCCCCTCCCCAGTCGCTGCGCCACTGTTCCCACCGTGTCACTTAAGGTGTAAGAGACTGCTTTCGTAAGGAGGATTTCATTCCACACAGTTGAAGGCTTTGCTTAGATCACAAAATATACTGTCCGCAGCCAACCTATTCTTAAGTGCTTCCAAAAAAAATTATCGGTAAAGGAAAATATAACGACATCAGTTGATAGCCCTGTTTGGATACCGAACCGACAATGAGTAAGGGCCTTGTGAATGTTCAAGTGTTCAATAGTTCTCTTATGCATATATTTCTCCAGATCTTTGGAGAAACATGTTAAAAGAGAGATAGGACAGTAGTTACCCACCTTCTTGAATAGTGGTTTCACAACAGTATATTTCAGTCTGTCTGGGTTGATACCTAGTTGAAGGATTTCATTACATATATGACAAAGTATTACGCGTATAACATTATGACAATGTTCAAATACCTTAGTAGAAGTATAATCAAAGCCAGATGAGTTTTTGTTTCGCATTTTAGTGATGATTCTTTTCACCTCACTGACAGTGAAAGACGCCATGCGCATTTGCCTTATCTTGCACAGTGCGATTTCTTTCAGAAGGTCCATGGCCCCTTACTGCCAGGTTTCTCAGCAACTGTTAGAAAGTGATTATTAAAGACACTTGTAGCTGCATCAGTTTCTGTGATCACATTCCCACGTTTTCTTATTTCTAAGTTGGATTCACTTTCAACTTTCTTCCCCAGTTCCCTTTAATAACACACCACATGGGAAAGGAGAAATAGCTCTCAAACTAACCTAATGTCGGAAAAGTACGTGCACCATCTGTCAATATCGTAATTGATAATGAGAACAATGCACAAAGTAACGCCTCCAGCACACCAAGAGGTACTCATGTTGACCCATTGTTGTTTTGTTTGCAGAGGTAAAAAGTAAGAACTTAGGCCCCCTGCTACAGTTAGCAAACCGCTGCATACTTCTATATCGGAAGCTAAGGGTGGCATACTAAGCATTTCAAATCTGTATTACCGGTACTAAATGGGTAACTCGATTCATGGTGTTGGTTTATAGTGCACGGTCCCGATCTAATGGCTTCCAGTGCCAACAAAAATATTTTCAATGTTTCACATAATTGTTGATCGAACTTAAAATACTGTCATCGTTTATTCATTAAGAGGTTTAATCTTACATAAAAGGTTTAAGACAGTAAGACAGTTATTACAGTCAGAAACTGCGTATATGTCTTGATTTGAGAATGAGAGCACTAAGTGACCAGTAACAGACTTCATACATAATTGCAAAGATTTAGCGGTACGTAATATTTCTCTCTGATACCTCCCACAAATCGATGAAATGAAAAAAACTTGATCGACTATTATATTTTTCTGCTACATCAGGTATGACAGCTAACTCCATTTGCGACACATTTGCAGACGGTATCTACGCAGAGCACTAAATGTACTTGCAACATTATACCATTTTACGAGCTTGATTTAGGAGACATGACGTCATAAGCAATTCAGATGCATGGAAAACTAGCTTTTGCTTAAAATGGAGGCGCAGATTAGCCAGATTATAATCATCCAGTGTTTGAGAATGAGAACACCTAGCGACTTCCAACAAACTTTAAACATAATTTCAAAGCTTTTCGAAATGTTTTCTCTCTTACATACCTAACGTCATATGTTTAACACATTAACTCATTTGTAAAGTATTTAGAAGTTTGAATCTGTTTTATTCATGGGAGTTGAATTGTTTACGGAATCGGAAGTTTACCAGTTCAAACAGAAGCAAGCTTTAAGTAGAGGAAACGTGGAGCGGAAGCAAAGTTTTTTCTGTTTTTTTGCTTTTTTTTTGCACTTTTCATTCCCTTCTCTGAGGGAGAAGGGCGGGCTGTTCTAGGGCTTGCTATGTGCCCTTTTCAGCCATAGGGTTTCACATTTTATTTTTTCTCGAATACAGTCAAGTACGACAACGAGGATACGTTTAATGCTGTGCTTCCATATCGGGCTCCGAGGAATACATTTCAGTACTGCGACGTTGTTAACGAGGCGACCAGCAACTGAATCCAAAGCCACCAAAAATCCCCATATCCTCCTCCTCTTTTATGATGCGCTATTCTGCATTTCGCCATCGTTCGGCAGTGTCGAGTCACAAAGGTTTCTGAATTAGCTCCAGTACGTTTTGCAGCTTAAATGTTGTGTTATTTCTCGAGACAAATTCATTAACTTGGCCCCAGATCAGTTCTATTGCGTTCAGATCGCAGTGTTAAGGTGGCAACTGTAAAAATGCGGTATTTGTACAGTGTGCTCGATGCCGTGAAAATTATTGCTTTTCACGTTTCTACGATGCTTATCGCTCTGGCTCGTGTGAGACCACATTTATCCTACAAAACACTGAGCACAGTCAAACAAAGAGTATTTCATTTTTCATTTTTCTCCAAATAATTTAATTATACAATGTTTTCATAACTTCAACAAGCTTCTATAAAATATCGATAATTAAGAATGTGTATTTGCAATGAAAACCAGAACTTTGCGTGCGATTGGAACTAGTAACTAGAGGACGTGCATGTTTTTTGAAAAATGATGGTTAAGTATAAGCTAATTACTATATATTTGATGAATTTCGTATTTAAATGATTTAGGTATTCAGTGCGAACAAGGAAAAATTATAGTCAACAACGAGATTCGAACCGCCGCCTACCAGCTCACACAATTATCGATCGACGACATTACCGATTACGCGAAGCAAATAGTAAACATACCCTGCCTTATTTTTATTATTGTTGTTTCTTGAAAAACGTCAAAGCTGATTTTTCTCTGTAATCTTGTGAAAAGCATTAACTACTTGTTTTTCGTCTTTAACGGTGTTTCACCACGAAGTAGGAAGAAGTGTCTTCCATTTTTCACGATACGTGTGAACTGCGAGACATTAGAGCATAAGTAGAGACTGTGTCTGTACACGGTTTTTGAAATAGAAATTACGTAGCTAAAGTATGAATAAGAAAAACGTTGATAGCTGTTAACGCATCAGAATATGTTAAAGTTTTATTTACAGTGACATAATAGTAAGAAAAAAATGTGTGTGAAATCTTATGGGACTTAACTGCTAAGGTCATCAGTCCCTAAGCTTACACACTACTGAACCTAAATTGTCCTAAGGACAAACACACACACACACACCCATGCCCGAGGGAGGCCTCGAACCTCCGCCGGCACAAGCCACACAGTCCATGACTGCAGCGCCTTAGTAGTAAGACATCTAATACATGAGTTGTACCTACTTCCAGGAGAGGAACAACATCAATGCACGAGTGCTACCGCTGCTGACCAATCATCGTGTCTCTTTTTGTTTACATCAGGTTTATTCTGATGGCGAACGAAGTATAGTACTTGCAAGTAAAGATATTGACATACACAATTCTCTATTATCTGATATTTAAACAAGATGTCATAAAATTTATGGATCGGCATCTATTAAAGTCGTGAAAGAGAAAAGAATGAGAAAATTAGTGCTTTAAAATAATCAAAGGGCTATTACAAATCTTCAGACGTGTGCTAACTTGTGACGATCAACGTCTTCCACAGTATGCAAAGATTGACGGAATGGTGCTGTGGACCCTTATATTACATCAGTGGACATGTGTTACGATTGCTTTAGATCTGGACACATAAAAAAGCAGTAGCGCGGACAGCCGAGATGCAGAACGTGTGACGGACATCACTCGTTAGTCCAGTGCAAAACAGATTTAGTGACTAGTTTACACTGCCGCCAAGCACACGTAGCTACAAACCACTCATGTTCCGAATATATTCGTCAGCAGCAAATACAAGAACTTGCTAGGCAAAGGAGTTTAGGTTTCAAATTAGGAGAAATGAGTCTACGTAATAAATCGTTTCTCCTGGCAGCTTATTATTATGATGAGGGAAACATAGTTCGGACTTGGACCTCACTCAACGTTAGGAGAAGCATCGCCCTCTCCTCCTTTGAAAATTGCGCAACTCCAAATTTAACGCATCGATGATGCCGAAACCAAACAGCGTCGTTGTCAGCTTTGCATTGAGGTGGTAGAACCTGTAGCACAGCATGAAAAAAGCATATGTCTATTAATCTTTTATCTGGCACAACCACAGAGCATTAGAAATACAAGGTGTACAACTTTGCTTCCGCCGTTTGCCGATAGGTGGCTACAACGGTAAGTAGCGGTCGAAAGACCGCAGACGTCAGACAGTTAGCTTGGACCTCGGTCAACATAACCTCATTCAAACATCAGTCGATTTGTGTCTGCATCATAAAGTTGTTCTTCATTGAAAATGTCAGTTTACGAGCCTAATTCTCGTCTTTTGCGGGAGGTGTTACTGTTTTGTTACAATATGAAAAAAACAGCGGCCGAGTCTCATCGAATGCTTTCAATTACATATAGTAAGGACGCTATTAGTGAAAGAACGTGTCGTGAGTGGTTTAAATGCTTCAAGAACGGTGATTTTAATGTCGTAGACCGGCATAGTTGTGGAAGAGAGAGTGTTTTCGAAGATGCAGAATTGGAGACATTGCTGAGTGAAGAAGAATTGGCACGATTAGTGGGAGTGACACAGCAAGCTATTTCAAAACGTCTCAAGGCTATAGGCATGATTCATAAAGAAGGAACTTGGGTCCCGTGTGAACTGAAACCAAGAGACGTTGAACGGCGTTTGTGTGTTTATGAATAGTTGCTTCAGAGGCAAAAATGGAAGGGATTTCTGCATCGCATTGTGACCGGTGACGAAAAATGGGTTCATTACGATAATCTTAAACGCAAAAAATCATGGGGATATCCCGGCCATGCTTCCATGTCGATGGCCAAACCGAATATTCACGGCTCCAAGATCATGCTCTGTATGTGGTGGTACCAGCTCGGCGTCGTGTACTATGAGGCGTTAAAACCAAGTGAAACAAGCACAGGTGCTTGTTATCGAACGCAATGAAGGCGTTTGAGCAGAGCCTTAAAAGACAAACGGCCGCAATACAGCGAGAGGCACGATAAAGCGATTCTGCAGCACGGTAACGCTCGACCACACGTTGCAAAAGTGGACAAAACGTACTTGGAAACGTTAAAATGGGAAGTCCTACCCCACCGGCCGTATTCTCCAGACATTGCTTCCTCTATCACCTGTTTCGATCAGTGGCACATGGTCTGGCTGACCAACACTTCCGATCTCATGAAGAAGTCACAAATTGGATCGATTCGTGGATCGCTTCAAAAGATGAACAATTTGTAAGTAGGCTGTTTATATTTTCTTATTGGCAACGTTACGTAGCGCTTTGTACGAAAATCACTGGCTGTGCTTTGCGCAGTCTGTGGCTAGTTTGAATTGTTGTCTGGCATTGTAGTGTTGGGCAGCGGCAGCTGGATGTGAACAGCGCGTAGCGTTGCGCAGTTGGAGGTGAGCCGCCAGCAGTGGTGGATGTGGGGAGAGAGATGGCGGAGTTTTGTAATTTGTCATGAACTGCTATATATATTATGACTATTAAGGTAAATACATTGTTTGTTCTCTATTAATATCTTTCATTTGCTAACTATCCCTATCAGTAGTTAGTGCCTTCCGTAGTTTGAATCTTTTATTTAGCTGGCAGTAGTGGCGCTCGCTGCATTGCAGTAGTTCGAGTAATGAAGATTTTTGTGAGGTAAGTGATTTCTGAAAGGTATAGTTTAATGTTAGTCATGGCCATTCTTTTGTAGGGATTTTTGAAAGTCAGATTGCGTTGCGCTAAAAATATTGTGTGTCAGGTTAAGCACAGTCTTGTACAATTGTTCAAAAGGGACGTTTCATTTGGCGACCCTGCCAGGATACCTCACTGGAATCTTCTGATTTTTTCTCGTAGTTTGTGTAATTAGTGTAGCTATTGTTTATCGCTAGTGCATAATTGTAGAGAGAATCTCCTTTGTAGTTGCAATCTTTCATTGTTGTACAGTAAAACAGTTGTGGCATGCATGTAGATTTGCACCAAGTATTTCGCAGCTGCAATTAACTAGATATTATTTTCAGTGTTGTGTTAATGTGTTCTCTTATTTTTGCTCTTCAAATTGTGCTTTTCTGTGTTATCGTGTGAAATATTGTGACAATAATGGCGTGTGAAAAACGTAATACTAGGCTCCAAAGTAAACTGAGAAATGACAGTGAAAACGAAAGCAGTGTGTTAGCGCCACCGAGTAAAGAATTAACTGATGTTCAAAGTAGTAATTTAGTAATTGTGCATAGGGAAATGGAGCGGGCTGCGAACAATGGTGTAGACAGTGAAACAATTAGTGAACAGGGAAGCATTATCGATCGATTGGTCGGCAACAGCTTGCCTCAGGAATCTGAAATGACAGGACACAATCTTGCAAATACTGTAGATTCAGGTTTTGTGTCCTCACCGTTTTCTCAAATAAGTCAAGACACATTTTCTGCTTTTCAAACTGCGAATATTGCCGGTTCAAATGCATTGCCGAATAGCACTGAGGAACATGTTTCAGACACCAGTGCATTGTTATTACAATTAATGCAACAAATGGGACAAAAGCTTCAAAAGTTAGACATAATGGAACAAAATCAGAGACAAACCCAGCAAAAGCTTCAGAAGTTAGACACAATGGAACAAAATCTTCAAAAGTTAGACACAGTGGAACAAAATCTTAAAAGGTTAGACACCACACTTGAACAAACACGTGAAGATTTAACTACTGAGTTACATAACATTGAATCGAAATGTCAAAAAGTCTGTAATGACGTAAAAACACAAATTTGTGAGCATTTTCAACCTATTTTTTCGCGGCATGAAAATGCATTACAGAATCACGAAGCAGCCATAAAAGAACTGCAAACCATTGTTCATGAAAATCATGAGACCTTGTGGGCTAAAATTGACTCAGTTGCATCTACCGATTCGGTTACGCAACTTGCAAAAACTCAGGAAAACTTAAAGGACACAGTAGATACGATTTCAACACAAATGGACACTCTGAAACTTGGTTCAGAAAAACACACTGAGGAAATAAGTACACTATCGGAGAAAGTAGCCGAACTTTCGGATCAGTTCACTAACTTATCTGCAAAGGTAGATGATGATCTGAATGACACAAGACCTGTAGCCATCACTGACACAGAAGAGTATGAACAAATTAAGAAATTCAAACAAAATCAGAATCAAATTTATACGCAATACAAAAGAGAAATCCGGGAAGTACAAGATCAGTTGGCACAAGTAATACAAAAATTACAAATTTCAGAGGACACTCACGCTCCAACATATTGGTCTCAAACTACACAAGACTGAGTAAAACATAGCATCATAATGATGAAACATTTCGAACAATCTGAATTTTCCAGTCTTGTGAAATATTTTGAAGACATGTTGCACAAGAATCAGTACCTGACAAACCCATACAGCCCCTCAGAACTCATCCGTATTTGCTTAATCAAATTACCTGAACATTTACGACATATTATTTTAGCAGGACGTTGCAAAGAAGACATTGAGGCTTTTCAGGGACTGTTACAAGAACTGGAAATTGACACTGACAATCGGGGAACGCGAAAACAGGAGCACAACAATTACAGATCACATCCGTCATAATTCCGCGATGACAGAAATAATATACGACAAGACTATTCTTTCAACGTAAATCGTAAACGAAACAGACACCACCCGTATGACAACCGTTGGCAGAGTAGTAATAATTACAGGGAAAGATCACCTCTCCGCGGTAGTGACTATCACAGAGACAATCAGAGAAACAGACAATTTGGGAACCAAAATAATTATTATCAAGGGAGACAGAATAACTTCAGACGCAAAGGTCCTGCGCGCAGTTACGATTCAGGGAGAAATTCTCCACCACGTGACCGACAAGAAAGAAACTATGGCATCTACCGACATGACGACAGACGATATGATCGTAACGACAGACCTGAATTGCACCAGAATTGGCGGGATTCAAACAGAGCAGGGCCCTCTCGAGGAGGTGAATTTGTAGAAGTTAGGTCTCCAAATCCCAATAACGACGCGCGCCAACAAAGAGACAATAGGCAATGACTCATACCGCTGGCAGCAACGAAACGTACGTATGAAACTGACGAAGCAGCTGCCGTAACTAGTAATTACGTAAAAATGGAAGAAATTAGGGACATCTTACTCCAGGAACACGACGTCAAACATAACAACATTGCATATCCTGTGATTCACATTACAGTAAATGACGTAAAATTTACGGCAGTACTTGACTCTGGCAGTCCCATTTCAGTAATTAGTGAAACAGCCTTTAGCAAATGCAACAAATCGAACGATTGCCCCACACTTCCGTTACGTAAGATTAAATTACAAGGTGCAATCTTTGGAAAAAGTGTAGATGTACGCCAACAAACCAACTTAGAATTCTTTTGTCAAAGCCACAGCTTCTCTATGAACTTTCTCATTGTTCCATTATTGTCGACGGAAATTATATTGGGAGTAGACTTTTTGAATGAATACAAAGCAATCTTAAACTTTCATGATGCTGAAATAAGTTTAGAGAAAGAAGGTAAGTCAATAGCTTTGAGATTTGAAGATTGGCTCTCAAACCATGACGAAGAAATTAATCGGCTTTACCTTCTGTTGGACAACAGTTCGGAATTTTCTACGGAACTAGACACTAACAATCACTCTGCAAGTACTGACAGAGATGATATCGACGGCATATTTGAAATTAATGAGTTAATTCAGAATAAAATTCAGACAATTGAGAATTGTAATGACACTGATAGGCAGGACCTTTTTGAGATTTTACAAGCACATTCCACAGTTTTTACTCATAAAACAGGAACAATCAAGGGATTTCAATACCAATTTCGTGTTCGTGAGCATACTAAATTTTGTGTTAGACCATACGTAATTCCAGCACATTATAGGGACCGTGTTAGAACAGAAATACAATCTATGCTTAATGAGGGCGTTATTGAGCCTGCAGTAAGCTCATACAACAATCCATTACATGTTGTCGAGAAGAAAAATGGATCGATCAGGCTTGTCTTAGATTCGAGACAAATCAATACTATCATCATTCCTGAAACAGACAGGCCGCAAACGTTGGAAGAACTTCTTCAAAATTTTAATGGCGTAAAAGTGTTGTCTTCTATTGATCTCAGATCCAGCTTTTATCAGATCGAACTTCATCCACAATGTAGAAAATACACAGCTTTCCTTTGTTTCGGCGTTTGTTATCAGTTTCGGAAACTTCCTTTTGGTTTGAACATTTCTTCAGCAGCATTCATTCGCGGGCTAAATTCCATATTACCTGAGTTCTTAAAACGTCACATCACCTTATATGTGCACGATATTCTAATAGCGGAAGCTTCATGGGAACAACATAATCGCATCCTCAACAGTTTATTACGTATTTTTGCAGAATCTGGAATTACAGTTAACTTGGAAGAGTCTGAATTCGGTAGGTCAAAGGTGAGGTTTTTGGGACATATTATTTCTTCTGAAGGCATTCAGCCGGATCCTGAAAAGTTAGAAGCAATCAGAGCCATTCCAGTTCCATCCGCAAAAAAACAAGTCCGCAGTTTTCTAGGTCTCGTAAATTTTTACCGTCGTTTTCTGAATAGGCAAATTCTTGTTACACCAAAACTTTGTTCTCTCACTGGAAAAAATACTATTTGGAACTGGGACGAACAATCACAGTTGGAATTCAATTCTTTGAAAGAAGCGTTACTTAACGCGCCAATACTAGCTCATCCAGATCTGTCACAAGATTTCTGCCTTAGCACGGATTCTTCTAAAGTCGGTCTTGGTGCCCATTTATTTCAAGAAGCCATAGAAAATGACACTACTGTTCAGAAAACCATTGCTTTTGATAGCCGAGTGCTAACAAAATCTGAAAAAAATTATTCCGTTACTGAATTAGAAGCTTTAGCTATCGTTTGGGCATTTAACAAATTCCGTTTCTTTCTTTCTGGTAAGCACGTAAAAGTATACAGTGATCATCGTGCATTACAATTTCTTATGTCTTCAAAATTAAATCATGACAGGTTAAAACGTTGGGCAGTGTTTTTGCAAGAGTTCCGCTTCACAATAGTCTACATTCCCGGCAAGGAGAATATTGTTGCGGACGCACTGTCACGCGCACCGGCTGGGCTTGAGAAAAGTAACACAGAAGGAAACCTCGAGAAAAATTTCAGTATTCTTTACATTCAGAAAGTCGCCTTTGAAAACTTCATCACCACATCTTTAAAGGACATTGCTCATGAACAAGATAAAGATCCGATTTGGAAAGACATCAAGAGCAAATGGCATGGAAACACACACACACAGATTCGGCATTATTACCTGGTTAGAAACAACATACTCTTCAAACGCTGCACTGTTGATGACAAGCTATGGGTACTTTGCATTCCAGACGATTTTGTTAATAAGGTCATTTGGTACATTCATTTCAGCTACGCACAATTTGTTCCACGAAAATGTTATATTCTTCGAACGACTTGTTATTTTAACAATATGGAAAAAAGAATTCGAAGAGTCTTGTCTATTTGTAAACTTTGTCAAAAGGCGAAACCATCTACTGTCTCACATCGTGCTCCGTTGTTTCCTATTATTCCTTCTAAATTAAAAGAATTTGCTGCTGTTGATCTCTTGGGACCGCTTGTCAGAACATCTAATGGATTTTCGTACGTTCTAGTCGCTGTTGAACTTACTTCAAAATTTGTTTCTTTCACTCTGTTACGTAAAGCCACTGGACGGTCTGTATCCAACGCCTTTGTTAAAAATTTCTTACGTGAAGTTGGACACGTTAGTGAAGTCATTTCAGATAACGGACCGCAATTCAGATCTGCTGTTTGGTCACGCACGCTTCGGAATCATAAAATCAAACCTGCTTTTATTTCATTGTACTCACCACATTGTAACCCGTCTGAACGGATTATGAAAGAAATCAATAAGCTTTGCAGACTTTATTGTCACAGAAAGCATCAGCATTGGGACAGATATTTACACTTATTTCAAAACGTGCTGAATGAAATGCCTCACGACTCCACTACTTTACCACCTACTCTTGTACTAAAGAATGAAGAACCACCGAACAGAATCAGAGAGCTTATACCTTTCCCGACACAAAGACATAATTGATTTGGCTATTAAAAACATAAAATCTGCAGCAGACAAAAGGAGAAAACTACACGGTAAAGCAAATGCAAAGAAATTATACATTGGTCAGAAAGTTCTCATTAAAGCTCATTCATTGTCACATAAGAAGAAACACTTGAGTCACAAATTCTTTCTAGTTTACAATGGACCATACAGAATCCGACGTATACCACATGATAATTGCGTTGAAGTTGAAACTCTGTGTACTAGGAAGAGTAAAGGTTTACACCACATTTCACATGTAAAACCGTTTATTGAATGATAATCTGCTGTTAAACTTAGTCTTTGCCATAAAACTTTTCACTTCACATTTCTAGTATGCTTTGTCAGACATAAGAAACTGTTAACATGCAACAATGTTTGAAGTTAAATATCCAGTCTAGAACCTAGGGAACATTTTTAAACAGAAATTACGATTGCATTGTTATAGTGAACAGACGACACAGTGTTGTATTTGTACATTCTTGCTTGTTAGTTGCACGATTACGTAACAACTATCAGGCTCACATACTTAGAACATATACCGGCACTGCTAATGAGATTTTCATGCAACATTTTGGTTTACTTGAAAAGACATTCTTTATTTGAAGTACTTTCTGTGGGATTAAAGATGTCTTAGCACTTGGTTTCTTTGACAGCTACACAATTATATCACAACGCTACTAATGTGTGACACAATTTACATTGTTGCTTTTGTGCTGTATCTGCTTTATATCTGCAAAGTTTTTCTGAATTCTTCTGGAAAGTAAAACATGTTTTAGTAGTGACTTTTGTGGTATAGCTACAATGAGACTGCCTTTTCTGCAGCACAACAATACGTTACAGCACAGTACTTTCTTCATCATGGCAATAAGCGTAATAACTAAGATATCCATACGCAAAGCATTTCACTTTTGTTTATCATGAGGTAAGTACATTGGCTTCTGCAGAACTTAGCTTTCGGAGGACGATAACTACGACACTTCCACAGAGATTATCTTACAAGACGCACAGTTGAGCGCTACAGTACACGTATTTGAGTGATTAATTTTGTACTTAAAACATTTATTTTTACAAATATTTAAAGTACAATGATACAAAGGTTTTCCGTAATACATTTCATTCCATTGCTGTAATCTGTAACACCTGAGGGTATAATTACATTAATCCTCAGGGGGGTACACGCTTACTTTGTGTACCATGTGTTTGGCAAGCACAAGGAGCCCTAGCTAATATGGTATTTGCTTATACAATTTTACACATCGGTACCATATTTCTCTAACACACAAATTACACAGCTATCTGATCATTTAACTGAGAGATAAACATTTTTTTTTACTACATCAGTGACACGTGTTTACGCAATTACACAGTTGGGTAACTTCACACTTATGAAATTGTATTTTGTCTGTACTTTGTGAACTGTTCATATTTTTTCGGAACCATTGTGATACTATGAAATCTTTGAATGATGTATTTGGTATGGGATCGTGATTTTCAAAGTACGTTTGAGGTAGATGACACTATTGAAATGAGCAGAGAATTTTTTTTAGGTTTTGAAATTATTGGAGGAAACTATGACGATTTTGAGAGTTGACTGAGGTGTTATGGTGTTATTATTACGATGACTATGTGTATTATGCTGTTGCGGTATGTTTATGATCAATAAGCTGATGCTATATGAGTTATATGAGTATGCTACGTATTTATTAAGATGAAATATTGAAGAAGTGTCGACGAATAAGGTAAGGAATAATGAGTAGTGGTTAGGGACTCTGATTTGTGGAACAGGATGTTGGAAACCAAGAATCGTACTTTAAGAGTTATGAAATGTGTATAAATGCTTGAATGTACCACAATGCCGACGAAAATTTTTTGGACACTGTTATATTTACAGGATTTTGTTTCTACACATTTGTAACGTAAATTTTCGACCTGTGAAATTTTCATATGAGACTGTCACTGTAGCGGAAACTGGTGTCGTAAATATTTCGGTAAGAAAGTTAAGTGACCACCTGCACGTAATGCGCCGTGGGCACCCAGCTGGGCGACAGTCGCCTTGAAAAAAGCCATTAGCGTGTGCCTTTCAGAGGTACAGGTGAAAAAAAAAGGGAGGCCTTATCCTCGCTATTGACGTTCCTTTGTAGAAAGCATCGCAAAAACGACATGGTCGAACTTGAAAACGTATCATTACACTGTTGAGCCCTTAATTTATGGTATTTACTGAAATGCCTAATGAAGTGACGGGAAATATTTTTATGTCTATACACCTGATTATGACTACTGTCTCTCTAGTTGAGAGATTTTTCTACTAACTTATGAAATGCCTCATGACTACTGAATGATGTTCTTATGCTATACTTTGTACATAATTGATCATTGTGTTTAATATCTAGTTCTAGCTGCACTACAGCATTGGTTAAAATAAAATTTTATAGATGTACTAATATAAATATTTTCTGTTTACAGATCGAGTAAATAATAATTTTTTCAAAAAAATGAGGGAGCACAAAAAGACATTTACCTTCACAGGAACTGCATTCATAATTTTCTTTTCAACTACTTGGTAATATCTTTTGTAGAATTAGTTTTGTGGTGCGCCACTTTAATGACATAGATATTAAGATGTGAACAGACATTTCCCTTATCTGTGTTGTTGTCTTTAGTGTACTATTTTTTCTGCTTGAGCTTTGTCATGTTTGGGTTTATAGCATTTGCTGCTGCTGCTTGCCAGGCATAGTGTTACTGAATTTGACTTTGTATTACTGGGTTAAGCCATTTTTACTACTGATTTATTTTTATTGTTTGCTGCACATTGCCTTATATTAGTTGTAATATTGCAATTGCTCTGCTAATTTATGCTGCTTGCTTTGGCATTTGTATTTTTTTATCATTGCTGTTTGTGTTAATTGTTTTGTGTTGCTGCATTGCCTCATCCCTTAGTTTAGCATCTGAGCTTAGTAGATTTAAGTTAGCTTAAGAGGGGGTAGCCTATATAAGAAACTAACTATGATGAATTGGAAGAAATGCATTTAGAAGCTATAAGAAAATGGTTTGGCCAAAAAAAAAGTATTTTGAAAGAGGATATGAACCAAAAAAGTAGGGTTTAGGGACAACGGGTTTAGGTAGGATTTTCTTGGAAATAAATGATGAGGTAAGATAATGGAAAATAAATAATGAGGTAAGAAATGTGTGAACATATAAATACAGAAAGCATGCTTGGATAGAATTTTTTTGGTGGAAACAAATATTGAAATAAGAGGAAAGATATATGGAATGAAGTTCTGGGTTGGACTGCAGTACCAAATGTTACACTGAAAACAAACCCTGTCCTTTCCTTTTGTGTTATCCCACTATGTGTTTGTGTACCCTTGTGTATTTGTTTTCTTCCTGTCTCTGTGTACTGTTTCATAGAAATTTTTTTTCTTCTAATACTAAGCTACATTCACAATGATGAGGAATACTGTTATCCTCAAATATAATTTACATTAATAATATGTTATTTACTTCATAAAGATGTTTAGACATTATTTATTCCATTTTGTTTTATTGTTCATGTGTGAAGTTGATGTTTCAATAACTATTTTGATCTTTTATGTATTTACTTATGTCATAATTCTTGTAACACTGATGTATATGTTTATTTCTATTCTTTTGAAAAGCCCCTATTCCTACAAATGTTATCTGTATTATTATGTTTTACTGATGTATTTTGTACCATTGTTATTGTATTCTTATGCTATAAAATTGTAATTGATACCAGTTCATCATATTATTAACTTTTAAGTTCCATTTCGCTGCACACGTTTCTGTTGGTCATAGTATATGGACAATATGTGAGAAGTAGGGACTGTTAGTGTTTACACGTGTGTTAATAATTCAGCAAGGGACTGTATAACAGCATTGCTGGTTCTAAGGACAATTCCAAAAACTTTGTGAGTGCACGAGTGGTGGTTATAGACTTGCTATACTATCCGCAAGACTCTTCAATGGTGATAGTGCACCTGCACAGTCACAACAGATGGCTGCTGGCCATTTCTACAAGGACTACAGTGGGTCTACACCTTTGCTGACTCACCAGTACCATTATTTCTACAAGGACTGCAGTGGGTCTGCACCTCTGGTGGCCCACCAATACCGTAATCTCTACCAGGACTACAGTGGATCTGCTCTGTGATGACCTACCTACCAATACTCTTCAAAACTTCGACTGACTCTGCTGTGGGTTTGCTCTGTTGTGGCCCATTACCTGTCAGCATGTCAAGAGTCAGCACTGTCTTTCCGTTGGAAGGACAACACTACTTCTTCAAGACTGCATGGAAATCCACTACTTCTGTGTGCAATTTCTTTTACTAATGAGACTTTGTGAAAAAAACTGTAATTACTATTATGATGAATGATCAGGACTATCTTTATGGACTGTGAGAAAATTTTAGCTTTTGACCAACATTGTATCAATAAGTGTGTGCATTTGATTTCTTTGTTATTGTAATTACGATTATGAAAATTTTAACACATCTGTATTGCCCAGTGCCCAAAACAATTTGTAAAATTTTTTTGTGGGGAGCATGGTGGCTATGTAAGTAGGCTGTTTATATTTTCTTATTGGCAACGTTACGTAGCGCTTTGTACGAAAATCACTGGCTGTGCTTTGTGCAGTCTGTGGCTAGTTTGCATTGTTGTCTGCCATTGTAGTGTTGGGCAGCGGCAGCTGGATGTGAGCAGCGCGCAGCGTTGCACAGTTGGAGGTGAGCCGCCAGCAGTGGTGGATGTGGGGAGAGAGATGGCGGAGTTTTGTAATTTGTCATGAACTGCTATATATATTATGACTATTAAGGTAAATACATTGTTTGTTCTCTATTAATATCTTTCATTTGCTAACTATCCCTATCAGTAGTTAGTGCCTTCCGTAGTTTGAATCTTTTATTTAGCTGGCAGTAGTGGCGCTCGCTGTATTGCAGTAGTTTGAGTAATGAAGATTTTTGTGAGGTAAGTGATTTCTGAAAGGTATAGTTTAATGTTAGTCAGGGCCATTCTTTTGTAGGGATTTTTGAAAGTCAGATTGCGTTGCGCTAAAAATATTGTGTGTCAGGTTAAGCACAGTCTTGTACAATTGTTCAAAAGGGACGTTTCAAATTTTTTCGACGCGGAATATGCACACTGCCCGAGAGATGGGAGAAAGTAGCGGCCAGCGATGGAAAATACTTTGAGTGATACATGTGTAACCAATTTGTTTCATTAAAGCCTCAAATGTTAGGGAAGAGACGGCGGAAGCAATGTTGTACACCTTGTAATAAACCTCAATATAAGGAAGCTTACTGTACTTTATGTCGGCAGAACTTGGGTCCACGTGGCTCAGTACAGAAAAACGTAGGAATCAATCGCTATCGTCGCCAAACCCGTGAAGCTACGAGAACACTACAGTCATGGAGTAATTCGTAAATGAAATAGTAACAATCTAAAGAGGGCGTTCATATTGAATGGTCAAGTGTAAGGTATATGATAGTTAATATAATCAACCTCAACAAGAGCTGTTAGAGTCTTTCAGTGGAATGATAGACCGTTCTTCCGAGAGAGGGAGTTCGTAAAAACGGCTGATACGGAGCAAACTGTCAACAGTAGCATTAAGTGAGACTGAACTGAAACCTCGGTGAAATGTTAGCTTGCGAGGATATGAGATTCTAAGAAAGGATCGAGGAGATGGAAGAGTCGCTCTTATGATGGATTCAGGTATTTTATTTTACGAAATCTTCCTACGGTTCCCAGCGGTAGTTCCTGCTAATAAAAACGGGAACAAGAGAATTTTGCATTGTGTCGATACACAAACGTTCTTTTACGACAATGAACTCATCTTTCGGAATAATCTCTTCAGGTAGTTTACTCGTCGATTATTACTGTGAGGAGACCCCAACACACATCATTATGCGTCAGTACGTGAAATGAATGATGCACATGGAACAGAGTTATTGTTAGCTATAGACGAAAACAATCAACTGATACTGAATAATGGGTCAGCGACAATAATTTAATGCCTCTGAGATGATCGGCTGTTTACAGTGCGCTCCCCCCTTGTTTTTCTTATGTCAACGAATGGAACGTGAAAACTGTTTCGCTGGGCTTAGATCATTTTCCGGTTTCAAATTAAATTGTGTAGTTACAGGGAAAAGTTAGTAGTATACCAATAAAGAAACAAACAGAAAATTAAAGAAGCATGTTTACATGAATATACTCCAACTGTTTAAAAATTATTCCACTGGTTGGATGAAAATCAACCAACTTCCTGGCAGATTAAAACTGTGTGCCGGACCGAGACTCGAACTCGGGACCTTTGCCTTTCGCGGGCAAGTGCTGAAAATCATCCAGTTCCAGAAAAATGTAAATCGTTCTTCGATATAATGAATAATGCTGCAACATTCTCCATTCCACGGAATACAGAAAAATAATATCTAAGCACCTCCCAACAGTTGAGAGAAATCACTAATCTTCAAGAGCCATAGCTCGAAGGCGTCTAGCTTTAACAGAATATAAGAAACATTAGACATTAGATAAATACTAGAAATACGAATGCATTATAGCTGAAATTAAGAGGTTTCTTTTTTTAAAAAGAAAAGAAAGCCTCCTTAATAGCTTACTGTTGTTTGCTTGGAGACAGTTCCAGTATGACAGTTGCGTGGAAGAAAACCAAAGCTTTTCACTCTAAACTAACCTCAGCTGTAATAGTTATTCAAATAAAAATAAATTTTAATGTACTTCTTCTTTAAATCGGACTAAAAACTATAAAATAATTTCTCCTGCAGCATGCAGATTCCTAACCCCACACAGTGTCCTGAAAATTTGTAATTTTGAAATTTTTATTGTTACGAAAATACTTGTAAGATTTAAACCGAAAAACATGGGGCAGATGCAATGCAAAGTGAACTACTCATGCATCATTTTTGTATTGCATATTTCCACATTTCTCGTTTTAAATCTTAACAAATATTTTTATAGCTATTAAAAATTGACGACAACAAATTTTCAGAACTATCTGAATGTAGTTAGGGATCTGTATTGGGACAGAAGATATTATTTTAAACTTCTTAGTCCGATTTAAAGACGTAGTATCTTAAATATTTCTTTCTATTTAAATAATTTTTTGTGCTTTTTAGCTTTGTGTGCGTGAACTTTTTGCAGTAGATTTTAAACATATTGACGAAATTATAGGAGAGACTTGTTAAATTTCATGTTTATTTCATGTATTTACTTGCAATAATATCTGAAATAGAATATTGGTGTACCTACCTTCTGACAATATACCAATCGGTTTACCTGTTTTTTCCTAAAAGATAAAATAGAAAAGCAAGGAATATTAATTTCATAAGATTTTTTCCTCCCATGAACCATGGACCTTTCCGTTGGTGGGGAGGCTTGCGTGCCTCAGCGATACAGATAGCCGTACCGTAGGTGCAACCACAACGGAGGGGTATCTGTTGAGAGGCCAGACAAACGTGTGGTTCCTGAAGAGGGGCAGCAGCCTTTTCAGTAGTTGCAGGGGCAACAGTCCGGATGATTGACTGATCTGGCCTTGTAACAGTAACCAAAATGGCCTTGCTGTTCTGATACTGTGAACGGCTGAAAGCAAGGGGAAACTACAGCCGTAATTTTTCCCGGGCACATGCAGCTTTACTGTATGATTAAATGATGATGGCGTCCTCTTGGGTAAAATATTCCGGAGGTAAAATAGTCCCCCATTCGGATCTCCGGGCGGGGACTACTCAACAGGACGTCGTTATCAGGAGAAAGAAAACTGGCGTTCTATGGATGGGAGCGTGGAGTGTCAGATCCCTTAATCGGTCAGGTAGGTTAGAAAATTTAAAAAGAGAAATGGATAGGTTAAAGTTAGATATAGCGGGAATTAGTGAAGTTCGGTGGCAGGAGGAACAGGACTTTTGGTCAGGTGAATACAGGTTTATAGATACAAAATCAAATAGGGGTAATGCAGGAGTAGGTTTAATAACGAATAAAAAAATAGGAGTACGGGTAAGCTACTACAAACAGCATAGTGAACGCATTATTCTGGCCAAGATAGACACGAAGCCCACACCTACTACAGTAGTACAAGTTTATATGCCAACTAGCTCTGCAGATGAAGAAATTGATGAAATGTATGATGAGATAAAAGAAATTATTCAGGTAGTGAAGGGAGACGAAAATTTAATAGTCATGGGTGACTGGAATTCGAGAGTAGGAAAAAGGAGAGAAGGAAACATAGTAGGTGAATATGGATTGGGGCTAAGAAATGAAAGAGGAAGCCGCCTGGTAGAATGTTCCGCATAGCATAACTTAATGCCGGCCGGAGTGGCCGAGCGGATCTAGGCGCTACAGTCTGGAACCCCACGACTGCTACGGTCGCAGGTTCGAATCCTGCCTAGGACATGGATGTGTGTGATGTCCTTAGGTTAGTTAGGTTTAAGTAGTTCTAAGATCTAGGGGACTGATGACCACAGCAGTTGAGTCCCATAGTGCTCAGAGCCATTTGAACCATTTGAACCATAACTTAATCACAGCTAACACTTGGTTCAAGAATCATGAAAGAAGGTTGTATACATGGAAGAACCCTGGAGATACTAGAAGATATCAGATAGATAATATAATGGTAAGACAGAGATATAGGAACCAGGTTTTTAAATTGTAAGTCTTTTCCAGGGGCAGATGTGGACTCTGACCACAATCTATTGGTTATGAACTGTAGATTAAAACTGAAGAAACTGCAAAAAGGTGGGAATTTAAGGAGATGGGACCTGGATAAACTGAAAGAACCAGAGGTTGTACAGGATTTCAGGGAGAGCATAAGCGAACAATTGACAGGAATGGGGGAAAGAAATACAGTGAAGAAGAATGGATAGCTTTGAGGGATGAAATAGTGAAGGCAGCAGAGGACCAAGTAGGTAAAATGATGAGGGCTAGTAGAAACCCTTGGGTAACAGAAGAAATATTGAATTTAATTGATGAAAGGAGAAAATATAAAAATGCACTAAATGAAGCAGGCGAAAAGGAATATAAACGTCTGAAAACTGAGATCGACAGGAAGCGCAAAATGGCTAAGCAGGGATGGCCAGAGGACAAATGTAAGGATGTAGAGGCTTATCTCACTAGGGGTAAGATAGATACTGCCTACAGGAAAATTAAAGAGACCTTTGGAGAAAGGAGAACCACTTGCATGAATATCAAGAGTTCAGATGGAAACCCAGTTCTAAGCAAAGAAGGGAAAGCTGAAAGGTGGAAGGAGTATATAGAGGGTCTATACAAGAGCGATGTACTTGAAGACAATATTGTGGAAATGGAAGAGGATGTAGATGAAGATGAAATGGGAGATATGATACTGCGTGAAGAGTTTGACAGAGCACTGAAAGACCTGAGTTGAAACAAGGCCCCGGGAGTAGACAACATTCCATTAGAGCTACTGACAGCCTTGGGAGAGCCAGTTCTGACAAAACTCTACCGTCTGGCGAGCAAGATGTATGAGACAGGCGAAATACCCTCAGACTTCAAGAAGAATATAATAATTCCAATCCCAAAGAAAGCAGGTGTTGACAGATGTGAAAATTACCGAACTATCAGTTTAATAAGTCACAGCTGCAAAATACTAACGCGAATTATTTACAGACGAATGGAAAAACTGATAGAAGCCGACCTCGGGGAAGATCAGTTTGGATTCCGTAGAAATGTTGAAACACGTGAGGCAATACTGACCTTACGACTTATCTTAGAAGAAAGATTAAGGAAAGGCAAACCTATGTTGCCTTTCAAATTCTGAAGGTGGCAGGGGTAAAATACAGGGAGCGAAAAGCTATCTACAATTTGTACAGAGCGCAGATGGCAGTTATAATAGTCGAGGGACATGAAAGGGAAGCAGTGGTTGGGAAGCGAGTGAGACAGGGTTGTAGCCTATCCCCGATGTTATTCAATCTGTATATTGAGCAAGTAGTAAAGGTAACAAAAGAAAAGTTCGGAGTAGGTATTAAAATCCATGGAGAAGAAATAAAAACTTTGAGGTTCGCCGATGACATTGTAATTCTGTCAGAGACAGCAAAGGACTTGGAAGAGCAGTTGAACGGAATGGACAGTGTCTTGAAAGTAGGATATAAGATGAATATCAACAAAAGCAAAACGAGGATAATGGAATGTAGTCGAATTAAGTCAGGTGATGCTGAGGGAATTAGATTAGGAAATGAGACAATTAAAGTAGTAAAGGAGTTTTGCTATTTGGGGAGCAAAATAACTGACGATGGTCGAAGTAGAGAGGATATAAAATGTAGACTGACAATAGCAAGGAAAGCGTTTATGAAGAAGAAAAATTTGTTAACATCGAGTATAGATTTAAATGTCAGGAAGTCGTTTCTGAAAGTATTTGTATGGAGTGTAGCCATGTATGGAAGTGAAACGTGGACGATAAATAGTTTAGACAAGAAGAGAATAAAAGCTTCGAAATGTGGTGCTACAGAACAATGCTGAAGATTAGATGGGTAGATCACATAACTAATGAGGAGGTATTGAATAGAATTGGGGAGAAGAGGACCTTGTGGCACAACTTGACTAGAAGGAGGGATTGGTTGGTTGGACATGTTCTGAGACATCGAGGGGTCACGAATTTAGTATTGGAGGGCAGCGTGGAGGGTAAAAATCGTAGAGGGAGACCAAGAGATGAATACACTAAGCAGATTCAGAAGGATGTAGGCTGCAGTAGGTACTGGGAGATGAAGAAGCTTGCACAGGATAGAGTAGCATGGGGAGCTGCGTCAAGCCAGTCTCAGGACTGAAGACCACAACAACAACAACATGATTTTTTTTACAAGATTTTTATTTCAGCACTAGCTTTATACTCACAGCTTTGTCCTTGTATGAATATCCACACATATTGCACACGCCGCCTCCTCCTCTCTCACTCTCTGTCCGCCTCCATCATCTCTCTTTTTTGTCCATCGTTTTCTCCCCCTCTCTCCATCAACTGTCTGCTCCCCCTCTCTCTGTCTTCCCCCCTCTCTGTCCATATCCTCCTCCACCCTGTCTCTCTATCCATCTTGTCCTTCACCGTATCTTTCTGACCATCTCCTCCGTTCACCTCTATTTGTCCATCTCCTCATGTGCCTGTGACACAATTCATCTCCTCTTCCCCCCTTACTCTGCTTAGCCGTGCTCGTTCGCAGGTATACACCCTGAATAACGTTCTGATGCTATCCACACAACATGCTGGTCGTTCAGGAAGCCTGAATATCAGGCATTACTAATTTTTTTCACCTCACCCTTATCGAACCGACCGACAAGAAAGTGAGTTAATACTGCATTGTCATCCAGTCTAGCTGTTACTCTGTGTCGTCTTCGCGACATACGAAGAGTGTCTCAAATCATTTTTAGTTGCCCCACCCCCCAATTTGAGACATTTTAAATAGCTGTGTTCACCACAAGTAGTTGTCGAGTGTAGACTGTGGAGTGAACGACTGTGTCACAAGGAAGCTCGGGCTGAGGTAACTTAGTTTAATGGGCACCAGTTCGGAAGTGAGCCGCAATGGTTAGAGGCGAGTACGGAAAAGACAGGCACGATGCTTTCGTGCCCATGTCGTTACATCTCACACTGACTACATGAGGAGTAAACTCTATATCGGAAGCTGTTTCATTAGCTATAAATGTCATTAATCAATAACATCAAGAGTCTATGGGCCTGAGGGTATAAGCGAAAACATCTGCAGTTGTTTCAGTAGTGGTAAATAGAGAAGATATAACACTCCCATGAAATCCACAGAAACGACGCAACAAGGTGTCTGAGGAAGACAGAAAAACAAAGATAACTCCGAAGGTGATGGAAGGAGAAACCTAGCACGCAGTGAGTGTGGAGCACAAGAACCATCTGCAGAATGTTCCAGCTTTACCTCCAGTGCAGTTCCAACGGCAACACGAGAGGCAACTGAAAGTACACAGCAACAGGTTAATGCACTGCCAATGAATTTGTATGAACCGTATATGGGACCATGTAGCGTCTGTGTGGAAAGCAGGGATATGAACGCTGGTAGGTTGCATCCTTATGTCAGTCATCAAACTTTTGCATTGATTGGAAGCCAGAAGTAGCAGCTGTGTCACCAAAATAGCTTCTTCCTGGTGTAATAAAACAAAACTGAAGTTTGCTCTGGCTTAGCAAATTCCAGTCTTCTCAGAGAATAATCTGAGGATGTATATCCCCAATTTATGAGAATAAGACAAGAAATTATTCGACTTGTGTTGATGGAAGTGTTATAACAATAAATATTGAGTGCGGGGTTAAGGTTATGTCAGTCAGATGGTACCATAAAAAGAAAAAAGAGAATGAGGATATCATTCATAAACCAATGCCAATGTGTGTAATTACCTTCAAATCTGAAAGGCTACCTGATTGTGTGTACATTCACGGTATTCGTTGCCCTGTAGAGTCGTATTTCAGCTGGGTTATACACTGTTATAAGATATCTGCTTTGTGGCCATGGCGGCAAACACTGCCGATGTGCAGTCTGCAGGTCTACATGACACTGCGAACTGTGAAAGGTCGGTCCCCACAATTGGTGTACATTGTTCTGGTGGCCACGCCTCGGAAGATAGTTATTGCCACGAGTATGCTAGGCAGAGACACCTATTAACACCTATTAAACAGATTATGACATTCGAAGGCGTAACTTACAGGCAGGCAGTAGAGCAGCATGGCAGTACAACTTGGGTGAATGTGGCAGCAACCACGAGCCCTGCCTGCCGTTAACACACGCACACACACACACACACACACACACACACACACACACACACACACACAACCTGCTATAATGAAACAGTGCAGTTGTGACTTTATCACCTACAGGTGTACACGTTCGCACTGAAAGCCTTTTGACTCAGCGGGCACACGATCCTGCATCTGCCGCTGCTTCAAAAGCAGGCAACAGGTGCCTCCACAGTAAGAAAGAAACAGCAGCAGCACTACTTCCGTTCAGTGGGACTAACATAGGGAATGTTACCGGATCTGTACAATACAGCATGATATGTCTGCAGAAGCAGAAGAAACTAACGATCAAAGTCCGAAAACAATTTATTGGACTGTTCAATTAACCAAAACATATTCTCCAAGTATAATACCAACACAAAACGGTGATCCGTCTTCGAATCACAACTACATACAAGAATAATATCGAAAACAACTGAAATAATTTCCTACTAGTCTCCGCCAGAGACTTCTCTGATATACCAAGCCTAATCCAGAGATCAGCGAGAAGATCCAAGCCGGGCTGCCGGGGCAGCAGCTATCCACGTCTGGTGGTGGGTGATGAACTGCCGATGTGCGGCCGAGTGCTGGCCTTTATAGCGCTTCGGCAGATGAGTACCTCCTAACTATTTTCCATCACGTGGTTTGACGTGTGAAAATAGTTCCGGGATCTGCAGTGATCTCTTCCTTATGTTTATGTGGGTCAGTAGTGGCCCCTGGTGGCCGCTGATGTCTTTGCTGTGTTGTTGTTGTTGTTGTGGCCGTTCCTCAATATTTCCTGTCGGTTGTGTAGAGCTTCGGTGTGCCTGCGAAGCGGGCAACCCGCGGCCTCAGGCTGTCAGTTTGGTTGCTGATACTCTATGCGCCGTGATGTCTGGTGGAGAAGGCCACAGCACAGCACGTATAAGAAATTCTGGACACCAAACCAGCACAATCTGCCTCCAGTCAGCAACGACCCTTACAAGCCGCAAACACACCAGATGTTGGAAAGAGGGCAAATTTATGATAAATTTCTTAACGTCATTTGGAAATAATATTATTAAATGTTACGACAAGTTAACCCAGCTCTAATAAGACCTTATATGGACTATGGATGCATCTGCTATGTTAGGAGGGGGTCCTGGGTTCGATTCTTGGCTGTACTTTCATTTTTACTGACTCAGCTACAATTCTGTATACTAAGTTTTATGTACACTGTTTACACTCGATCGCTAAGTATATTTTTTAAAGTCTTGCCAAAGAACTTGATCTTCACGCCTATCCCAGTAATCATACACATTTAATTCCTAATAAATTACAAAGAACCAAGAAATTTTACAGATATTTTATGCTGCGAATGTAATTCATCAGCAGTCAAAGTTAAGGCCAAGCGTTTCATTTAATCTAAATAGTCTGTAAAAGTAAAGCTTACGAAACTTTTGAAAAGAAAGTCAAACGTTTTGTGTAATAATTTGTCTAAAAGCATGAAATAAAAATATTAGGGAAACGTTTGGTGCACCTCATTTTCTGTTCATGATTTCGAGCATCATTCAAAGGCACATAGAACGTTTTTCTCATCTACTTATTTCTTTTACACAAATCATTTCATAAAATATTTGATTGATTTCTTTCATTTTTTAATTTCAAGTTTTATTCAGAAAGCATGTCTTACTGACTTCGCGTTTGCCTTCCTAACGTACTTGATTCGATGGAAGCCTTTTTGACATTTAAATACCACACCAATGTATCTTTTTATGTGCAAAATAGCTAGGTCTTGAACAGATGAAATTTTTGACATTTAATTTACGTAGCTTGGCAGCAGCTTTTCGTGAAATATTTCAATTTTTCTTAGTTTATTAATTAAGTTCTCGTTAATTACCCTGATTACTTTCTAGCAGTTAAATATTTTCATGGCAAACTAGACCTCTTGCTGGTCACTTTGATACCCCGTTTACCTGCTTCTCTCCCTTTGTTTGGCTTTGGAAATTTGGACAAAACCTCTTGGTGTAACTTATAGGGAGTCTTGTTTTCGCTCTGTTCACGCGTTTACAAAAACGTATCGAGTGTTAATCATATGATAAAGTAGTCCTTCCTGCGTGCTGTCATTTCCAAAATTCGTCGTTTCGATATTTTGAACCGTTTATGAGATACAAAGATTTTTACAACCACTTGGCAGGAAAGGTTCGGAGGCGACGTGAGCGACCCGTCCGCGGATATAACGACCAATATCACAAGAATGAAAGGAGGTATCATTCCGCTCTGAACTTTAAATCCAATTTAGATATATTGGTTACATTTCATACGCAATAATGTATGGCCTTAAATTAACTATACGGAAAATCTACACAATGTGATTTTACCTCTGCAAATTCTTAAAAATTTCGTGCAACCATGTACTCAATTTCGTGCAGCACAGTAACTATGACGAATAACGAAAATCATTTCAGACCTTTATCGTTTAAAGATATCAAGCTACAGGTTGCAGAAGAATCAAATTTTTTCACGGAATGCTTTTCTTAAAATCGGATGTTAAGTAATTCATAGCTACCGTCGCGACTGCTCCACTGCTTTGCCGAGAAAACATGTGGCTGTCGCTCTCTGTCGCGCGTGCTGCAGCGACGAGACTCAAACACGTTTGAATTCAAACGTCGCCGGTTGCAGCGGGAGATGGGCAGCGACACAGATGTCGCTCACGTAGAACACCTCCGTAACTACACCTGCGGTTGTGTTTTGTCGCCTGAAGCTGTCGCGCACTGTCGCGCGCTGTCGCTCGCTTCTGTCGATCGCGTAGGACACAGCCTATGGTCACGCGGAGAGTAAGGGTGTCTGGAGAGTCATTGTTGAGCTGCAGCACGGAGCGATCGCGCGTCGCCACGTAGCGGATAAATAGCTTGAAGGATTTGCTAGGAAGTGTAATTGAGAGTTGAAAATGTTACGTGACTCGGTTCGTAGAAGAAAAAGTGTTTGAGTAATTCAGTTATTTTGAAGAAAGGCGCACAGGATTAGTTTTGAGATTTATGGTTGAAGCAAGATCGTGTTTGTTAATCAGTAACTTTCGTGGAGGCACATATTGATAGTAGAACGTAAATGAAAAACCTTCTGTGAGCAGTGATTACCGTTTTAATTAATGTGGAAACGCAGTGTTGTTAAGATTACTTCAGAATGAACATGAAACGAGCTTAACTGTTGACACAACACTGGATGAGTTTAGGCATTGTTACGGAAGCGTATTAGGTGCTGAAAGGATAACAAAACAAAATAAATTGACTTGAACTGTTATTATTTAAAAATGAAATTTTCTATTTTTTAACTAACCAACTTTAATATTTGATAAATACACGAGACATGTGTTTGTATTGGGCACATGGTCAGGTGTATTTCGTCTCTATGCAAACGTCCCATATTCGAGCCCGACAGCCATAGCATTAATTAAAATAACCGAATGGAGGAGCTTCACATCTGTCGGGTGTCATTCACAGTAATTTTTCAGCTGGTGACCGTGACAGGACAAATTTCATGTTTTATCACGATAAAAATACAACTGTCTTACAATTGGCTTTTTGTGAAAGGACAGCTGATCTTTAGTGAAGAATAGTGATTCGAAATTCAATAATGAGAAATAACTGTGAAATAGAGCTACAGGTCTACATGCACAGAAAGTAATAAGAGTCTTGCATTGCCAAACAAAAAAAAAAGTGTGTGGAGGAGAATGTTGGATTACACCGGTTCGAGACGACCATCTCACAAAGGATGCAGTTTTCAGCATCACACTGCATCGCAGCAACCAATAGTCACAGAAATAAACATAAGTGTTGCAATTGTGTCAACTGCACCTAGGTTAAAATTGCTGCTACAGGCAAATCTTAAGAATTATTTGGCATGTGACAAATTTTGTGTCAGAGGAGGTTAGGCTTGCGTTTTGGGCTTTATAAGTCTTGAGTGTAAAAATATCGACAGAAAAGGAACAAATACAGATAGTTTGTACTGTGGGAGGTCAGATAGATAAAGAGGGAGAATATAATAGTTCAGGATTCGAAGATTTATGTTTTGAGCGCGTATCTAACGTTCTAATTAATGTGATAAAATCAGAATATGAAGAAATTGTGAAAGGAAACAGGTAAAGACAAGAGAAAACCGTAAATGTGTGTAAGGAAAGTCAAGCGAAATTTGTGAAAGACTTAAAGGAAAGTGAACAGAAAATAATGAAGAGGTTAGAAAAAGTGGACCACATTTATGAGAAAATAGGTAAGATATTTGAAGAGAGATAAGAAGAGAAACATGTATGTGAAGATATACAAAATACATCTATTCTTATAGAATGTTCATTACCTATGGAGTGACAATTAGAAGGAGCTTCGGAGGTTGACATCTTAATTGAGATACCTATTTCTGACCTTAACATGTCTAGTAAAATGATTGCAACTGCAATCTTAGATGGCGGAACTTCTAGTACATACAGAGATGGCGATAGTAGCTTGTCAGATGCACACATCCTCGGTACAGATACAGATGTATTGTCAGTACATGAAAAATGTACTTTGAAGCGAAATATTCAAGCAGAGGAGGCGAAAATTAGTGTCATTGAGAACCTTGTACAGACTGTTACGAAAATAGAACAAGATTAGAAGAAAAATGTCAGAATCCGTTAGGTCGCGAGAAGCTTTAAGATGCGTTGTCTTTGAAGTAAGAAGGAGAAAGCGTATCATACGCAGAATTTGAGACAATGTTCTTGAGAAAATATTGGTGCAGAAGCACGAAAGCTCAGTATTTAAAACTGATTTGCAATCTTAAGTACTACTAGAGATACGATGAAACGTACTCAGAATTTTTGGGAACAGAATGATAGAGAAATTAGTATTTTGAAGTACTGTGCGAAGAAAACCGCTTTGTATGCTGGGTGAAACAACGCTTGTTTCTCGAAATGTCTAGTTATCTGTCAGGCACAATAATTGCGACTGTGGAGCAGACGCGATGAAGATTCGCACAAAATGGCGTAGAGAAGAAGCAACAGGAGTCAAGAGAAAACGCAAGTGAATGGAACGAGAGAAGACCTGATTAACACTCCGAATACACACGAGCTGTTTACGTCTCGCCGACTTCCGGAGAGAAACGCAGAAAGAGGTGGAATGATGGAAGAGCGTTTGGGCAAGGTGGGCTGTGTGTCTGCGGAATGGTGTGAAGCGGAATAGGCAGAGCTGAAATGTCGTATAGTTGGTTGAACGTTTGCAAAGAAGTAAATATTCTACAGTGGAAGAGGAGATGGTGAAGAGATCAGCAACAGTTCGTTGTACATGTTGTGGACCCACAAGTAGATCGAGTGCTACTCACATATAAACAGAACTGTCAAATACTTGTGGACAGTGAATTATTTAGGATTTTGTATTGTTTGGTTTAACACACTAGCACCAATGTAGACTGTCGTTATAACGAACAGTGGAAAGTTGTTTCGTTTGGCGTTTTGCAATTGCAACACTTATAAATGTCGAGTGATATGCACTGCACGTACGAGGGTGAGTCAAATGAAAACCTTAAATATTTTTTTAAAATATTATTTATTGTGCAGATGTGGTACAAAGCTGTATCACTTTTCAACATAATCTCCCCCATGCTCAATGCAAGTCCTCCAGTGCTTACAAAGTACATAAATTCCTTTAGAAAAAAAAAAAATCTTTTGGTAGTCCGCGCAGCCACTCATGCACCCCATAGCGTACCTCTTCATCAGACCAGAACTTCTTTCCTCCCACCGAGCGAGGTGGCGCAGTGGTTAGCACACTGGACTCGCATTCGGGAGGACGACGGTTCAATCCCGTCTCCGGCCATCCTGATTTAGGTTTTCCGTGATTTCCCTAACTCGTTTCAGGCAAATGCCGGGATGGTTCCTTTGAAAGGGCACGGCCGATTTCCTTCAATCCTTCCCTAACCCGAGCTTGCGCTCCGTCTCTAATGACCTCGTTGTCGACGGGACGTTAAACACTAACCACCACCACCACCACCATCTTTCCTCCCATTGTGTCTTTGAATGGTCCAAACATACAGAAATCACTTGGGGCAAGATCTGATGAGTAGACTGGATGAAGAAATGAACCTAGGTTCCATCCCCAGTAACGATTCTTGCAAGGAAACCATAACCTTCTCGTTCAAAGCGCCGAAGAAGTTCTTCACAAGCATCAACACATCATTCTCTCAGTTCAGGAGTCAGCTGCCGTGGCAACCTCTTGCAGACACTTTGTGAAACTGGAGCACATCATGCACATTGTGGTGTGCTGACCCATGACTGATCTGTAAACATGCTGCAATGTCATTCAGTGTCACTCGGCGGTTTTCCTTCACTATGGCTTCAACTGCTGCAATGTTCTGTGGAGTAACAACTCGTTGTGACTGACCTGGACGAGGAGCATCTTCCACTGAAGTCACACCATTTGCGAACTTCCTACTCCATTTGTAGACTTGCTGCTGTGACAAACATGCATCACCGTACTGAACCTTCATTCGTCGATGAATTTCAATAGGTTTCACACCTTCACTACACAAAAACCGAATAACAGAACGCTGTTCTTCCCTGGTGATAGTCGCAAGTGGGGTGGCCATCTTTATACTGATACTGCGACGGTGTGTGTGCATCTGCACTATGCTGCCACCTACAGGCAATTCTACACTTTGTTTGTTGCACGCTTACCAACTTACAGACTAACGGCGTGAAATTTCGATTTGTTATTACAAATTTAAGGTTTTCATTTGACTCACCCTCGTATTACGGTTCTTTGTTGTGAGTGTATACGCTGAGTCACAGTATTTGTTTTAATGCTCGCTGCGTGACGGCCAAGGAGGAGATAACTGTTTCGCAGCCCAGCGCCACCCCCGCTGGCTCTACGGCGAGCCGACTGCGCCATTTTTTTTCTTTTTTGTTCGCTTTTGTTCGTTGCATCTGCTCGGGGCGGACGTCGTAAGACATCGTTTAAGTTCGTTGTTGATCGATTAACTCAGTTTCTTTTATTACAGAGGGCAGCTAACCCTCCGACCGAACACGCTGAGCTACAGTGCCGGCACGCCGCAGAGCAGCGCACTCGTGCCGTTCTCTTTTCGCCGCCCGCCCTTGCAGTCGCAGGTCCACGACGAGCCCACTGTGCAGCCGGCGACCGAAACAGCACCTGCTTCCTGCTGCCATGACACGAGAACCGGCGCCTCACGCTGTGCCGTGTGTCCTCAGCAGGAGCAGAAACGTCGAAATCAGCTGCTAGGTAGAGAAGTAGCTTGAAGGTGGTTCCATGAATTCTCTGCCAGGCACTTAATTGTGAACTGCAGAGTAATCATGTAGATTTAGCTGTAGATACCTGTATGACCACCAATCAGTGAGGGTGCACATTGCCTAAACTGTTGTGCAGAAAAATAAAACATTGATTACGTTCGTGTTTACAAGTGTTTTGTTTTCAGCTGACTAATAATCAACTTGTATTTATTTGTATCAAAAATGTTCTTTCAACTTCAAATATCAGATTCTCTGGCTGTTCTACCATTATCCACATCTACAATGCATGGATCCTTTCTACCAGGTGATCAAAATGTCAGTATAAATTTGAAAAATGAATAAATCACGGAATAATGTAGATAGAGAGGTACAAATTGACACACATGCTTGGAATGACATGGGGTTTTATTAGAACCAAAAAAGTACAAAAGTTCAAAAAATGTCCGACAGTTGGCGCTTCATCTGATCAGAATAGCAATAATTAGCATAACAAAGTAAGACAAAGCAAAGTGATGTTCTTTACAGGAAATGCTCAATATGTCCACCATCATTCCTCAACAGTAGCTGTAGTCGAGGAATAACGTTGTGAACAGCACTGTAAAGCATGTCCGGAGTTACGGCGAGCCATTGGCGTCGGATGTTGTCTTTCAGCATCCCTAGAGATGTCGGTCGATCACGATAGACTTGCGACTTCAGGTAACCCCAAAGCCAATAATCGCACGGACTGAGGTCTGCGGACCTGGGAGGCCAAGCATGACGAAAGTGGCGGCTGGGCACACGATCTTCACCGAAAGCCGCGCCCAAGATATCTTTCACGCGTCTAGCAATATGGGGTGGAGCGCCATCCTGCATAAACATCGTACGTTCCAGCAGGTGTTTATCAGCCAGGCTGGGGATGATGTGATACTGTAACATATCGGCGTACCTCTCACCCGTCACGGTAGCAGTTACAAAACCAGAATCACGCATTTCCTCGAAGAAAAAAGGCCCGATAACGGTAGATGTGGTAAATCCAACCCATACCGTGACTTTCTCGTCGTGCAATGTAGTTTCCACGACAGTTCCAGGAATTTTGGTAGCCCAAATTCTGCAGTTGTGGGCGTTGACAGACCCTCGGAGCGTGAAATGAGCTTCGTCGGTCCATAACACGTTACTCAACCAATCGTCATCTTCCGCCATATTTTGAAACGCCCACAGTGCAAATGCCCTCCGCTTCACTAAATCGCCAGGTGAACAGTTCATGATGCCGATGGATTCTGTACGGATGGCATCGGAGGGTACGCCTAAGTGCCAACCAAACAGTAGTGTATGGAATGCCGGTGCGACGTGTGACTGCACGAGCGCTGAACCGCATAGACGAACCCGCTACAGTCTCCATTACTTCCTGAACTGTCTCAGCAGCATTACGCCTTGTGCTCGGTCGGCCACTACGGGGTCTATCGTCTGAACAACCCGTGGCTTCGAACTTCGAAATCATTCTCGCCACAGCTGCATTTGTCAACGGACCTTTAACTGTTCGAATCCCCGTCCTATGGCGATAGGATCGTAACGCTGAACTAGCACATTCCCCATTCTGATAATACAGCTTCACTAAAAGCGCCTTTTCAGGTAACGTCAACATGCTGCGACTGCTGGCGCATCTGATTGTCTCTCTCATTACAGCTCCTTTTATACACGATTGTCATGCGCAGTCACTGACGTTTTGCTGTCCAGCGACATCTGTCGGACATTTTGTGAACTTTGTTTTTCTTTTGGTTCTAATAAAACCCCATGTCATTCTAAGCATGTGTGTCAATTTTTACCTCTCTATCTACATTATTCCCTGGTTTATTAAGTTTTCAAATTTATACTGACTTTTTGATCACCTGATATACAGGATGTTACAAAAAGGTACGGCCAAACTTTCAGGAAACATTCCTCAGACACAAAGAAAGAAATTATGTTATGTGGACATGTCCGGAAACGCTTACTTTCCATGTTAGAGCTCATTTTATTACTTCTCTTCAAATCACATTAATCATGGAATGGAAACACACAACAACAGAACGTACCAGTGTGACTTCAAAAACTTTGTTACAGGAAATGTTCAAAATGTCCTCCGTTAGCGAGGATACATGCACCCACCCTCCCTCGCATGGAATCCATGATGCGCTGATGCAGCCCTGGAGAACGGCGTATTGTATCACAGCCGTCCACAATACGAGCACGAAGAGTCTCTACATTTGGTACCGGGATTGCATAGACAAGAGCTTTCAAATGCCCCCATAAATGAAAGTCAAGAGGGTTGAGGTCAGGAGAGCGTGGAGGCCATGGAATTGGTCCGCCTCTACCAATCCATCGGTCACCGAATCTGTTGTTGAGAAGCGTACGAACACTTCGACTGAAATGTGCAGGAGCTCCATCGTGCATGAACCACATGTTGTGTCGTACTTGTAAAGGCACATGTTCTAGCAGCACAGGTAGGGTATCCCGTATGAAATCATGGCGGTGAATCGAGGAAGTACAGTACATACTGACGAAACTAAAATGAGGTCTAATATGGTTATTAAGCGTATCCGGACACATGTCCACATAACATCTTTTCTTTATTTGTGTGTGAGGAATGTTTCCTGAAGGTCTGGCCGTACCTTTTTGTAACACCCTGTATAAAGGGATACATTAAAAGTGTTAAAAAACGTGATCACATGTAACGTTAGTCATATCGCTAGCTCTGTGGAGCGAGCCACAGGTGAGTCGGTTTGCTGACAGCACGACACATGTGTGTACTGCCTCGCCCTGGGTGGATGGTGGCTGACGCTATGATAGGCACTGGTGCGGAGTGTCGTGGAGGCTCGTGGATGGCGTTAGGCGGCAGAGACCATGGAGGTTCTTTCCCTCCCCAGTTTGGAAGAGATATCATGTGGAAAGACACAAACTTAGAGGAACTGTAGTTAGGAGAAGCAGTATGCGTATGATTTGCTCCTTTCACCATTAAACTAAATGTAAGATGCAAGCAAATATGAAAAAAATTATTATGGTAAAATTTTTGTTATATATTCATACACATGCACAGTCATTCAGTTTCGCAGTACTGTCCAAATAATTGTTTTCTATACACTTTGAATTTGGCCTGAATCATATTCTGACCTATAGGCATAATTACATACATGAGTGTTTCTTCAGTAAATTCAGCCTCAACAAATTTTATAGTTACAGGCTCAGCACTTAACACACTTCAGTACAGGAGGAATGCAGGCATTGATGCATTGCTCTGCTTGGTCTATGTTTATTATATCGTCGTGCAGATACTGAACATACTCATAGTTCAACCCTATTACATATGGGTACCAATGGCACGATCTACACTACTGGACATTAAAATTGCTACACCAAGAAGAAATGGAAATGATAAACGGGTAATATTTGGACAAATATATTATACTAGAACTGACATGTGATCACATTTTCACGCACTTGGGTGCATATATCCTGAGAAATCAGTATCCAGAACAACCACCTATGGCCGTAATAACGGCTTTCATACGCCTGGGCATTCAGTCAAACAGAGCTTGGATGGCGTGAACAGGTACAGCTGAACGTGCAGCTTCAACACGATACCACAGTTTATCAAGAGTAGTGACTGGCGTATTGTGACGAGCCAGTTGCTCGGTCCCATTGACCAGACGTTTTCAATTGGTCAGAGATCTGGAGAATGTGCTGGCCAGGGCAGCAGTCGAACATTTTTTGTATCCGGAAAGGCCCGTACAGGACCTGCAATATGTGGTCGTGTATTATCCTGCTGAAATGTAGGATTTCGCAGGGATCGAATGAAGGGTAGATCCACAGGTCGTAACACATCTGAAATGTAACGTCCACTGTTCAAAGTGCCGTCAATGCGAACAAGAGGTGACCGAGACGTGTAACCAATAGCAATCCATACCATCACGCCGGGTGATACTCCAGTATGGCGATGACGAATATATGCTTCCAATGTGCGTTCACCGCGATGTCGCCAAACATGGATGCGACCATCATGATGCTGTAAACAGAACCTGGATTCACCAGAAAAAACCACGTTTTGCCATTCGTGCACCCAGGTTCGTCATTGAATACACCATCGCAGGCGCTCCTGTCTGTCGTGCAGCGCGAAGGGTAACCGCAACTATAGTCTCCGAGCTGATAGTCCATGCTGCTGCAAACGTCGTCGAACTGTTCGAGCAGATGGTTGTGGTCTTGCAAACGTCCCCATCTGTTGACTCAGGGATCGAGACGTGGCTGCACGATCCGTTACAGCCATGTGGATTAGATGCCTGTCATCTCGACTGCTAGCGATACGAGGCCGTTGGGATTCAGCATAGCGTTAGCGTTCAGTATTACCCTCCTGAACCCACCGATTCCATATTCTGCTAACCGTCATTGGATCTCGACCAACGTGAGCAGCAGTGTCTCGATACGATAAACCACAATCGCGATAGGCAACTACAATCCGACCTATATCAAAGTCGGAATCGTGATGGTACGCATTTCTCCTTCTTACACGAGGCATCACAACAACGTTTCACCAGTCAACGCTGGTCAACTGTTGTTTGTGTATGAGAAATCGCTTGGAAACGGTCCTCATGTCAAGACGTTGTAGGTGTCGCCACCGGCGCCAACCTTGTGTGAATGCTCTGAAAAGCTAATCATTTGCATATCACAGCGTCTTCTTCCTGTCGGTTAAATTTAGCGTCTGTAGCAAGTCGTCTTCGTGGTGTAGCAATTTTAATGGCCAGTAGTGCATCTGTTGCAATCTGTTATGCGCATTACACGTCTTCCAGTTTAGCAACAGTTGGATGTTTTAGATGTATATTAGTGTCCCACGAAATTAATTCATATCTATTATAGATACCTTACGAACAATTGCGAATAGGAGTAAGGGATGAGCCATACAAGTCTGTCATTTTCCTATTATATATTCCATCATAATGCGTAGACAGTCCCACTAATACCAAGAATACTGCACTTTAGCACTAAGACGTGCATCTGCCACTTACGTAACTACTTCAGAGTCATTGTCAGATGTCAGGTTTAAATTCACGCATTTGGAGCCACTGGTAGTTACATTGTATGTGTTGATGAATAAAAGTACTTTTTCGAAACTTGGCTGACTGATTGCGGTATGACATAGGAGGCTAACAGTAGGTCCAAAAGGTCAGGAAGATATCCTGTGGGGAGTGACTGCTGTTGCTGTTGTGATACAGGTGGGAATATCTGAGTGTCCTCGTCCAGCATGGGGTCAGGTGCTCGTTGCTGATGTGCTGCAGCGGCTATGCTACTACATATTTGAAGGACATTATGTCAGGAAGACATCCCATGGACAGTGACTGCTACTGTGACATGTGAATGTCTTCATCTGTAGCAATAATATCAACAAAGCCCTAAATACAACTATATACACAGACAATAGTGGTAATTAGAGATAGATTGACATCATACTTACTGGTAGTCTTCTTCTTCCCAGCAGATACCTACTGTTGCTGGCAGCACTTCAAGATGGGCAGCAAATGATGATGCGCATATTATATATATATATATATATATATATATATATATATATATATATATCTCTTCCTTGAAGGCTGGTGAGCAGTACTTGCACGCCATTTCCTGACAGCATGACAGGTTGCTCGGCTGAACGTGCTCGCAATTGGCTGCGCAGGCTCATGGGGTGCTCAGGGTGGGCGATGGATGTACAGGGGATAGTAGCGTGGGAGGGGGGGGGGCAGCAGAATGGGGGCATGGTGATAGGGGAGTGCTGATGCTGGTGTCAGCGGAATATAGTAAACACAGTTTCTTGAGAAGTGGATATCTTGACCTTGAAGATAAGAATGTGCTAATACTGATGTCAGCAAGGTTTTGCAAAAAACTACTATCATGTCCAAGTAATAGTAGTTGTGCATGAGCCCTTATTTACCTGAGACATGTCCCGAGTTCTTTACACTTTGCTCAAAGAAGCTCCATCTCTCAAGGTGACAATGCAGACCATGGGCTTGAAGCTGCTCAAACAATATCTATGGGTTGCGCAGGTGCTGCATGCACATGGCATGGTAACTAGCTGGACATCTAAATAATTAACACAACTGAGGATACCATGAATGACTTGCTCAAGGTATGTCTGGAGTATTGCGTGAGTGCTTTCAACCTAGAATGGCAACATGTTGTAACCATATATGCCAAATGGCAAATTAATTAGTAAAAGCTGTTTTGTCTGGTTATCTACAGGCAACTGAAACTGTGTGTCTGGAAATTATATTCTTGAAAAAGAATGGTCCAAGAGCAATTTTTTCCAGAGTTCCTCTGGCCTAAGAACTGGATACAGTGTGACATTCGCTTGAGCATTAATTATAGTTGTAAAGTCACGACAAGTCTGACGCGAACCATTTTGTTTCTTAACTACAATCATGAGCATAGGACATAGGCTACAAATTTCTGGGGTATGACTCCCATACTTTGCAACCTATATATTTCAGAAACTTCCTGGCAGATTAAAACTGTGTGCCCGACCGAGACTCGAACTCGGGACCTTTGCCTTTCGCGGGCAAGTGCTCTACCAACTGAGCTACCGAAGCACGACTCACGCCCGGTACTCACAGCTTTACTTCTGCCAGTATCTCGTCTCCTACCTTAGTTAGGTTAGTTAGGTTTAAGTACACTACTGGCCATTAAAATTCCTACACCAAGAAGAAATGAAGACGATAAACGAGTATTCATTGGACAAATATACTGGAACTGACATGTGACTACATTTTCACGCAATTTGGGTGCGTAGATACTGAGAAATGAGTACCCAGAACAACCACCTCTGGCCGTAATAACGGATTTGATATGCCTGGGCATTGAGTCAAACAGAGCTTGGATGGCTTGTACAGGTACAGCTGCTCATGCAGCTTGAACACGATACCAAGGGTAGTGACTGGCGTATTGTGACGATCCAGTTGCTCGGCTACCATTGACCAGACGTTTTCAGTTGGTGAGAGATCTGGAGAATGTGCTGGCAAGGGCAGCAGTCGAACATTTTCTGTATCCAGAAAAACCCGTACAGGACCTGCAACATGCGGTCGTGCATTATCCTGCTGAAACGTAGGGTTTCACAGGGATCGAATGAAGAATAGAGCCACGGGTCGTAACACATCTGGCCGGTCGGAGTTGCCGAGCGGTTCTAGGCGCTACAGTCTGGAATCGCGCGACCGCTACGGTCGCAGGTTCGAATCCTGCCTCGGGCATGGATGTGTGTGATGTCCTTAGGTTAGTTAGGTTGAAGTAGTTTTAAGTTCTAGGGGACTGATGACCTCAGAAGTTAAGTCCCATAGTGCGCAGAGCCGTTTGAACCGTAACACATCTGAAATGTAACGTCCACTGTTCAAAGTGCCGTCAATGCGAACAAGAGGTGACCGAGACGTGTAACCAATAGCACCCCATACCATCACGCCAGGTGATACGCCAGTATGGCGATGACGAATACACGCTTCCAATGTGCGTTCACCGCGATGTCGCCAAACACGGATGCGACCATCTTGATGCTGTAAACAGGACCTGGATTCATCCGAAAAAATGACGTTTTGCCATTCGTGCACCCAGGTTCGTCGCTGAATGCACCATCGCAGGCGCTCCTGTCTGTGATGCAGCATCAAGGGTAACCGCAGCCATGGTCTCTGAGCTGATAGTCCATGCCGCCGCAAACGTCGTGGAACTGTTCGTGCAGATGGTTGTTGTCTTGCAAACGTCCCCATCTGTTGACTCAGGGATCGAGACGTGGCTGCACGATCCGTTACAGCCATGCGGATTAGATGCCTGTCATCTCGACTGCTAGTGATACGAGGCCGTTGGGATCCAGCACGGCGTTCCGTATTACCCTCCTGAAACCACCGATTCCATATTCTGCTAACAGTCATTGGATCTCGACCAACGCGAGCAGAAATGTCGCGATACGATAAACCGCAATCGCGATAGGCTACAATCCGACCTTTATCAAAGTCGGAAACGTGTTGGTACGCATTTCTCCTCCTTACACGAGGCATCACAACAACGTTTCACCAGGCAACGCCGGTCAACTGCTGTTTGTGTATGAGAAATCGGTTGGAAACTTTCCTCATGTCAGCACGTTGTAGGTGTCGCCACCGGCGCCAACCTTGTGTGAATGCTCTGAAAAGCTAATCGTTTGCATATCACAGCGTCTTCTTCCTGTCGGTTAAATTTAGTGTATGTAGCACGTCATCTTCGTGGTGTAGCAATTTTAATGGTTAGTAGTGTAGTTATAAGTCAAGGGGAATGGTGACATCAGATGTTAAGTCCCATAGTGCTTAGCGCCATTTGAACCATTTGGTCCCTCTCCGTAAAGAAATGGTAGTCCAGACCACCACTCCTTGTTGTGGACCAATTGGTGGCTGCAGGCACGTTCCTATCCTTACTGCTGTCCAGGGCATCTCGAAACACATCTTCGCTGGTCACCGTGGCTCAGTTCGAAGAGGGACTCATAACTGAAGACAATTCTACTCCAGTCAATAGACTCCCTGGCAAAAACGTGTCTGGGGACGCCCCAGGGACCGGTGAGATAATAACGTAACTGTCGCCCGCCATACCACCTGACAACCAGGTGTGATGTCCTTTGGTGCCATTTCATTTCACAGCAGGTCCCCTTTGTTATCCGCGGCACGCTTACAGGGCAGCGGACGTCGACGATATGCTACGTCGCACTTTGTTGCCCTTCATGACAAGCCACCCTGAGCTTACATTTCAGCAAGATAATGCCAGCCCACCACGGCGAGAGTTTCTACGGCTTGTCTTCGTGCTTGGCAAACCGTACCTTGCCCAGCAAAGTCGCCAGATCTCTCCGCAGTTGAGAATGTTTCAAGCATTATGAACAGGGCCCTTCAACCAGCTCAAGATTTTGACGTTGTAGAACGCCTGTTGGACAGAATTTGACACAGTATTCCTCAAGAGAAGATCCAACAACTCTGTCAAGCAATGCCAAGCCAAATAACTATCTGCATAAGGGCCAGGGGTGGACCAACGTGTTATTGACTTGCTCAGTTTATGAAGCTCTTTCTCTTGAATAAGTTATCCAATTTTTGTGAAATTGTAATGATTTGTTTGCCTGCACATGTACGTCACTTCTACGGATTTCCGCCTCATTCGGATAATTCCTTCGTGTTCGTCGTTTTTTTGTCTCAGAGTGTGTAAGCGGTGCAGTAACTGGTGGTGGATCATTTCGGCAGTAATACCGGCCGCACCACTGACATAAGCGACTTTGACAACGAGTAGTCGTGTTATGGCCGCACGCTTGGAAATGAGCACGGCGAAACTGGCCGGGTGTTCAGGTGCTGCTGCCGGGAGCATCCATGGAAAGTGACTGTGGACAGGTGAAACAAAGAACGTGGAGGGGAGGTCGGATTCTTTCACGCTCTATAAAGCAGGACAGGCGCCGATCTGTGGTTTATCTGACGACAGAGCACAGTGCTGGTGCAAATTCAAGTGTTTTGCAGCAACCTGTTCAGCACACATTGTTGAACATGGAGCTCTGCAGGAGACCACCCGACGTGATCGACATGTTACGATTGGAATGGGCATGGTCTCATCGAGACCACACCGTGGCTCAGAGGAAAACGTGTCTCCATTTCTTGTTACACCAGGTCGACGGTCGTGTCCAGCGAACGGCTGTTCACTAGTACACCACATCGCAGACGCGAGCTGGTCATGGCAGAATTATGCTGGTGGGACATTCACCTGGACTTCCATGGAACTGGGGTAGTAATGGAAATCACTGTGGACTACATGAACATTATTTTGGGCTGCTTACATCTCTCGATGCTTGATATCTTCTCCGGTTACGCTGTCTTCCAGCAGGATAACTATCCGGTAGGTACAACAGATTTCTGTTTATAAGAGATTTGATAGTGAAAACTGTAAATGTATGTGGATTTAAGAGTAACTTAATTTAGTTAATTTAACTAATAGTGGCTCTGAAGTGCGTATACATCGTCCATCGTTCTCAGTATTGTTTATTCTCTGTAAGCTCATTAACAAAATAGTTTCAGATTATGTAAATCATAACGCTGTAGCTGTGGTGGAAAGTGCATCTAGGAAGGGAGTGGACTTCTAACTTATTGGTAAAGTATTTCACTTACACCGAGAATTGTTCTGTGCAAATCAATCGATCTTGATCAGTGATTATATATATTTGTTTATTTAATTATTTAATATAAATAATTTTATTGAATTATTATCATAATATATTTTGTAGATTTGATTTTCTGATTATAATTTATTAGTAATGTAAGCCAATTAAGAAATAATTACTTAAGTTTAATAAAGTAAATTTTTATTTAGTGTACATTTTGTACCAGTGTCTATCAAAATTTTGTTATTTATTTACTTCTCCAGACTTACGTTGATACACAACTGATTCAGAGTTAATGAATCGTAATTGTTTTGGAGTTAACTGTAGAAATGAAATGTTCATAGTTTACTCAGGTATCTAGTATCGTAAGAAAAAAATTAATTTTTTGTTTTGGACACCAAATTCACCTGATCTGAACCCGACAAGACTTATCGGGAACGCTATCAGGTGCCAGTTCTGTGACCGCAGACAGCCTGATCATGGTTTACGGGAACTATTTGACCTGTGCGTGGACATCTGGTTCAACATACCACCGGAAACCTACCAAAAACCTGACGAATCCACTGCTGCACTGCATTCCGAAGATGGGACATCACGATATTAATTAAATGCTCGTAATATTTCTGCTCATCAGTGTGGTTGATACATGTGACATGTCTCTCTTGGAGCAGCTGAATACAAGGAAATGTTATTGTTTGTGGAGCAATACTCCCGTTTCTTCTGAAACAAAGCTGAAGACTTAACCTATGAATAGACGTTTCATTTCGACCGTGACATATCTTCTTAAACAGTATTAATGAGCGTTTGGGATTACATGAACGTTTTGTAAAGTTTTGAAGTACAGTCCTATACAAATGTTGAAACTTTCTCGTTTCAACAAAATTCTTGGAAACTTAGATGCAGATACTACGTATTTATTTGCCTTTACAGATCAAAGATAAATTTTTATTGAAGCGTGAGGACATATGGGTCTTGAATATCAATGTAAATAGTAAGAAACATGGTAAAGCTGATTACTGAAAGAAAAACGTTTAGCTGAATTTAAACAAACAGCACAATTATAATTAAACTTAAAATTTCAATAACCAGCTCTGTGGTCTATATAAAGCACGAATTGTAATTAATATTAATGTGTGGTTAAAATTAGTATCTGTGTTTCTAAACTTTGAGCATTACTGTAGAGTACTGATATAGCTTATTATGAACATTTGCATTACTGTCTTTAGATGTGCTTCTGTATTTTGCATAACTTGTTACCTGTTACAGATTGCATATTTACTCTTGTGCCAGATGGGGACTCGAACCTGAGACTTCAGCTTTTGCTGGCAGTACCCAGGAACGATGCACAACCATTGCTCAATTGTTTCAGTTCTTCCGTTACCTCTGTCCTGTTTTCCAAGCTTTCTATTATGTAAACCTCCCCACTAATGTCTGAGGAGGATATTCGTGTTCTGTCAACCTCTCATATCGTCTTCTGTTTCTTATTTCCGTGCTAATCTGCCACACACATCACAATTGTTGATGGAAATATGTATGTAGCTGTAGCTTCTGGGATCAGGTTGTGAATTCAAAGATTGGGTAAAACAGTGGAAAGTAAAAGTTTTCACAAATTTATTTTCTTATAAACTACGGTACATTGTTAATACTGATGGTCATTACAAATTATCTTTATATTTACGAAAATCGGATTTAAACTCACATGTTCTCGTAATTATCTGACTTGAAAGATCGACTTCTAAAAATTACTCTCGCTTTAGTTTTTATTGCTTATCACAAATATCACCGAGAAACTATATTACAAAAGGAACGATAAATTGACAGCTTATAAAGACAACAAGGGATAGGCCATTTCATGAGACAGTGCAGTGAGTATATCACATTAAAAGTTCCTAAGACCTACGTATACTGACTGATGCTTCAGCTACCCAGTTTTTCAGACTAGATTCTTAGAAATTCAGTATTCTCTCTATTATTGTAAGTCTTCCTGGACAGCCATCAAATACCGTAGAACGAACGATGTAGGTAACTGGCTGTCCTTTTTTTTTATTTTTGGTCGTGAAGCAGTCTGGAAATCTACTTCCTCTCTAGTTTGTATCAGCCTTACTTCTCTATCCTTTGGGAACGGCACTGGGGCTATGCAGTGTTCTCTGCAACAAAGAAATAGTAAATTTCATTATGTCACCAGATTTAGTTTTATGCAACGAGTAACAGATTTCAGAGAGGTGGAGGTAACATATGTTTTCCAAACGGTTAGTGCGTTATTGGGAGCGGAGGGGCGGCTGCTACCGCCAGTGGCCACGGAATATAGAGGCAGATTGGGAGGAAGCTTAGTAAAAGCCTTGACACATTTAAGTCTTTAATATAAAAGACGCTAAAATTTACTAAAAATAATGGATACTGTATAATATTTAGTAATTAAATAACAAGATACCATGTTTGACATGTGAATTACATCAAATTCTCTTGTTTCAGTCCTATTCAACACTTTATTCAGATGAAATAATAAAAAAAATCTGTAGCTGATACTGAAGCTGTCACTGAGATTTAGCGTTAAAATGCTAGGTGAAACGGTAGAGATACTAATTGTCAATCTGCTAACGTAATTTCGGAAGTAGTCGAATCTACGAAAAAATGAAGTCGCTTTTGGTGCGATGGGGAGAGTAGTCTAGCTCTTGATGAGGCAGATGTCATGATGTAACTGTTTTGTAGATGTTACAACCAGTTACAGAGTGGAAATACATTTGAAACTGAGATTTCCTGTTGTTCTTGTGGTGGTCTGGGTGACACAATGTGTTGATGTTTATGCTTCAGCGGTGATATGCTTCGCCAACATGGCTGTTTGATTAACTGTCTACTGTCGTTTAGTGGGTCTGAATGAAATCTGTTGTGTTGAAAACTTGACCAGGCCAGTGGCTAGAGGGGGCGCAGTTTGAATGAAATCTACTGGTATCAACGTCTAAGTTGAGCAGGTTTATTTTAGGCTTACAGCTTCATTGAAAACTTGACTCGGTGGTCTGGGCGACGCAGAGTGTTGAAGTTTATGCTTCAGCGCTGATATGCTTCGCCAACATGGCTGTTTGATCAACTATCTACTGTCATTTAGTGGGTCTGAATGAAATCTAGTGGTATCAACGTCTGTGTTGAAAACTTGACCAGGCCAGTGGCTAGAGGGGGCGAAGTTTGAATGAAATCTACTGGTGATATGCTTCGCCAACATGGCTGTTTGATCAACTATCTACTGTCGTTTAGTGGGTCTGAATGAAATGTAGTGGTATCAACGTCTGTGTTGAAAACTTGACCAGGCCAGTGGCTAGAGGGGGCGGAGTTTGAATGGAATCTCCTGGTATCAACTTCTAAGTTGAGCAGGTTTGTTTTAGGCTTACAGCTTCATTGAAAACTTGACTAGGCCAGTGACTAGACTGGGCGGAGATCGAACACCTCCTGCCCCCTCCCGCCCCCTTCTCCGCCGTCTCACCCCTTCCGCATATATGAGGACTATACCAAGTGAAATCTGCACCCGACCGGAAATCTATGACATATGCACCCAGTATACCTGGAGACTACCTTCTCGCTAAGTCACAGCCTACCTGGACGGCGAGTCTTCGCTCGCTCCCTCCCTCCACGGTAGTGCGAGCTGCGTCGGCGCCGGCAAGCGAATGACAAACGTGAACAAAAATATTCTACTGCCGAAAGAATGAACAAGAGCGCCACCAACTGTCTACATAACGTTCTACATTACTCCCTCCCACATACGCATGTAACATCTATATCCTACTTTTCTTTCTCTAATGATGCAAGTCTACAGCTACATCTACTTGACTACTCTGCAATGGAACGTTGACGAACCTTAAGTGGTACAATGGGACGTACCCTCTGCCATGTTCTTCACAGTGGTTTTTCACAGTATGGCTGTGGATGTAGAATTATTGTTATAAAGGAAACTGTTTTCACGTTTTTAAGTCACATATAGTAGATGCGCACACGTAGCTCTATGAGTAGGAGGAGAAGCTACGTACAACTCACTGTATGTCCGTCTTTATAGAGACGGTTGCGGGGCCTCAGTATAGAATGTCGAATCAGGACACCTTTCAGCCACCTAAATTTCCAGTTGTTATTTTATTTGAGCAAACAGTTTCGGCGTTAGATTACACCATCTTCAGGACCCCTGACTGACGTGTAGGAAGATTCCCATCTCTGGTCCAGTCAAAACAGTGACTGGTATCCGTAGAGTTTTGACACAGCAATCCCTTCGAACATCAATTGCGGACTTCTACAGAAACGCATCTCCACGTGTTTCTTCCGAACTGTCAGTCGCAAAGTAATACCAAACATTTATATGAAAGTGTGGTGTATGTTCTTTCGGTCATATCCGATGAACACTCTCCACGCTTAATTAGCAGGTGTTATACAGATTATGTAATTGAAGGTGGAGTAGGGGGGGGGGGCGGGAGGAAAGGACAGTGAAGGAACTAATGATATCAGTTGCATCGGGACTTCACGCGGAATCAGCTGCGACGAGTGAAAACGTGTGTCGGATCAGGATTCAAACCCAAGATCTTCTGCTTAGTAGGCATTGGCATTAACCAGTGCGCCACCCGCACACAGCGTATCGTGGTTCGCCCCCCGACTGACCAACACTGCCATCTAGTGCCTCCTATGTGCAGACCCCGTCCATATCCCGCGTGCTCCCTGCTGACATCATTAGTTTCTCTCCTTTCCTTTCTTCCTCTATCGCTATCGCTATCGCTTGCGCCTTGTACCGCGGTTACGCAGGGTCGGCCATAGTTAACCGGATTTGGCATGTTAATTGTAAGGGGTGGCCAGATGCTCTTCCTGCCACCACCCCGTACCCCCCAGGACGGAATTAGTGTACCCAAGCTGTCTGCGTCGGGTGTAGCTCGTGAAATAGTGTGAATGTGTGTCAAATGTCTGTGAGTCGTGTAACGGAGGCGGGACGTGGGGACCAGCCCGGTATTCACCTAGTTGGATGTGAAAAACCGCCTAAAAACCACATCCAGGCTGGCCGGCACACCGGCTGTCGTCGTTAATCCACTGGGTGGACTCGATCCGGGGCCGACGCGCCTACGCGTGTCCAGGAAGCAGCGCGATAGCGCTCTCGGCTATCCTGGCGGGTCTTTCCTTTCTTCCTCCTCCACCTTCAATTACATAATTTCTAGCATGGTAATAGCAGGTGTGCTGTCCGCCGTGTACTGACCGTGCCGAGCCGCGCGGGCACTAGATGATCTCGCAGAGCTTGCTGCGCGCCTTGTTGGCCTTGCGGACGGGAGCCGCCGCCGCCTCCGCCCCCGCCCCCGCCGCCGCCCTCTTATGGAGTCCGCCGCCTCCTCCCCCGCGGACGTTGCCGTAGAGCGAGCCGCCCCTGCGGTCCCTGCCCGCGCGGCCGCCGCGCCGCAGGCTGGCAAACCGGCCGAGGCCCAGGCCGAGCGTCAGGGCGCCGCCGCCGCCCCCGCCGCCGCCCCCGACCGCTGCCACCGCGCTGCTAGCCGCCGCCCCAGTGCTGCCGTTCTGCTTGCGCGCCGGCGGGATCGCCTCTCCCTGTCGACACGGCATTACCACCGTTACATCTCACGCGTGAAGCTGCAAAAATATGCACTCTACACGTTTTATAACAGCATCCACAAATAACAAATAAATCAGTCAGACAACACCTTTTATATTCCTTTGTTATGGTGTAGGACGTATTGAAACATCTGCGGCTGCACCAAAAAATTCTTTTATTACCATTGAGCTACAACTTGTGCTTAATTGTTCACACAGTGAACAACTCATCTGTCATCAGTCATCCTGGCTAACACAAAAATGCGAAAGAAGAAATGAAAAATGAAATGATCGTGTGGCATTTATTGGCCGGGATATTCCCTTCGGGGTTCGGCCGCCGTATTGCTAGTCTTTTCAGTTGACGCCACTTCTGCGACTTGCGTGTCAAGAATGATTTACAGAGAATCTCGATTTACTAACACATATTCTTGTTGCAATACAAAATTATGTGAAACAGAAACGTCACATACACTTTTAGATAAATGGGAGCACCTTGGGAACTGCATTTCCTCGTATGTGTGTAGTAAAAATGCGTTAACACTGGAATAGGAGCACTGAAACGACTTCTCTGGACATCTCATATGTAATTGCTCCACTATTTTCACAGGGCCGACACGAACTGCGGAACTCAGAAATGTCGCGGAAGGGTCCACAATTCCTACTACCCGAATTCCGTAACTTGCTCTTTAGGTAGAAGACGCACACGTTGAGGGCAGTTGTAAAGCCTACGAAACATTTCAAAAGCCGGCCGGAGTCGCCGAGCGGTTCTAGGCGCTACAGTCTGGAACCGCGCCGACGGCTACGGTCGCAGGTTCGAATCCTGCCTCGGGCATGGATGTGTGTGATGTCCTTAGGTTGGTTAGGTTTAAGTAATTCTAAGTTCTAGGGGACTGATGACCCCAGATGTTAAGTCCCATAGTGCTCAGAGCCATTTTTTTGAACATTTAAAAAAATCGGTGTTCGCAACAGAGTAAACATTACGCAAAATATGTTACAATACGCGAAAGACGAACTCAAAGATTTTTTTTTAATATATTGCCGTCAAGTTAGTTTAGTAAATCGTCGAGAGGGTATTGCCCAAAATTAGACAGAGAAGCCGTTTCGCGTGCTCGAATTTACCTGCTTCCGGTAGGCAGTGAGCGTGCAAAGAGCTTCCCGTAGGAAGTTGCACATGACCTGACCAATTTACAACAGCGTAGTGAATTGGTACAAGAAAGTCGAGGAGGAGTGTTGTTTCTGCAATGCAAAACGCGTGGGCGGACTCGATGTGTCACAACAGACATTGGACTCTGTGAGGTACGCGATGCTGCGATGTCTCACAAAGTATGCCTATCGGGCTGGTGTACAATTTAACATCCCTCAGCCAACAGTGTGGAAAATCCTTCGTAAGCGATTAAGAGCGCAGCCGTACAAATAGCAGTTCCTGCGAGCCATAAGTCATGGCGACAAACTGCGAAGTCGGCAGTTCTGCGCGGATGCAGAGAATCGTCTCGAAAATCATGACTTCGTAAGCGAATTAATCTTCAGTGAATAAGCAACTTTTCATATTTTGGGAAACGTCAGTCGACACCACACAAGGATATTGCGGACAGAGACTTAACATGCAGCTGTTGAACACGTTCGGGATTCCAAGAAAGATAAACTGTTCTTTGTCTACATCTACAACTACGTGATTACTCTGCTATTCATAATAAAGTACCTGGCAGAGGGTTCAATGAACCACCTTCAAGCTGTCTCTCTACCATTACACTCTCGAACGGCGCGTGGGAAAAACGAGCTCTGACATTGTTCTGTGCGAGCCCTGATTTCTCTTATTTTATCGTGATGATCATTTCTCCCTATGTAGGTGGGTGCCAACAGAATGTTTTCGCAATTGGAGGAGAAAACTGGTGATTCATGAGAAGATCCCGTCGCAACGAAAAACGCCTTTGTTTTAATGATTGCCACTCCAACTCACGTATCATACCTGTGGCACTATTTCCCCTACTTCGCGATAATACAAATCGAGCTGCCCTTCTTTTTACTTTTTCGATGTCATCTGTCAGTCCCATCTGATGCGGATCCCACACCCCACAGCAATATTCCCGAATAGGGCGGACAAGCGTGGTGTAAACAGTCCCTTTAGTAGACCTGTTGCACCTTCTAAGTGTTCTGCCAATGAATCGCAGTCTTTGATTTGCTCTACCCACAATATTATCTTTGTGATCATTCCAATATAGGTTATTTGTAATTGTAATGCCTAAGTATTTAGTTGAATTTACAGCTTTCAGATTTTTGTGACTTATTGCGTAATCGAAATTTAGTGGATTTCTTTTAGTACTCATGTGAATAACTTCTCACTTGAAGCTTCCTGGCAGATTAAAACTGTGTGCCAGACCGAGACTCGAACTCGGGGCCTTTGCCTTTTGCGGGCAAGTACTCTATCAGCTGAGCTACCCAAGCACGATTCACACCCCGTCCTCACAACTTTACTTCTGCCAGTACCTCGTTCCCTACCTTCCATAGTTTACAGAAGCTCACCTGCGTAGGTAGAAGACGAGGTGCTGGCAGAAGTAAAGTTGTGAGGACAGGGCATGAGTCGTGCTTGGGTAGCTCAGCTGTTTCGCGCTCTAGTATTCAAGCTCCTGTCCTCAGTGGGAGAGCAGCGTAATTGAGTAAGAATCTTTCTGTATTCCGTATTTGACGATCTGTAGACCACTTGGCCAGATTTAATTGTTGAAGCAGTATGGTGTTATGTACAAAATACAATCATAATGCTCTATTCATTCACAAGACATCCTTTGTACCAGGACATAGGAGCATCTAGAAACTGATTCAAACAAGATGGTGGCAAGGTATGTACGGAACGTTCTGAGAAAGCAAGGGTTCAAAGATAAGTTGAAGCAGACCATCCATCTCTGGCGGATATGCCGTCACTCATCCGCCACTGTGGCATTAGGACATCTTCAGACCTGTAGCTGTGGGATACCGCAAATCCCGACCATTTTTTCTCTTCTGTAAGACAGTACTTCGAATTCTGTTTGCGTAATTGTTCCAATTTCCTTCCCCCCCCCCCCCCATCTGTACTTAGAGAGTGCTCTCTTTCCAAACAACAAGAATGCTTTTATGATTAATTCATTCTGCATGATGTGTCACCCACACTGGGTACACATAAATGGCTAGACACAGCTCGCATGTCCCGTTATGGTCGCTAGGAACAATGCACCTTGTGCTGTTCTGTGATGTCAGTATCCACAGGTATCGTTTCAGCAACGGTAAACACAGGTGCTGGCCAGAGGCACCTCGCTTGTGGATGGGACTGGCGTGAACATGCCTTGGAGTTCTATGACATCAGTATAACACTTGAAGAACTCTAAGTGTATACCCAAAAATAGACCCAACTTTCACCTGCTCTCTGTAGGCAGCAGCGGCGTGAGAGTGATGGCTCATGCTGGCCTGCGTCCAGCAGTGGCTTGCGGCTGCATCGACATGTGCACGCCCATGGAGTGTCTGCATTTTGGAAATAGGTCGAGTCAGCAACAGTGCCTAGGTTATAACGTATTTCGAGAGGAATTTCACAGGTGTCACATATTAAAGGGATGCCACCACCTCATGCTTGAGGGACTGAATGGGCACCTGTGCATAGCTTGGCAGCTACTGGTGCATCCCGACCTCTGTGAGCGTGTGTGGTAGCATCCTGTGTGGTCCAGTTGACAGGGAGCTGCGGGCATTGCCTGCACAGGTCTATAAGTTGCGCCATGTGTTATTTGGAGAGTTTATGAGTTGATTTCATGTCTGCACATCAATGTACTGCATTATCTAGGAGGCGTTTGCATGTCTGTGTGCTGTGTACTGAAATTATTTCGGTATTTTAGGAGTGTTTTGTGTATCCGCAGAGCATTATTTCAGTAATTTACGAATGGGTTACAGGTCTGTAGGCTGTGTGGCGTGATCCCAAGCATGTCAGAATATGTGTTTTGTATTAGTATGATAAATATACCATCTAAAATCCATCCCTAAATAAACTGTTACAAAATAAATATAGAACACTCCTTCCTCTCTCCAGAAGCCCAGCACAGGCTGAATCATTTTCCCCCTCCAGACAGCCATCTTGGGTTACGTCACAGAATGGACGACAGTGCCCTCTGGTGGTAGTATGTGTACTAGGTCAGTTGGACTGTGGAACCCATGACGACTACACTTGATAGTGGCACTGCCTCTAATTGTTTAAATAAATAGTGCATGCAAAATAAAGACTTATGTCCAGCACAGGTAGAGTCCTCTTCCTGTCGTTTCCTAGGACAAGGTGGTGGTCAGATGACTTAGGTTAGTGGAGGAAGCCAATCAACACTTTCTTTGCTGCCATTTTCTTAGGTTAATACAGATGGCCAAATTGACCTATCTTCTCTCCAAAATTCAAACTTCCCACTAGTTCCTAGGAAGAGGTGGCGGTCAGATAACTTAGGTTAGTGGAGGTAGCCCAAGTGGCCTATCTTCCCGCCATTTTCTTACGTTACTAGAGGTGTGTTGCATTGTCCTGATGGAATTTGAACTTCCCACCATTTCCTGGGAGACGGTGGAGGGGAGGGGGTTAGGTTAGTGGAGGTATTCCCAGTGACCTATCTTCCCGCCAAAATCCGCTTTCTTGAATGTCGTCATGGTCGCCATCTTGGATGATGTTATGCGCTGTTACCAAGTCTACAGGCAGCCATCTTGGATGACGTCATCGCCTCCATCTTGGAAACATTTGGCAACAATGGAAAGTGTCTCTGCTCCTGCTTTGTCCCACTACTTATGTTAATGGATAAAGTAGCCATGTGAAACTGCCGCGCCCAGCCTACTGCAATGGTCATGGATCAGCTTAGCACTGACTCAGCTGTAGTCTGCATTGCGAGCCGCTGCGTTGAGCGTCCTTGCAGAACCAATGTCGCTGTCACCAGCAGCCACCTGCCGCCAGCTGCGCCTCCTCACAGGCCGTACACAGCTTGAGTCCTGGGGGGGATGACTTCTGCGAGTCTATCACGATGCTGTAGTTGATGAACAATAAATGAACGTTTTACCAATGGTGGTTCTACGCCAATATTTCGGACGACTACCACGCACCCTGTAGTGGACTGACAAGACAGCCAGTCCACATGGACGGGTAACCGAAAGGCACGCGCTTAAACTCACGTAGGCTGGCGTGAGGTCTGAAACAGGATACGTAATGAATGCTATAAAGAAAAGTACGTAGCTTCTGGAATACTTAACTTTAATCCACAATTGGTGGACATTGGTCTTGTTGATACAGTATATGCGTCATTAGATACATAGCAAAGGATAATTGGCTCCTTGCTAGGTCGTAGCAATTGACTTAGCTGAAGGCTATGCTAACTATCGTCTCGGCAAATGAGAGCGTAATTCTCAGTGAACCATGGCTAGCAACGTCGGCTGTACAACTGGGGCGAGTGCCAGGACGTCTCTCTAGACCTGCCGTGTGGTGGCGGTCGGTCTGCAATTACTGACAGTGGCGACACGCGGGTGCGTCGTATACTAGCGGACCGCGGCCGATTTAAAAGGCTACCGCCTAGCAAGTGTGGTGTCTGGCGGTGACACCACACACGCAGTCACAGCTTCACTGCAACCCTACCCATGGTGGCGATCTATCCGCATCCTGACCTCCAACTAGCCCTACATCACCCTCCATAGAGACCTATCAACGCGGCCTCTGTACTGTTTATGTTCCATCTCGACTGCACAACCTCGAAGACTTGTGACACCGCATCGCAGCTGCGCTTCCTGTAGTCAGTCCTGCTTGATACGCAGGGAAAAATTGGACTACCGATTAGATGTGTTCCAAGTGACGGAGGGTAGGTAGCTTGAACATTTAGAAACATTGCAAAAGAATTGTCTTTCACTTAATACGACATTTGTTACGTTGCTCTTGCCCATTTATCTTTAATTTCCAAGAATGGTTGCCTATCGAAGTCGCGGGGTCCAAATGATACATATCGAACGTGCGATCGAATTCAGTCATGCGACCCCGGTTGTTGTGATCGTCATTTTTATCTGTTTTACGTTGTTCCCTTACTTGCTCTAAATTACATACCTCAGCGAATTATTTGTGAGTTGCTAGGGAAATCCAGACGATTTATATCGTTACTGAGTGGGATGTGTGGTGTTCTTCACGTTTCTCCGGCGGATTCTCTCACATGGAATAATCTAATTCCATGTTTATGCGGCGTAGAAAATTGTTCGACTTTTTGCAGCAAATATGGAGTACTACCAGACAAAGAAAGAAGGGACTGTGTAGACTGTGGTGATGCGAAATACGTAAAACTCCGTAAGAACAGTTTCGACGCTGAAATACCGTTACAATTTCATTGCGGACAGTGCGAAAAACGAACGAGTATCAAGAAGAATACATGGTTCACCTGTTCCAAATTATCCATCCACACCACCGTAATGGACTGTCACATGACGACAACACCGACGACGAGTAAGGTAAGTCGTCTCCTTTGCAATGAAAGGTATTTTTGTAACGCTCTTCTTTTGTCGTTGCTGTAGTGACCAACGTAAACATACTCATAACGCCCGCCAGAGTCTCATGATCGATTTACGATCGCCCGTTCGATATCTTTCGTTTGGATCCAGCGACTTCGATAGGCAATCATTCTTGGAAATTACCCATTTATCTGTACCAAGCAATGCACAGCTGATTGCACGTCCTAGGAAAACTGCCTGCGCCGTTGCATGTCACAGCTTCAACACTACGACGACCGAGTGATTTCGACGACATAGAAGGCGAAATATGGGAAGTTGTTACTAAGAGTATATGGCTGTTCCAGCTGAACGTCATGAACAGAAACCGTGTCTTATTGAGATCACATGTTAAGACTAACGGAATAGGAACAAAAGTGACAGAGGGAACGAAATATGCAGTGCCTTAAAAGAGTGTAGGCCACAAACAGTGGAGGAGGGAATAGTATCTTTCACAGCCACGTCTCATATAGAGAAGGCAAATATCGCCGTTTTCCTCTCAGCATAGTACACCTTGATGGGCCGGCCGGGGTGGCCGAGCGGTTCTAGGCGCTCCAGTCTGGCACCGCGCGACCGCTACGGTCGCAGGTTCGAATCCTACCTCGGGCATGGATGTGTGTGATGTCCTTAGGTTAGTTAGGTTTAAGTAGTTCTAAGTCTAGGGGACTGATGACCTCAGAAGTTAAGTCCCATAGTGCTTGATGGGTTTGCAACGCTGCTGTGCGCCTCTTTGCGTGTTGAGCTCGCACTCTCCCCATTCGCTTTAGCGTGCGTTCTGTTGCGTGCTTTAAGGAACGATTAAATATGTACCACAATACTGTGCAAAGAGCATTCAGAGACTGTAGAAGGGCTTCAGTCTGTCTGATAATAGTAGCACTGCTCGATCACACATTCCATTAGACAGAAGTAGTCCTCATAAGACATTAGATCCTTATTAATAAATTAATTCATCTCGTACGAATGTCTCTGTTGGTTAGTCGAATGCTAATTGGAAGTGGTGGTTGTGTTCCTTCTGCGTCTGTGCCATCTGTAGCTTACTGAGAAGAATGAGTGAATCAACACCAGGAAATCTGCCAACACTGTTAGGACAGCTTGCAAGCAGATCAGACAGATGCAGTCTCTGCGGTGTTTTTAATCAACGGTTCTTATTTTGTATTCTAGGCGTTTTTTGAAACTGTTGTCCTCACTATAAAATTCGGCTAGAACTCTCTCCCTGTACTTACAAAATACCGGTGGTTTTGTAAAACATGTTTATGACGACGGCACTGTTCCAGGATTACGAAATGGCAAATTATTCCTAACTCACGACCGAAAACGCACAACGCTGCTAACGACTCATTGTTGCTACAAGAAGTTGTGTGTCACAATGTATAACGCAGTGGTGAAGAAATGTGTAACACAGTGAAAAGTGCAGCTCCTGCGGCGGGCTGAACGCTCCTAGCAGTCAACAATAAAAGAGCATTTTTGTGCACGAACAGACCTCTCGATCATGTCCCATAAATGTGCACTGGTATTTATGCCGGGGATCTGAATGGCCAAACCATTCGCTCGAATTGTCCAGAAAGTTCTTCAAACCAACCGCGAACATTGTGGCCTTGTGATATGTGCTTTTCCATCCATAAAAATTCTATCGAAGTTTGGGAACATGAAGTCTGTGAATGGCGGCACATGGTCTCCAAATAGCCGAACATAACCATTTCCAGTCAGCGATCGGTTCAGCTGGACCAGAGAACGCAGTCCATTCAGCCACCACCAGCATACACAGTGCCTTGTTGACATCTTGGGTCTGTGGCTGCGCCGTACTCGAACCCTACCATCGGCTCTTACCACCTGAAATCGGGACTCGTCCGACTATGCCACGGTTTTCCAGTCGTATAGGGTCCAACCAATGAGGTCATGCACCCAGGATGCGATGGCAATGCTGTCGGAAAAGGCTTTCGCGTCAGTCGTCTGCTGTCGTGGACAATTAACGCCCAATTTCGCTGCACTGTCCTAACGGATACGTTCGTCGTACGTCCCACATTGCTTTCTGCGGTTATTTCACGCAATGTTGCTTGTCTGTTAGCACTGACAACTCCATGCAAACGCTACTGCTCTCGGTCGTTAAGTGAAAGCCGTCGGCCAATGCGCTGTCCTTGGTGAGAGGTAATGCCTGGAATTGATTTTCTGGACAGATTGTTGACACTGTGGATTTTTGAATACTGAATTCTTTAATGATTTCCAAAATGGATTGTCCCATGTGTCTAGCTCCAACTACAATTCCGCCTTCAAAGTCTGTTAAATCCCGTCGTGCGGCCATAAACACGCTGGAAACCGTTTCACGTGAATCACCTGAGTACGCCGCCGGTAGCCGAGTGGTAAGCGTGACAGAATGTCAGTCCTAAGGGCCCGGGTTCGATTGCCCGCTGGGTCGAAGATTTTATCCGCTCAGGGACTGGGTGTCCTGTTGTCCTAACCATCATCATTTCATTCCCATCGACGCGCAAATCGCCGAAGTGGCGTCAAATCGAAAGACTTGCACCCGGCGAATGGTCTACCCGACGGGAGGCCCTAGTCACACGACCTGAGTACAAACAACAGCTCCGCTAGTGGACTGCCCTTTTATACTTTGTGTACGCGATACTATCGCCACCTGTATATGTGCGTATCACTATCCCGTGACTCTTATTACCGCAGTGTAGTGTCAGTTAAAGGATATGTCAATCTGATTCTCCACTCTATAGCGTCACATGGCCATTACCGAGGCCTACGAGAAAGAGAGGCCTCGGCGCGTACGTCACGAAGGTAGTCCTGCGCTCGCTCGCTCAAATCAGCAGACATACTACGTTTCTACACCTGTTAACTCGTAACTAGTCGTGTCCGTACAAACCAAAACTGAATCTTCTACTGGAATCCGCTGTTATGGAATCTTACTGTTATTAGTCCTATAATGATGGTAAGTCCATGGGCCTACTTACAATTTGTTACGCCTGTACTGGCGTACAGTAAAATAAAATCATGCTAAAATGATTATCAGTTGCATAAGGCACCACTTCCAGCATGTAATGAGTACTGTTAACCAGAAGAGACTAAATGCTATAAACAAGCCGTTATACCATCGATCTTAAATTAATTTTTGCTGTACTACTGTTAATCAGTAAGACTTCATAATGGCAGATTCCAGTGGAAGATGCAATTCTCGTTAGTACTTACATTCCCAGCTGCGAGTTAACAGGTTTAGAAACGCATTTTGTCTGCTGAGCCGAGCGAGCGAGCGAGTTCAGGACCACCTTCGTGAAGTACGCGCCGCGGCCTGTCTTTCTCGTGGGCCTCGGTCATTACGCTATGAAGCGACATGAAAACGATAGACAACAGCCCTACTGAGACGCTATGAGATTCGAATGACGCTGTACGGGCCATAGACGGATATTCCAGAGATGTGAAAACTGTTACAGTCTAGAGATCACAAACGCAGTGTTTGTGCGTCCACTGTCTGCATTTGGGTCACCTCCAGTGTAAGAGGATACAGGTATTCGATCGTGCTGGACATGCCGAATCTTACACACCAACATTTCTTGTTTGCTACAAAGTTCCGTGCTCCCTGCAAGTCTTTTTGAGGTCACTGTCGTGATGCTGCCAACAATGCTACATTCGTGGCAGCTAGCCCGCCTGCTACCGTGTGTTAGGAACCGTTTATGATAGGGTGCAGACATGTTTCCTGGTAGTCCTAAGCAAAGTGAAACTTATCTTTATTGAAGCTAATATCTATGGAGTAAACACCCGGCGAAGGGAAGGCTAATGAGTCGAAATACCGCTAGCGTCACATTTACAGAATTACTCCTGACTGAAGCAGGAACCAGGATAAAGTACAGCGATCGTGGACAGTAGAAACATTTCAGTAAACAAAGAATTAAAGACACTAGCTGCTAGTGGGCACTGATTTATATCAATGAGGCAATTTGAAAATTTGTCCTAGAGCAGGATTCGAAACCGGGTCTCCTGCTTACTAGACACATATACTGACCACTACGCCACCCAGACACAGTGGTCACCACAACCGCTTGGACTACCCTAGCACCCTATCATGGCTACTGTCAGACCCATATTCTCAACTTAACCCACACAGTACTGATGTACTGCCACGTGCTCATAAGGGAACCTCCACATCGCACCCCCCTCAGATTTAGTTATAAGTTGGCACAGTGGATAGACCTTGAAAAACTGAGAAAATCGAGAAAACAGGAAGAAGTTGTGTGGAACTATGAAAAAAATAAGCAAAATATACAAACTGAGTAGTCCATTCTCAAGAGAAGCTACATCGTGGGCAGGCTGAGCTCAGGAGCGCCGTGGTCCCGTGGTTAGCGTGAGCAGCTGCGCAACGAGAGGTCCTTGGTTCAAGTCTTCCCTCGAGTGAAAATTTTATTTTCGTTATTTTCGCAAAGTTATGATCTGTCCGTTCGTTCATTGACGTCTCTGTTCACTGTAATAAGTTTAGTGTCTGTGTTTTGCGACCGCACCGCAAAACCGTGCGATTAGTAGACGAAAGGACGTGCCTCTCCAATGGGAACCGAAAACATTTGATCGCAAGGTCATAGGTCAACCGATTCCTCCACGGGAAAACACGTCTGATATATTCTATACGACACTTGTGACGGCATGTGCGTCACATGACAGGAATATGTTGTCGACCCACCTAACTTGTACACTTGGCGAATGGATAAAAAGATTCTTCTACCTTGCTCGATTTAGGTTTTCTTCTGGATGTGATAAAGTAGTGAACAGTCAACTGCCAGCCAGGGAGCCTCGTTAGCAGGAATAGAGCTCTTCCGTGCGCTGTAGTCGATTGACGTCGTGTGTTTCGATGTTTGTTTAGGTGTAGCGTCCCCATACTACGACGCAGTTACCTCGCATCGGACGGACGGACGGTCAGATAACAATTGTCTGAAAATAAAAAATTAAACTTTTCACTCAAGGGAAGACTTGAACCCAGGACTTCTCATTCCGTAGCTGCTCACGCTAACCACGGGACCATGGCGCTCATGAGCTCGCCTTGTTCATTATGTTGTCTATCTTGCGCATGGACTACTCAGCTTGTATATTTCGCTTATTTTTTTCATAGTTCCACACAACTTCTTCCTGTTTTCTCGATTGATCTGTGTTCAGTTTTTCAAGGCCTATCCTCTGTGCCAACTTATAACAAAATCTGAGGGGGGTGCGATGTGGAGGTTCCCTTGTCAGTAGCCTCATTATTCGTGGCATCTTACTGATCCCTATAATAGATCGAGCTTGGTGTGCATCTGCACCAAAGGAATCATTGGCCGTCATCGCCATAATTATATATATATATATATATATATATATATATATATATATATATATATATATATATTGTGTGTGTGTGTGTGTGTCTGTTCGTTCAGATATACTCGATATGGACATAGCATCCACTATAACTGTTTTAGAATTTTATTAAACTAAAGAACTAAAGAGAATACTTTTTGCTCTTCAGTAGTAAAAATTTAAAGTCTCGAACATGTCAGAATATAACTTCTTTTGAAGCTAAAGCATGGTAATACTATCGAAATGTACAGTTTCTTTGCTATCATTACACACTATGTCACACCTAGAATACTACTTTTAAATGTATCAAGCTCTTATTTTCTTAATAATTTGACGTTACTTATATATATATATATATGAGTAAATGTAAGACATTTGATATCCATTACATTATACATTAACAATGGCAGTTTGACATTCACTTGGACATGGCCTGGACATGATGCCAAAACAGATCATGACCTAAATAAAGAACATATGAGCAACCACAGCAGCCTATCATCAACTAATATACAGTTGTGAAATAAGAGCACACTGTAAACGAAAACAAACTAATAAAATTCGAGTTCTTAAAAAATACTGCAAAATTGTCCACTCAATTTAGAAAAGCTTTGCAGGCAATACAGCAGAGTCACATCAAATGTGTCTATATTCATGGCTAAAAGTAAATATGTATTTTAAAACATTATTGATAAATTATTTTGTTCGTCTGAAGCCAGAATAGTTAACATACACCACCATTAGCTATGTCAGTAGTTAACTGCATGCTTTTTGAAGAGCGATTCATAGTCTTTTGCATGGTGGTGTAAGGGACATCACTTTTTGAAATTCAACAGCTGACAGCCCAAAATTAACTTGTATAATAATGATGATATTATTAATGTTACAAAGACAATCACCATTGTTAATTCAGAGCTGTGTTATACTTATTTATGCTAAATCTGAGCAATTGAAAGTTAGAGAGCAGTTAACATTGCAGGATTTCAACAACTAATAGAGGGGAAAAAGTCACACCCAAAGCCATAAAAGGAGCAAACATTAAAACACACAAATTAAAGCATGCAGACAGTATTTTTGATAGAAATTTTTGATTATATTTATAATGAACGATGTAATAACTGAAATATATATAATACACAATATGAAAGCTAAATATGGGATAGGACAATATGTATGAGTACCTTAAAAATTAGAAATCTCTATTTCAGATAAATTAGAGAAAGGATGATTAAGGGAAGGGAAGAACTTTTACCTCAGCTACAAGAGAAGGAAGTCCACAGTGAAGGAAGCATAGTTTTGTGTTACTCTTAGCGGGATTTGAGAGAAGAAGAAATCTCAGACACAGCACTGGAGAGGGGCCACACAGAAGAGAAGGCATTTCCCACATGCAACTGCTGTCTTATTTACTTACTTCTTTTTTCACACTGAGTGATGGTGGAAAAAATGAAACTTCTTTGCTAGGTACCTTTTTCTCTGCACCATGGGCACAGTTCAGAGTGGTGACAGTAAATTCGATGTCCTTAGGTTCCGAACTAGCTAGAAGAACCAAATAATTTGTTACTTTCTTACAAAATATAATGATATCGCTGGAATGAAACCTTCTATTGTTCTAAATTACACAGTAAAATATATCAGTTACATTTGTATAGTCTTTAGTCCATTGCAACATAGTACATACTGCTAAGAAGTACAGCCAGACTTACAAATTAGAACACAGAAAATTATTGTAAAATAATAATGAAGTACTATTTTTTGTCATTGATGATGTGATAAACTTAGTGGACTACTTTGAAAAATATTTTATATTCAATGTGATAAACTTAGTGAACTACTTTGAAAAATATTTTATATTTAATGTGTCAAATCAAACTCACTATAAACTTTCAGAAATGAACTGTTACCAGTACTATTTTAATGTGTGTTAGTGTCCATTGGTAAAAACTGAAAGAGTGCTATACAAAGATTCCTAAAGAACACTAGGGATATTCAAGCAAAAGTGAAAATATAAGCAGAATGGTACAATTAAGACACTGGTAATGCAAATATATTTCATAGCAAGCTTATTTTATAGGCTCACTGTGACCTTGCGACAGAATTTTCCATCAATAGGTTCAGCTAAAGTCATACATTTTTATTGCACTGTCTCACCATTTCATATTTATATTTTACTAAAAATTTTATCTTGCTCAAATGTTAGGTATCATGAAATAATAAAGTAACTTTGGAAGGACACTAAAATGGTAGACATTTCAGAAGTGCAACTCAGTAAATATATTGTTGGCTCATAAAAAGGTTATTCTTTTTGGCGAATTTTGTTTCACATAACAATAAAAGTCCTGTCATTGCAAGACCTTAATACTACCCTAATCCTTCAATGTAATATTTAGCATCAATGAATGGTTCTCTAGCAAAAGCTGCATTTAATGTCACCTATGAAGTTTTGGCAATGCTGAGACCTAAGGATGCTACTGTTTGGATTGCAATTATCTGTCACTGGAGACTATAAAACATTGGACCCAAATTAAAATTTTTCTTGTATTAACAGAAAATTTCTTTTACCGTTAAGACTGCTGCAGCCTTGTTTATTAGTTAATAAGGAAATATAGTAATGACAGTATCTTATGTATTAATAGATAACAGCAGGAGGAGAAACGTCTTTGCTGATCAAAAACATAATAGTAACTATTTTAATGAGATGAGCGTGCTGATCTGGATGACAGACCTGACATCTCATATAAAGCTATGAAATGGCTGAACAGGCTTGTACTAATTTCCTGCAAACAGTTTGCTGTGTACTAAACTTTTGTGCACTGTGAAATTCCAAATAAATACTAGCAAGTTAAAGACACCAGAAATAGACAATAGCGGCTTCCCTCCCCCCCCCCCCCCTACACACACACACTTCGATACTCCTTGGGTTCCTGTTTTGTGTTGCAGTAGACCAGGCCTGACCAAACAGTGCTCCTGCCACGCTACACTCCTCCCTGGCACTCCTAGCACAGCGGCGAGGGGTCTGAGGGGTGAGGAGGAACAGGAAGAGGACAGCGGAGGCTGCAGCAGCCTGCCGCCACTTGAGCAAAGCATTAAGCACTTTGCTGACGATACTACTTGCATTAAATTAGATTTACATTCTGCATTAGAAATGCTGTGGCGTCTACACACTTGTCTAAAAAAAATTAAAAAGTGGGGAAGCCACATTGTCAATGCTGAATGGGGACTGTCTTACTTTTCATACCGTTTAAGGGTCATGCAAAGTGCTTAATATGTCATCGCGGTATTATGGGCTGGTAAAACACTTACTGGACCGTCATTACAACATCAGAAAATATGACACACTTCTCTTCTGACGACTGAGAGTGAAATAGGGAAAAACTGAGTCGAGGGTAAGTAAGAGTGCTTACAAAATCGTTTGCGGCTAGCAGCATGTATTACTTGAATTCATTAGGTGTCTTAATGCAAAGGCAGAATCATTTGGTACGTATGGCGGGCAATGTTGATGGAATAAAAAAAAAAGTAATCCTATGGAAAACCCAGCTTCGAGTTCAAGACATGGAACATTTTCCATAATTCAAGGGAGTGACTTGTGGTCCAGAGCATGACTGACTCGTTGTAGTAGTTGAAACATTCGACCATGATTTCTCAAAGAGATTCCAAGACATTGCACTACTGAAGACAGATTGCGATTTATTTTGACTGCTAATATAACTCATTAATTCCAACTTGAGCGGATAGGCGTACTGTGTAGCACCAGCCCAACAATCTGTTAGTCCAATCCAAGTACTTGCAAGATTTCTATAAACTCTCACCCCAAGAGCAACATCCTCGACAGCACAGAGATGCTGTGACAGTTATTTCAATCTTTGGTTAAACACATGTGTGGGAACTTTTTTTCTTTTATGAAACTGATAACGGCCTGCCAGCGTTCAGGTCTGACAGATTTTAATCTCCATAACTCTGTGCGTTTGACTGTATTATCATACTCCTAGATATATTACATATTAAAATAAAAATGCGTATAAACTTATGAACATCAGAACTTTGTGTTAAGTGGCTGCATGTAAAGCTTTTTGTACCTCCGCTAACCATATTAGCACTAGCTAATGCACTTCTTTAATCAAGCAATAAAAGTTATTGCTTTGACAGAAAAATAAAAGGTTGAACATAAACACAGATGATAAATGAAAGGATAACTGAATCCAGACCCTAAGCTGCCGACAGCTGTTGATATACATCAACGGGGACAGTTGAAAATGTGTGCCCCGACCGGGACTCGAACTCAAGAGCTCCTGCTTGAACGGCAGAAGCTCTATCCATCTCAGCCACGCAGGGGACAGCGGACAGTGCGACTGCAGGGATTCATCCCTTGCACGCTCCCCGTGAGACCCACATTACCACCTTAATGTCCACACACTACATTCGTAGTGCCCCTGCCCATTACACTCATCACTCGCGGCAGACAATCTTACCGAGTATGTCCGAAAGAACAGATACCATCTTCATATAGTTAAGGCTAACCGGCCATTGACCTTCTTCTGTGCGGATGCACACGCATTGCCCGAACTCTTACGGGACTAGGTAAGGTTGTCTGCTGTGAGTAATAAGTGTAATGGACAGGGGCACTACGAATGTAGTGTGTGGACGTTAAGTTGGGAATGTGGGTCTTACGGGGAACGTACGAGGGATAAATCCTCTGTGCCCTCGGTAGCTCAGATGGATAGAGCGTCTGCCATGTAAGCAGGAGATCCCGGGTTCGAGTCCCGGTCGGGGCACACATTTCCAACTGTCCCCGTTAATGTATATCAATGCCTGTCGGCAGATTAGGATCTTGATTTAATGATCGTTTCATTCTAGAGAGCTACACGCCATAAAAGTCTATTAGTAAAGGTACACTGCAATTTTCGCTCTAAGAAGTAGTTGCACTGTGTTGCAGACACGTCTTCCTAAGTTTCCCGCGTGCGTAGCCTTCAGCACACGGGCGTCCCACTCACACACTTGCTCGGAATAGCGCAGTGGAGGGGGAAGCCGGAACGGTGGAGCGCATATTTTGACCAGGCCTGGTCTAGATCGATAGAAGCTTAAAGTGAAAACATTAAAAATAAAAACAGTAGGAGACTAAAACAGCTTAATTTTCTTGTGCTTAAAAGTATTTTCCACGTATCGAATGCCTAGAAAAAATGTTATGTATATTTTATACACATCATGATCACTGTCTACTGTCTTAACGCCTGAACTTCAAAAAACGAGAAATATCAATTTTTATGGCGAAAAAGGTGAACAAATTTAGTAAAGCCCAAAAATGAAGAACTTTTACCGGGTTCTTGCAGGAACACTTCTACAGTTATGTTACTAAACTTTGACGAAATTTTCGGCTAATAATAAAACGTTATTAGACAAAGTGCAATATACAAAGTAATAACATAAGATGTAAAATACTATGAATGGCAAGGATGTATATGACTGACAGAAGGATTGATATTTCGGGTACAAAAATCCTTACTAAACTGCCTGCATGTACGAAGAAAAATTGGGAATACTCAAAAATTAAAATGTTGGTTAACGATGTCTCTTAGAGTTCTATGTACATATTATCTAAATTCTGAAAGTCCGGGGCTCAAAATCTCAGTTATTACTGTAGTAAAAGAAGTTTTTATTCATGCAGCACGTAAGTTAAAACGTCAATCAGGCAATTAGGCACACATTCTATAGATGTTAGGTTCTAAGGAATCAGGAAACCAATTGAACAACTGAGGAAGCTCAAGATTATTTTTAGTGCAACAACCCTGCCTTACACTGTGTAAATTGTTTGCATTTGACAAATTTAAGTATAAACATAGTAAAGTAAACGACTTTGAACTAAGCAAGATGTCGTCAATGTTAGCAATGAATTCATCCATATCTACATTTCTAGTCCGCAAGCCACCTTCCAGAAGATGGTGAAAAGTACTTCTGCTATCCCTCGGTGAATAGCTCTATTCGTAATGATTTCAGAGCATTTTATTACGAGTGACGCGATGTCCGTACTCAGCTAGAAATAAACGAGGAGACTGATTCGTTGTCTGTACCCGGTGGGGCTGAAGCTACGGGGTTTATAAGCAAAAGGTAACTGCACTACGGTGAGAGCTGTCTTAGCGAACGAAAAATCTACGACTGGATAAATCACTTTAAAAGTGTTCGGGTACGAACGTCGAGGCTGCTTAACGAAGGACTTGCGATAATAGTCGTGACAGATCTGATAGTAACGCGGATAAGGAGAATGTTAGGAATGCTTCGGTATATGCAAGCATGCATGCATTTCTGAGCCAACGGCCTTGCCACAGTGGTAACACCGGTTCCCAGCAGATCACCGACCTTAAGCGCTGTCGGGCTGGGCTAGCACTTGGATGGGTGACCATCCTGTCTGCCGAGCGCTGTTGGCACGCGGGGCGCGCTCAGCCCTTGTGAGGCAAACTGAGGAGCTACTTGATTGAGAAGTAGCGGCTCCGGCCTCGGAAACTGACATACGGCCGGGAGAGCAGTGTGCTGACCACATGCCCCTCCATATTCGCATCCAGTGACGCCTATGAGCTGAGGATGACACGGCGGCCTGTCAGTACCGTTGGACCTTCAGGGCCTGTTCGAGAGAGAGAGAGAGAGAGAGAGAGAGAGAGATGCTTTCCTGAACCTTCACGAAGTTTGTTCTGTTGGGGTATTACGTGAGCTGACAGACACGAACAAGAACGTTTGCATATGCCGAAATGACACGTAAGCCGTTTTGAAAAGCCAGGAGAAGCCTCTCCCATTCGTATAATAACCGTTGGTAAGATATAAGTTCATCACTACGAACGAAAGAATAATAGGCGCAGACCTACGTGGAAAGGTCCATCTTTTCCTACAACATCCGTCTTCTACAAAAAAATGGTTCAAATGGCTCTGAGCACTATGGGACTTAACTGCTGTGGTTATCAGTCCCCTCGAACTTAGAACTACTTAAACCTAACTAACCTAAGGACATCACACACATCCATGCCCGAGGCAGGATTCGAACCTGCGACCGTAGCGGACGCGCGGTTCCGGAAAGTAGCGCCTAGAACCGCTCTGCCGCTCCGGCCGGCCTTCTCCTACAAATAAAACATTTAAAAACAGTGATAATAATAGTGTTTTGGGATATGAATGGTTCACTGCTCATTCATTATACTCCTAAAGGTCAAACAACGAACAGTGACAGCTACTGCGATATCTCAAATCCAAAAATCAAAACGAAGACGAGAAAGAATCTTGCAGAGATGTAATTTTGATTCAGAATTATGTCGGCCCTCAGAATGTTGGAAAACAATCCAGTGCACTCGAAAATCTTGGTTTTGTGCTCCTGAAGCACGCGTCACAATGTTGTGACCCAGCTCCAAGTATTGTACGACTCTGCCAGGATCTAAGTTTTCGTAAGATGACGTGGTTTTGCAGAGACTGGGAAAGAGTGAATGTGCACTGTTCTACAAAACTGCTTCCAGGAAGGGGTTAGAAAGGTTCTCAAGAGGCGAACCAAGTGTGTAAATGTTGAGAGACATTACCCAGATAAATGATGTCACTTAAAGTGTTATTTTGTCAATAAAAAGTTTTTTCTTTTCTTCTTTCTTTTTAGAAAAAACTGCTTTTCATTTTTGAATAGCCCTCGTAATGTGGTGCATGGTTCTTGCGTGGCATGACGTACAACAAATGTACGACACCCATATTTGGTGAGACTACGGCACAAGTGGAAGTGTGATGCGTCCGAAGGCGTCGTACGTCGCCTCTTGAGCACAGAAGCGATGGAGCCCTCGAGCCCGTTGAATTCTCTGGCATCGGTGACTTCAGAACAATTCGAGTCAGCCGCAGGACTCGGTTGGTGCGTGTTCACCCGACCGCGGGTGCCGTCGGCACAGACAAGTGCACATTCGCTACAAGGCTTTAGCGTCGCGCCGAGACGGTACGCAGTCTAACGACCCATTACGTGCAATATGGTGGACATTGCGAGCCGTGTATGCAGGAAACGGGTACTTCTACTTGATGTACACTTTTTCCTCTGTTTGATGGGACTTCATTAATGGGACTGACGTGACACAGTGCACCCCAGTTGTGGATAAGGATTGTAAGGGGAGGGCAGAATAGAGTTCCGCGTCCCGTCGACGACCGGTTCATCAGAGACGGAGCACTAGCGTTGACTGGGGAAGGAGGAGGAAGGAAGTCGGCGGCGTCCTTTTCGAAGGAACCACGCAGACATTTTCCTTAACTAACTTTGGGCTACTACAGTGAAGCTAAATCTGGACGGTTGCACGCGGATTTAAATCGACGCCCTCCCTAATACGGGTTCATTGTTTGACCCTTTTGCTCAGTGGCTACAAAGAGGTACCTTCGCATAGCGCTTATGTGCGATATGGTGCAGATGTTGGCAGCCAAGGGAAGCCTGGTATTGGTCAGCCAGTGAAGGGCTCTGAGCCGGATGACGGCCATCTTCCTGAAGATGCGACCAGTCCACACCAATCGGTTGGCTCTTGCCTCACTTCCAGAGGGGCTTAACACAAAAGTGGGCGATTTTGATTCTAAAATTACGCTACCTCTCTGTGGCCTTAATTACGAAGTTTCTCACGGCGGCGTCCTCGCATAAAACTCTCCACTCTCGGTATTCTCGCAGCGTGAAACTGGAATTAGAATTCAAGTTATAACGATAATTTCCTGCCTCGGCATAGGTATACCACATGCGTCGAGCAAGTTATCGACTGTATGGTGTATACAAAAAAAAAATAATAAAAAATACGCTGGGCTTTCATATATTTTTCTCTGACACATATTATACCAGAATTAAATTGACCAAAGTTTTCGGTAGATTTCCCTTGATTGGGAGGCAGATATTGGAACTATTCCCAAAGATTCCCAACTGTGACTTCCTTCGCTACCTGCCCTCCACCACAATCTCCTTGTCTGGTAAATCGTGTCCCTTCAGTAGGCCATTACCAACACTGTCCACTGTGCCTTTACAGGTAGGGCATGAAAAACAAAAAACAAACAAGTCGGACAATTTCTTTGTACGCAGTCTCTCAGTGTCGAGCATCCACTTCGATGTATCACTCAGGTTATAGTGGCGGTCGCGTTTAAAGTAGTTGCCGAACGTTCTCATCTTTACTATTTCTTTGACGACAGACTCTCAGTAGGATGATGCGAGGAGCAAGAGTCTTCTTCCTTGAAACATTTTTTAAAATTTTTTATTCGTGAGATTGTGTACAGCAATTGCTGAATGTTTCCAGTGCGCTGCAGCAAGTTCAGGAATTGTACGGTTGGACTGATCGATGTAGATCCTTCCGCCCTGACAATCGATGTGTATTCCACAACTGAGGCTAGTTGTGTCGTCCTTTCAGCGATACGGCCAGACCACGCGCCATCGAAGGTGGGTCGAAGCAGTGGCATGTGAGACTGGACTCACAGTCGTGAGGTAGGCCGTTCGTGTCTCCATCCGGCCATCCGGATTCAGCTTTTCTGTGGTTTCCGCAACTCGCTTTGGATAAATTCTGCGATGGTTCCTTTGAAAACGACACGATGAATTTCCTTCCCGGTCTTTCCTCAGACTCTAATGACGTCGTCGTCGATGGGACGTTTAACGCTAATCCCCCTTCCTTCGTTCATAGTAAAAGCGCGCATCTGAGCATTTAGTTCACTGTCGAGATGGAGACGGAAGAAATGTCATTTTTAGATGTTTCAGCGCAAAGTAAAGCAGACGGGCTACTCGAACGCTCTGTCCACCTCAAGCCGAAGTACGCTGGCTTCCAGACCAGAAGAGAGTGCTTCCGAAAATGCGAGTAAAAAAAGCGGTAACTATTTCTGAAGAGGACCGCTTGGGTTCCCAGGCGAAAAATCTGACGCCGATGTTTCGACATACAGGATGATAATTATCGAACTGTATGAAAAAAACGTAAATTAGTTACAAACTACGGCGCACACATGCTTTATTCAACATGTAAACGTCACTACAGAGACTCGGATTCAGATTTCGACATGTTCGATATGCCTGTCATCATTGGCGATGATGCGGCGCAGACGATTAGCAAAATTCTGCATGACCAGCTGAAGTATCGGAACATAAAAAAAAATGGTTCAAATGGCTCTGAGCACTATGCGACTTAACTTCTGAGGTCATCAGTCGCCTAGAACTTAGAACTAATTAAACCTAACTAACCTAAGGGCATCACACACATCCATGCCCGAGGCAGGATTCGAACCTGCGACCGCAGCGGTCGCTCGGCTCCAGACTGCAGCGCCTAGAACCGCACGGCCACTCCGGCCGGCTATCGGAACATCGATGCTGTCGATGATCTCCCGAATGGCTGTTTTAAGCTCAGCCATCGTTTTCGGGTTATTGCTGTACACCTTGTCTCTAATATAGCCCCACAAAAAGGAGTCGCTTGTGTTCAGATCTGCAGAATATGGCGGTCAATCGAGGCCCATGCCAGTAGCCTCTGGGTACCCCAGACCCGGAATGCGGTCCCCAAAGTACCCTTCCAGGACATCAAACACTCTCCTGCTTCTATGGGTTCGAGCTCCGTTTTGCACGAACCACATCTTGTCGAAATCAGGTTCACTTTGGATAATGGGGATGAAATCATCTTCCAAAACCTTCACGTACTGTTTGGTAGTCACCGTGCCATCAAGGAATATCGCACCGATTATTCCGTGACTGGACATTGCAAAGTACATAGTCACCCGTTGAGGGTCAAGAGACTTCTCGATCGCGAAATGCGGATTTTCAGTAGCCCAAATGCGCCAGTTATGCTTATTGACGAACCCATCCAAATGAATGTTGGCTTCGTCGCTAAACCAAACGATGCATGCGCATACTAATTCCCATCAAATGGCTCTGAGCACTATGGGACTCAACTGCTGAGGTCATTAGTCCCCTAGAACTTAGAACTAGTTAAACCTAACTAACCTAAGGACATCACAAACATCCATGCCCGAGGCAGGATTCGAACCTGCGACCGTAGCGGTCTTGCGGTTCCAGACTGCAGCGCCTTTAATCGCACGGCCACTTCGGCCGGCAATTCCCATCATGCCCCGCGGCCAACCGTGCAGTTTTAACTGCTGTGGGAACGCGATATTAAGTTGGTCGTCTCCACATAACAGAAACACGAAGGCGTTTAGGAATATCAGGACGGCGGACCTACTGCGCTTGTTCCTTTTTTGTGGGGTTGCGTCTAGCAAATGAGCGAGGGGCCTTGGCACACCTGTTTTGCAGTAGTCCATGGAGACGAGAGGTATGCGTCAACCGGTGAAGGGCAGTCGTAGCCTCAGGGTGCCCGTGCGGAAGCAACGTTACGGGTCGTTCTGTGTGTACAGGTTCCAACAGATCTGCAGAACACAAACGTTGTTTTAAAAATACTAATATGGGAAACCTGTGGTTGCCAAGCGCAGATTCTCGAACAAACTTTATATTTTTTGATGAAACACAAAACAAAAAGGAAATCACACCACCGGGACTTTGACATTAAAGAGGCCGTGGAGGTCAGACAGTACGTGAACTACCGTTACCGGAACACCGGCTATTGTTTTAGCGGTGCGTGGAGACGAGCTGCCGACTTCGGGAGACTACACAGGAATTCGCCGAGTTGTTTATGTTCCATCAGGCGTCACTAACATCGCACAGATGGACCATAGAGCAGTAATATGTATGGGCATAATGCACCACGTACGTGGCTCACATCGAACGGAAATACCCACTTGGCGCTGATATGAAGCTGTTTGTTTTGATTTTGCGCTAAGACACAAAATTTAATATTCCACGTATTTGCTCTGTTTCCATTCACTTATGGTGGTGAATCGTTGAAACTGTGGATAAAAAAAATCGAAATTCATTAAAGGAGGAAAAATTACTTTACATAGGAAGTATAACCATGGTGTAGTTACAGTTATCACGCCAGCAAGACGCACATTGTGTGTTTATTACTTTTCATAGGTTAGTATAACAAAGGTCTAGTTACAGTTATCATGCTTGCAAGAGGCACTTAGTGTGTTTATTAATATCCAGACACAGTTTAGTGAAGGCAAACAATCGTACGGGTAATTTATGTGACGAGTGACAGGTAAGTTAGTTAGTGTGCGAGTGAGCTGACAGTCAATTTGTTGAGTGTATATACATTGCGAGCAATGTTGACCTGCAGATAACATTTGTGTATTACAGTCTGAATCATTTCCACGGTAGTAATCAGTTCTCTAAAGCGATTCTGCTTGTTTTACGGTAGTCAAGACGTGGTGAGTGGTAGTGCGCAAGTAGAATTTTATTTTCCCTAACGATGAAAAAGGATTTTAGAACGTATCAGAAAGTAAAAACGATGACCTTAATGCCGAAAAGTATTTCAATGTGTAATAATTCGCTAATTTTCTTCATGTCACCGCTCAAAATTCGGAGTTCTTCTCTGAACTTTCTAACTGGCGCAGTAGGAAGCGACCAGTCAACCCCCTCCCTTCACCCCCCCCCCCCCCCCCTGCAGTTCTTTAAAAAATTGAACTCCGACGTGTACAACACTTTCAAATGTCTGATTACTTCACACATGAGAAACGCTTAGAAAAGGTTGATACGATGTTTACAGCTTGTCTGAAGATGCGCTCTCATTATCATACACCGGATGAGTACAGTCTGGATAGTTTGGGCTCCTTTTTAAGCAAAAGATAATTTTTGATGCATCTTAGTGTTTATGACGTCATATCTCCTGAAGTATGTGTCATACGGTGATATAATGTTGTAGGTACGTTGAGTGGTGTGCATGGATACTGTCTGCAAAGTGTGTTGCGAGTAGAGTTCCTTTCACTGTATTACGGGGGGTGACAGAGAGGCGAAGCTTCTAACAGGCTTGAAATTATGTGTAAAGCTTGTTGGCTTTTGCAAAGTGTGCTCATTCTCAAATACCGGGTAATCTGCGCTCTGTCGGTTACTGAGCTTCAAGCCATATGTGCAAAGTTTCTAAATTTAATACTCGACTTATTGCACTAAACCTTTAACGTAATGAGTAGATTACGACAGAATTTTCAATTTTTTAAAGTAGATCAACAGTTATATGAAGTACTGAGAATCAAAATTTCGTTGCTCCAGGAAGCCGTTACATAAACAACTTGCAACTGAAATCTGGCGTTGCCACCGCAGCTTCATTTATAAAAACAGATATTCGGCAATACGATACAGATAAGTGCAAATCCTAGGCAACAGTGGCGTCTACCCCTTTTTCTGTAACTGAAACAAAAAAAAGACACTTGTCGAAAGTTAATGGAATGCAAGGTGTTTATCTCTTCGAAGCTTTAAGCCAAGTTCATTCCAGATATCGAATACAAATTGTTAAGATTCTACGAGACGCAGGCACAAAAACCGTAATACTATAGAATGGGATGAGTCTGCACTTGTGGTGTAATGACATTCAAAATCCGTAGGACGCACACGAACAAACTATGCATCGCACCATACTCGAGTGAGAGTGTTGGAGTGGATGTATGCTGGCGGCAGAAATTCCGTTCTGCGCGTCATTCGTACTCACTCCACAGCAACTTCAAATCTGCGACGTCGACAAGGCATCTGGCAGTAGGGCGAAAGTCACTTGCTCCTGGCCGAGATGATGGAGTTTAGCATCAAAAGCTCGAGTTTTTCTTCCGATCTGACGCGGCAAGAAGACCGAGGATGTTTGGCACCTTGTTGGCGGTAGGCTTTTCTACACAGTCCATGGGCCTGGATGCATTCGTACCATTCTTTTCGGTTACCACAATGTTTAGAAACGTTAATGTATGCAAAAAAGTAGCGAAACGAACGTAGGTTCTAGAAATATATTGTTAAATATGTTATAGATGTTGTGTACTAACTTGAAAATTCCTCAACCGGCTTGTCGATGGTGTCATGGTCGATCCAGGTGAGTCCCATCTCGACCTTCTCGGCGAGGTCCTGCCAGTGCTGCCTGTTCTCCAGACAGCCGTCGTACAGCGGCTGTATCCACGGGAAAGTTTCAGACAGCACCTGTCGTTCACAGGAAAGTATAGTTTCTCTTCAAGAACAAGCTGGGAAAGAGCAAGTGAACATTTAGTCGTAAACACCATTACCTTGTACAGTGGAAGACATATCACGTCTATGAATCCCACTTGCATCTGTGGCAATTCATCCTTTCTTTCTCTGTCCATCATTGCCTAAAACAAAAAGAAAGATATCTGGTGATAGATACAATTAAACAGAAATGTTTATAACACCTGCTGTGCGCCATGATCTTCCTGACAGTTGGTTGAATAATAGAACCACAGGCAACGTACAGGGGAACAGGGGATAGAGCTGTCATCTTAATTTGTTGCGTTTAATTAATGTAACGCTGTATCAACAAAACTGGTAGCAAAACAGATAGAAGGGCTAGGAAATATCACAGGAGTGAGTGAACTTAGATAGAAGGGGTGGAGAGAAAATGGCTCTGAGCACTATGGGACTTAACTTCTCACGTCATCAGTCCCCTAGAACTTAGAACTACTTAAACCTAACTACCTAAGGACATCACACACATCCATGCCCGAGGCAGGATTCGAACCTGCGACCGTAGCGGTCGTGCGCTTCCAGACTCTAGCACCTAGAACCGCTCGGCCACTCAGGCTGGCGAAGGGGCGGAGAAGAAATGGCAGAAATTAATAAGAAAATTGTAGTCTCATAAGACAGAAGTGATGAGATCTGGTTCCCTAAAAATAAATGAAGCGAAACAAAATGAATGATGAAGATAGACATTCGGACTATTATGACTTTTGCACGTTCCCATGGAAAGCAGAATCTGGGACTCGCACAAGGTTACGCGCTACTGTGTAGCAGTCAGTCCCTTGACAATGATGGAGAAGACCTCTGACAAAAGCTTGTGTGTTTAAAATACCTGACACGGATTTTAATCTGAATAGAGGACAGACTATATATTGATAGGGTAAATATACTATTCTATTACTTTCTGTATTAGCTGCTTTATCATTTTTATAATGAGGAGTGGCAAGTGTTGTACTGGAGTCAGCGAGACCTGTTAGCTGGAAAAGAAATTCACCATTGACACTATTGACTGCACAGACATCTCAGTCTAGAACGTAACAAGAATTTTAAATGGGATGAGTCTCATTTCTTTTTAACTGTTTTAACTTCATGAAACCTAAACACAGTTGCGAGTACGAACAACCCTCAGCTGTACAACGGAATAAGGACATTGAAAATTTGTGCCACACTGGGATTCGGGCCCTAATTTCCGGCTATACGCGAGCGGCCGTTTTAAACACTCTAGCTATCCGTGCACAACTCATGGCCAAACCCAAACTTCCATATATCATTCCTGTGTCACAACTCGTAGTCGTACACTATTATGTAATTCCCATAAAAGGGGAGGACATTTTAAGCGGGAATTGTGGGTTCGAGTCCCAGTCTGGCACGAATTTTCACCGTTGGGTTGGGGTTTATTTGGTGAGGAAACCAAACTGTGAGGTCATCGGTCTCATCGGATTAGGGAAGGATGGGGAAGGAAGTCGGCCGAGCCCTTTCAAAGGTACCATCCCAGCATTTGCGTGAAGTGATTTAGGGAAATCACGGAAAACCTAAATCAGGACGGCCGTACCTAGGATTGAATCGTCGTCCTCCCGAATGTGTCACAGACATGATACGTGAATTGGAGTGGCAGTCATTAAAACAAAGGCGTCTATCGTTGCGACGGGATCTTCTCATGAAATTTCAATCACCAGTTTTCTCCTCCGATTGCGAAAACATTCTGTTTGCAATCACCTACATAGGGAGAAACGATCATAACAATAAAATAAGAGAAATCAGGGCTCGCACGGAAAAATTTAAGTGCTCGTTTTTCTCGCGTGCCGTTCGAGAGTGGAACGGTAGAGAGACAACATGAAGGTGGCTCATTGAACCCTCTGCCAGACACTTTATTGTGAATAGCAGAGCAATCACGTAGATTTATATGTAGATGTAGTTGAATGCGAGTCCAATGTGTTAACCACTGCGCCCTCGCTCGGTAATTTTCACTGTCTTCATTCCCTTATACAGCTGATGGTTGTTCGCATTAGTAACTGCGAATACATTTCATGTGTTTCATAACGGCTGTAGTCGCCACAGTGGGTGTTGCTTCGGACATGCATGCATTTCCAAAGGAACATTATATCGTGTTTCTTCATAACACAGGTACTCCAGTATCGTACTTCAATTTCCTTCCAGCACTTACAAAACGTATTTCAGCATCAGTGATTTTCTTTGGTGAATAAAAGCTAACAGTGTAGTGCAATTTTCCTCTACAGGCTGCCGTGGGTGACCGCTGCAGTGTGTTGTGAGGCTGGCTGTGAAGGGTCAGGATGCCCATAGGTCACCACCCTGGGGGTGGCGGCAGTTGTGAGGTGTGAAAGGGGGGGGAGGATGTCGGGTGGAAATACACTACTGGCCATTAAAATTGCTACACCAAGAAGAAATGCAGATGATAAACGGGTATTCATTGGACAAATACATTATACTAGAACTGACATGTGATTACATTTTCACGCAGTTTGGGTGCATAGATCCTGAGAAATCAGTACCCAGAACAGCCACCTCTGGCCGTAATAACGGCTTTGGTACGCCTGGGCATTGAGTCAAACAGAGCTTGTATGGCGTGTACAGGTACAGCTGCCCATGCAGCTTCAACACGATATCACAGGTCATCAAGAGTAGTGACTGGCGTATTGTGACGATCCAGTTGCTCGGCTACCATTGACCAGACGTTTTCAGTTAGTGAGAGATCTGGAGAATGTGCTGGCAAGGGCAGCAGTCGAACATTTTCTGTATCCAGAAAGGCCCGTACAGGACCTGCAACATGCGGTCGTGCATTATCCTGCTGAAATGTAGGGTTTCGCAGGGATCGAATGAAGGGTAGACCCACGGGTCGTAACACATCTGAAATGTAACGTCCACTGTTGAAAGTGCCGTCAATGCGAACAGAAGGTGACCGAGACGTGTAACCAATTGCACCCCATACCATCACGCCGGGTGATACGCCAGTATGGCCATGACGAATACGCGCTTCGAATGTGCTTTCACCGCGATGTCGCCAAACACGGATGCGACCATCATGATGCTGTAAACAGAACCTGGATTCATACGAAAAAATGACGTTTTACCATTCGTGCACCCAGGTTCATCGTTGAGTACACCATCGCAGGCGCTCCTGTCTGTGATGCAGCGTCAAGGGTAACCGCAGCCATGGTCTCCGAGTTGATAGTCCATGCTGCTGCAAATATCGTCGAACTGTTCGTGCAGATGGTTGTTGTCTTGCAAACGTCTCCATCTGTTGACTCAGGGATCGAGACGTGGCTGCACGATCCGTTACAGCCATGCGGATAAGATGGCTGTCATCTCGACTGCTAGTGATACGAGGCCGTTGGGATCCAGCACGGCGTTCCGTACTACCCTCCTGAACCAACCGATTCCATATTCTGCTAACAGTCATTGGATCTCGACCAACGCGAGCAGCAATGTCGCGATACGATAAACCGCAATCGCCATAGGCTACGATCAGAACTTTATCAAAGTCGGAAACGTGACGGCACGCATTTCTTGTTACACGAGGCATCAAAACAACGTTTCACCAGGCAACGCTGGCCAATTGCTGTTTGTGTATGACAAATCGGTAGGAAACTTTTCTCATGTCAGCACGTTGTAGGTGTCGCCACCGGCGCCAACCTTGTGTGAATGCTCTGAAAAGCTAATCATTTGCATATCACAGCATCTTCTTCCTTTCAGTTAAATTTCGCGTCTGTAGCACGTCATCTTCGTGGTGTAGCAATTTTAATGGCCAGTAGTGCAATATTATCAAGTAATATCTAAATTCCATAAGAGCTAAACAGTCACGTCAGTAATGGAAGGCGATCAGTGATCTCTGTGATGGGGGGTGGTCTCAGCCAGCAGAAGCTTGCCGGTGTCATCAAGGGCCTGTCGTACGGACAGTGTGTGCCGTCCACCCACAGACAGAGGCATGTTGCGGTCAGCTTGACAGCCATAGTGCTGATGCACGTCTGGGGCCAGCGTACAGCACCTACGCCAGCTGGCTCATTTCCGCTGGTCAGCACGAAGTTAATCGGAGCAAACGGAACCAAACCATAGTCACCTGCGAGGACGAAGGCAACTTACGGAGGTGACGAGTGCCTGCACACAATGAAAGCGGACAGCGGCAGTTTGGCCCGCCATAGTCCAGGCCCAACTGTAGTCTACCTGGTTGGTGGCCAGCATCACAGAGCACTCGGACTGCTGGTAGGAAGGCACTAGGCCGACAGCATTCGGACACAGTACTGGCACCAGACTGCAGCCAGTGAAGACAGAAGAGTGTGGTGGTGGGAGCTTGCTGCCTGAGGTGGGTTCGTAGATTGGCCTGAACCTCTCCTCGTGCTGGCAGTTGGTGAAGACCAAGGCTGAGTGTCTAGATTTAGCAATATACTGCATATGCAATCCTGGTCAACTACCATTTCTCGGAGTCGAGAAATGAGGCCCAATCGTTAAGAAACCATGACGTCATTGCTCCAAGTTTCCCATCGTGTCACAGACTCCACATTGCTGGTTATAGTGTAAAGTGTAACAGTCTTGCAACATGTCCTTTCAGAACGTCTAGGTGGCGACTTCCGCTGTGTCAGCATGCTGAATATGTCTTCTTGAGGAAGGACACCAACTACTGAGTTTCTTGTACCATCTTCGCTATGGCTTCTTTTTGCTGAGACGGTCACAGGAGTGTGCTGCATCGCCAAACTAGGCCACGGCACAACACCCATCCCCTCTCTGGGAGATACGGTCAACTGGAAAATTCTTGACAACATAATACGTAGTTTGACATATAGGTACGAGTAAAATACATTTTCATTCTCCTTATTCTAATCCAGGGTGAACCACAGTGCTGATTGGCTGCTTGCTACATTAATTACTATTTTCGGAGATTACCACTTTCCGATGGCAGCTGATAACTTGTGAGTTCAAATGAACAACAGTTTTTTTTGCCTAAAGTAAATACAGGTTACACGAAGCACAGTCTGAAACACAATGGTGTTGAAAACAGAGACACTCATTGATATGACTTTATTGCGTCATTCATCACTGTATTGCTGTACATGCTGGAACATCTGCTCCGCAGTAATGTGTCCCTTCTCATCTGCAATTAGCCCACTGAACTTCCCCCGTTTTCCCGTAGACACTGATCCACAGAATCGCAGCTTCACAAGTTCAGAGAACAACTGAAAATAATACCACAAAACTCCTTCTTATGAAATTCCCTCAACAAACCGTAATTTGAAGCAAAAGATCCTACTTCATTGATCCTTCATAGTTGCATTCCTTTTCATCAATCCAGTAGGTTCCTAACTCGCTGTTTTTGTACGTTTCTTGGAACTTTGCCTCCGCAGCAAAGGTTTCCCTTATGTTTTCCAGGAAACACACCACCAAAACTATGCTCCTCTTACTTCAACGCTAATTACAGACTGACTCCTTTCTGCAACGATATGCTTCCTTGTACCTTGTGGCAATATATGATGCGAACTGAATCTCAATTACTTTGCCAGCTTTTTAATTGATTTGTCCCTCATTACAGGAGAACCTTGCAACAGTGCGTCACTTCCCTCTGTTCGACCAATGTCTCCCTGAGTTCCGTCATGTGAAGAATAGTTTTCACACGATGTTTTCTATTATCGTCACTACATATTACAAGTATCACCAATTTTATGAACCTCCCGATCCTCAAGCATACACTCCTGAAGGGAGTTAGCTCTGTCGTTCCGACTATTAATCTTACAAGTATTTTTCCTTTTTCTTTTCTCCCCCTCCCTCCTTCTGAGGAAGCAGCGCCAACAATGGAGGCGGCGAATCCGCGCCCTTCGGAAATAAATGCGTCCGTACCACTTCATTACTAACAGCATTTGCAACACAATTAACATTATCAATAGCTTCCTGTGCGTCTGTCGCATTATATGCAATAACGTTTCCGCCTACGTTACACTCCGCATGACACTAGAATCACTGGCGTATGTACTTCCCTGTACATGACCATTGCCTATCCAGAAACACACCCATCTCAGTATCCTGTTCACAACACACGTTGTTTCCCATTAGGGTGGATACCACTGCACCTAAAGCAGTATCTCCCATATTGCTATTCACGCATTCATTCATCTCAGTACAGCACGCATTTATTTCGTCTGGCTATATAGCTGACTCAGCTTTGGAATTTTCGCAAGATTAGTTTCCTGAACTTCCATAATCTTACTACATTCTGCATCAATTAAAGTCACATTATTAACTACTTTCTCGTGACTACCCACTTTCGCTAAATACTACCATTTTCTAATCTCTCTAACCTCTCTATAGCCTAACATTTTTCATCCATAGATCAGCAATTTGTTCCTTGGGTCTAGCCCACCATCGTCATATATATTCGGTGCCATCTCCATATACATGTCGATAGGTTTAACTAGGCCGACGGTAGTTGGACGTATTGTGGGAGTAGGTAAACCGGGTATTCTTCTGTTGTCTCTCATAGCCTTCATTTGCTCATGGATGTTTGCACTGTCTGCTATCAACTCGGCTAATTGAACCAGTAAAGTCCTTAGTGTTTCTTAAAAGACAACCCCCTAAATTTTTTTAGACTTTCCCCTTGCCCACAACAAGATACATTGCATCTGCTAAATGGTGCAATCCCACATACATATTTTTGCAATCCTCAGAACACCACTTGAGTTTACTTTTCTAAAACTGCACTCAAAACCACAATTAAATCTTTGGTTGAAGACCAACTGACTCTCCATAACATTTCACTCATCCTGCTGCATGCTGACACAGCGAGTTACAGCTGGAGATATAGTCCCAGAAGCAGCTGCAGACATCAGGTCCCACTTATGACACAACTTGTAGTGGCTGGGGTGGGTGACCCCTACAGTGAGTGGTGAGGCTGACTGTGAGAGGTCAGAATGCCTGCAGATCGCTATCATGGGCGTGGCTGCAGTGGTGTGGCGGTGGGTGTCTGGTGGATGTCTGATGATCCAACATAAAAATAATACTGTCAATATCTTAATTCAAGAACAAACTACAGAGAGATGACGGTACTGGAAGGTGGTCAGTGCCCCCTGCGACGCAAGCTGGCCTTAGCCTGCAGAAGTATGCTGGTGCCAACAACAGCACCTCGAACAGACAGTGCGTGGAGGCCTTCCACAGGCCATGGCGACAGCTGGCGAAGGCGTGCTGCTGTCTGTGCGACGGCCAGAGTGCTGATGTAGGTCCAGGGCTGGGTGGTTCATGATGACAGCGCACACCAGCTGCAGAAACTAGCTCTTTCCTGCTGATCAGCATGAATTGAGATGGGGCAGACGGGACGAAACCAGTGTCACAGCATGGATGAAGGCAACTTACAGTAGTCATGTGTACCTGAAATAGGGCAATGGTGAACAATGCAGTGTCTTCCTACACAGAGCGATGGCCGCTGGGCAGCTAGATGGAGACGCTCGGACCACAGTGCTCCAGGGCAGGTGGGCAACAGCAGGTGGCAACGGCCCACCATATGGCACTAAGTCGGCAGCATTCGAACTCAGCACAGGCGGCGGCCTGCAGCTGGTGAAGGCAGAGTCTGGTACAGACGGCTTGCTGACTCATCTGGGCTTGTAGACTGGGCTCCAGCTCCCCCCTCCCCTCCCCCCACCCCCGCTTTCCAGCAGCTGGCGACTACCGCAACTGAGTGTCTAAATTTGGTGGTATATATGCAAGCCTGGTCAGCTTAAGTTTCTGAAAAGGTAGCGTTTATGTACTCTTAAGTCGAGGCATGTGGCCCAGCCATTGAACAACCATGACATCATTGCTCCTGTTTCTCCCATTGTGTCAGTAACTTCACAGTTCTGGTGGTGCTGTAATGGTGTCACAATTTGTCCTTTCAGATGCCCCAGGCGGTGACTCCTACAGTGTCAGCGTGCTGAACGCATCTTCCTGTGCAACAACCACCTGCTACTGATGTTTCCTGCGTCATAGTTCCAGCGGTCTCTTGTTCCTGTGACAGTCACAGGAGTCCACTGCTTTGCGGAACTGGGTTGTGGCGCAACATTGCTGAATATATAAATTTATAGAGAGTGGCATTGGTGGTTTAGTGTTTACTTTTATTATCTTCTATTTTGCGAACTCATTGATAAAAAAACCATTGGGTAGAAGTTTTCGACGATTTAAAAAACATCATAATTTTCTAGATGACCAAAAAAATATTTACATCTGAGTTGTGACAATGAAATGTGTTGCTCTTATTAAACATAGATTTTTTAGGGATGCATAAGGCGTTATTAAGTTTTGTTTGAAAGTTCTTTGGCTCGCTCTCTGGAGCGTTGTCCAAATGTTGCTCTTAAATTCATATGTGCTTGAGGACGGCAGTACTTCTCGCAGTGTTTGTTTAGTCAATGACTTTGAGAACACAATAATGTAACTGAAAAGGAAACATGCAGAAATCTGGTCAGTGAAGTAGTGGCGAGCTGGCACACTGATCCGGTTACAGGTTATTTTATGGTGATAACTGAATGTCTTCGGAGTATGCCTGTTGGAGGTCAATTATGAGAACTGGACTGCTACAGATTGTTTTACTGAATGCAGTAATATGCGTGGAATTAGTGAGAACTAATGAAACAGTATAATGAAAGCGACTGTTCTGCAACCATTTATTTAAATATTTGTTGACATTCATCACTAATATCACCTATTTGAATCTATTAAAAAGTTTATGAGGGGCTGACATTTTACTATGTGCATTTTATAGTATGTTCCTCTCACTGAGTGCGCTGAATGTGCTTTATCTGCGCACTGTCCGATGCAACGTAAACCATCAGCAACTGAGAACACGTCCACTACTTCATCAGCGAAATGAGACAGGATATAGGAGTTCCGAGCGTAGAAATATGGCGGGCACTATCGTGTCTTTTCCATCTGTTACTACTTTACTTAATATTTATTAATTTAGGCAAAATTGGACAATGTGTTTGATGGTGGATCGGAACTACAGTGCGACTGTGTCGTTTAGCGGTATAAGTTTTCATTTCATCTACTTCGTAACGGCTACTCACTCAGTGCATTAAAATACAAGAGGCAAGGAAGGAAGGAAAATTAGTTTTCAACGTCCCGTGGACGTCGGGGTCATTAGAGGCGGAGCACCCTCCGCCGCGCACCGTACGGTGGCTTGCGGAGTATCTGTGTAGATGTAGATGTGGATTGTTTCAAGGATATGGAAGGAAATAAACAGAGGCCTTTCAAAGGAACCATCCTAGCGTTTTCCTGGATAAATCACGGAAAACCTAAATCAGTTTGGCTGGATACAGAATTCAACCGCCGTCATCCCGAACTCGAGTCCAGTAAGCTGACCAAATACTTCAGCCAAAATATAGGAGCTTTGCTAGCTCTCGACATAAACTTGTTGTCCTGGGGAAACACTGTTGCTACAACAGCATCACACTATCTAAAGCCCATCTACTTAATGAACCGTCTTATACAGTTACAAAATGAAACGACTTTGGAAGACCTCGCCATTGCACTGATATGTAAATTGATTAGGATGCAACTGACGAAACGCGACAGAGTTGCTAAGTAAAAGGCAGGAAATATACTGGAATACATGTATTACAATCCATGAGAACAACCAGAGCAGGCGCGTGTTCATTCGAGGTGTATACCATCCAATGATGCCCCTCAGACAGACCTATATAGATTATGACTGGGATAATGTTTGGTAAAATCATAAACGGTTTGCAGGAAGAGAATATAAAATGTTTTCAAAGTATAATTGCTTCGCAAGCAGTAACAACCATGGGAAAAAATTCAATTCCCTCTTGCATGAAAGTACACTACCGGAAAAAATCGCAACACCAAAAATTAATTAATATATAGTAAATAAATTTCGGGAATACATTAGTCTGCGTAACATATCTAAGTGATTAACATTGCAAGATCGAAGGTTAAAGTAAGTACGAGATAAGCCATTGCAAATGTGAAATGCTGGTAGATTAATAACCTATGTAACCGCCAAAATGTTGAGTGCAAGCATGCAAACGTGCGTAAATTGTGTTGTACAAGTGCCGGATGTCAGCTTGTTAGATGAAGTTTCGTGCCAGTTGCACTTGGTCGGTCAATAGCGGGATAATTAATGCTGGTTTTGAATAAGGCTGGGGTTGTCGTCCGATGATGTCCCATATGTGCTGGATTGGAGACGGAACTGGTAATCGAGCAGACCAAGGCGACATGTCGACGCTCTGCGGAGCATGTTGGGTTACAGTAGTGGTTGTGGGCGAGCGTTATCCTGTTGGAAAACACAATCTGGAATGCTGCTCTTGAATGGCAGAACAACAGGTCGAATCACCAGATTGACGTACAAATTTGCAGTCAGGGTGCGTGGGATAACCACGAGAGTGTTCCCGCTGTGACACGAAATAGCACCCCAGACCCTAATTCCAGTTGCAGGTCCAGGGTGTCTACCACGCAGGCAGATTGGGGGCAGGCCTTCAAGTGTCCTCCTACTAACCAAGACACAGCCATCACTATCACCGAGGCAGAACCAGCTCACATCAGAAAACACAAGAGACCTCCACCGTGCCCTCAAATGAGCTCTCGCTTGACAACACTGAAGTCACAAATGGCGGTGGTTTGGGGTCAGTGAACTGCACGCTATAGGGTGTCTGGATCGGAACTGTCTTTGAAGTAACCGATTAGTAGCAGTGCCACCTGCTGATCAAATTGCTGCTGTAGGTGCAGTGCGATGCGGTAGAGTCCTATGCCGAACACGATGATCTTCCCTCTCGGTAAGGAGTCCGATCTTTTTGCAACCGTACATTCTCGTCACCACTGCTGCCAGCAATCGTGTACTGTCGCAACACTCCTGCCTAGTCTTCCTGCAATATATCAGGAGAAACATGCAGCTTCTCGTAGCACTATTACAGGAACCCGTTCAAATTCAGTGAGGTGTTGATGATGGCGTCTTTGTCGCCTTAAAGGCATTCTTGACTAACATCAACTCACCACTTCGAATCTCAAAGGAAACTAACGCTCACGACCAGTACAGAGGGTATTTAAAGCTAACATGATTTGAATCCTCTTAGTGACGCCATTTTTCAGATGGAGAAACACGCCTACCAACTTTAGTTTATGGGGCACAACTTCTTGATATTGCGATTTTTTTCCGTTAGTGTTGAAACGGAACTTGTAGTCCCGTTCCATATTTTTTCCAATAAATTCCGGTACAGGAGAACTAGAGCCAGAGTGTTTTGATCTGCAGAAGTGAATTCCGTGTATAACAAACAGAAGAGAATGGACCAAGTGGTGTTTATTTATTCATTTTATTTCATGTATGCCAAGTTTCCTAGTATCCTTTCCTGTATGCAACCTTGGACTGTATGAATGAGATAGCATGTGACGTAGCAGAAAGCTCTGGTCAGAGGTCGTAGCATTGCATCTGTAGAGTCGTTCTGTGGTAGGTTTGTACCAACCCCTTAAACGTGAACAAGTTTAGCAAAGATAGTGTGCAAGACAGGTCAGATTGCCCGGCAATAACTCGCAGGGGCCAATAATTTCGTGGACCACACGAATTTAAGAAACCATTTACTACAGACGGTAGCTTGCAGGAGATGTAGGACATGACAAAGCGATGGTAATCTTCCTACTTAGGTAGAGTTTTACCACCACTAGTACCGGAAGGATACGTTGCAGTGTAGGATATATTTATTTTTTATCCTTGTGACGAATGACTGTTGTACATTGTACGTATACATCTTAAAATGCAAATAGATTGTGTATAGTTGTCAAAGTAATTACAGGACTGTGAAAGTAGAAATAAAGGCAACTTTAAGCATATCACTCATAACACGTCTCCTGCAAAGCGGAGTTACTGCTGTGTCGTCGACCCATTAAATGACTGGCCACACTGGCGTTCAAAACTGTGAGACTTCTTGGAACACTGCAGTAGCATCGATGACGACATCAAATTCACGATGCAGGTTGGAAAGGATGATGCTCTGCTTTCTTGAGGTCCTCGTCTGCTAAAAACCCAATGTGTGTCTCAGGCGCAGTGTACACTGAAAACCAACACACGCGCACCAGTGTCTGCACGCTTCCAGGCATCAGAAAACAGTTCAAAATCGCTCTTTGTAAGGACCTCGTTTCACTGAGGTAGAAATTTACCTTAAGAATTGGATCGGTTAGGGAGAGTCGTTCGTGAGGAAGGATACAACAAAAAGTAAACATCATAAGTAGTTCAGAAGGCTTTTGCGAGCAGAAAAGCTCCGACAAGCGGAGGCCTAAGCTTGGGTTCTTGTCATTCTGTGGTTCAGTGACAGGGAAGATCACCCAGCTGTTGAATAGCCGTAACTTGAACTCATGATGCCTGTCGCTCCTGGCATTTGCAAAGCACTGCGTGAGCGTGGACAGTACTACACTGGGTAGACTGTGGGCCCAATAGGTGAGTGGTGGATTGAACACGAATGGTGTGTGCGACAGTCCTATCCAGAAAAAGCGCAAGCAGCTGGATATTGTTTGGAAATGGGGCATAAAGTTGCACTCAGGAACGTCTCCATATTTACGAGTGCAAATGATTCTAGGTTAGTGTGGAGTAGTGAGATTACTGAAAGTATAGAGGTCAAAATATTCAGAATGAAGAATAAAGTTTGCAGGTGCACAGAACCTGGCGATCACAAGAGTAAAGGAGACCCGGGATGGAAACACTCTCTTACATGGCGATGGATTCAGCACAGCTGTTGTCTCAACCGGTGACAGAGCTGAACATTAAGTGCTGCAACGATGTGGCAGTGAGTCAGCACTTGACAATGGCCATAGAGCACTCGGTGGAAAGCTCGAGGGTGTAAAACCATTTGTTGTGGCTACAACTCTGACAAGGTTATACTTAGGATGCAAACAAATTACATTATGTAGAATTTACATTTTTAAATTTACTTTATACTTAGAATTTGTCTGGAACTATTCTTACACAATATAGCATGTCTGGAGAGAAGCTAACTTTTCAGTTTACTTTAAAAATGGTTAGCTGTCCTATACTCCGTCTGTAGGGTGGTAGTCTGTTGTAAATACGTTGTTTGCGTTCGCATGGTCCCTGTAAACCAAACACATCAAAAAACGTTTTGCATCAGCTCAGTTCCGCGAGTTCAAAAACCTGTACACAGAATTTTTATTGCTCATGAAAACCGCAGACTGCATGTTGTACCACCATATAGCGATACCTTCAGAGGTAGTGGTCCAGATTTCTGTACACACCAGTACCTCTAATACCAAGTAGCACGTCCTCTTGCATTGATGCATGCCTGTATTCGTCGTGTCATACTATCCATGGCGATTTGGCGTGGATCCCTCAGAGTGGTTGGTCAGTCATGTCGTCCATAAACAGCCCTTTTCAATCAATCTCAGGCATGTTCGATAGGGTTCATGTCTGGAGATGGTTCAAATGGCTCTAAGCACTATGGGACTTAATATCTGAGGTCATCAGTCCCCTAGACTTAGAAATACTTAAACCCAACTAACCTAAGGACATCACACACATCCATGCCCGAAGCAGGATTCGAAACTGCAACCGCAGCAGCAGCGCGGTTCCAGACTGAAGCGCCTAGAACCACTCGGCCACAGCGGGCGGCTCATGTCTCGAGAACATGCTGGCCACTCTAGTCGAGCGATGTCGTTATCCCGAAGGAAGTAATTCACAAGATGTGCACGATGGGGGCGCGAATTGTCGTCCATAAAGGCGAATGCCTTGCTGCCGATATGGTTGCACTATTGGTCGGAGGATGGCATTCACGTATCGTACAGTCGTTATGGCACCTTCCATGATCACCAGCGGCGAATGTCGGCCACATATAATGCCAATCCAAAACAGCAAGGAACCTCCACCATGCTGCACTTATAAGGTGTCAGGCAAATCCAACACCTTCCATGAAAACCCTGTCATGATAAGCAAATCCAGTAGTATGTCACATAGCTCCGAATAAATCGTGACATTAAATTAACCAAAGTAATACGAATAACGAGTGAGCAAATGGAATACCACAGAATGCCTAAATGTATGTCATACCTTCCCACCGTTAAACAGACGCAGTTCCGAGGGGAGAAACGAGAACAGAAGCCGAGAGCAGAACCGTGTTAAGCTAGAAGTCCCTACGATAAGGGACGGACACCCACGTCTCCAGCTAACCGCCAGGACCACCCCCCAGCCCATGTTAAAAGCTAGAGCCCTCTAGAAGAACAGTATAGATCTTACGATAACACTAAAAGGGCCACACCAGCCGCAAGTTTTAGCGTGAGACTTTTTCGCGTCTCTGTTACGTTGCAAACTTTAAAAACATTGCCCCACCATGAAAAGTATAACATTTCTCGTTGGATGGACAGAATTTTTGTAGGCGGAGCTTAAGGTTAACATTGAGACCCTGATTGGTCAGATGAAAAAACAGCCAGATAGTTTTTTTTAAACCAAATTCGGTAAATTGTAGTAAGGAGAAGTTAGGAGAGAGTTGCTTCCGAGTCGGCGAGGTGCGTGGAGCTGTGCCGACCGACGCCCCCTGACACTGCCTAACCAACGACTAGGTAATGAACGCACGCGATGCCGCATAACAGCGCATAAAGCTTCACTCAGAACTGCAGAAGTCTCATCTGTTACACCCCCGTTTTGCGTAATACTAGTGTCGATCGTCAATTAAAGCTCATGGTATTTACATTTGTTACGTAAGTTAATTTCTGAAACGCTATGATTTTTCTGTTACATAATTATTGAGAAGCCACATCAGCCACTGTAATTTACGACAAGTTAGATAAGTAATTAAAGATAATTGAGGGTCACTGTAGACCATTTTGATAGTTTTCTCTTTTGTGAAACTTAATTAAAACCTAGATTATAGATGTGATATGACATAGGTCATCCTTCGATCCATTGTAGAACTTGGAAACCCATTCAGGGAATATTCATTCACATTTTTGTTGAACGCAGTTGGTTTTTATCATCCTATATGAAAAAATTTCCTTCTATCAATAGTGCAAATTTATAAACAATGTTTTGTGAGTAGAATAAAATTTCCAATTGTAAACTTAACTGCTTTTTCGACGTTATTTTACCAGCTAACTGAAAATAGGAAAACCTTGAACCTCTTCCACTAAATTTAGTTAGTATTAAGATTCTTTTACAGGGAGTGTAGTGGAGCTGACGCTGAAATCATTAAGTATTTGGTTATATCATCGCTAGTCTCACTGAACTCTACATGTCATGTGTGGTCTGGCGTCTCCTTACCAGCAACAGGTCCCAGGTTCAAACTAGTCAATTCCCCCAAAAAAACACGCTCAGAGCGTCGTTGCGCGAAAGTGGTAGGGAGACACGACATAGAACAACAGACACCACGCAGAATGTTAGACACTCACTGGACAGTGTGTCTAAGGCGTTCAGCCTGACTGGGTTGCCTCCTAACACATCTCTGACGATTGTCACACTCATCGGTGAAGAGAACGTGATGCCAATCATAAGCGGTGTGGTGTCACTGCCAGACACCACACTTTCTAGGTGGTAGCCTTTAAATCGGCCGCGGTCCGTTAGTATATGTCGGACCCGCGTGTCGCCACTATCAGTGATTGCAGACCGAGCGCCGCCACACGGCAGGTCTAGTCTAGAGAGACTCCCTAGCACTCGCCCAGTTGTACAGCCGACTTTGCTAGCAATGGTTCACTGGCTACATACTCTCTCATTTGCAGAGACGACAGTTTAGCATAGCCTTCAGCTACGTCATTTGCTACGACCTAGCAAGGCGCCATATTCAGTTAATATGAATGAATTCTGAACAGACAATATTGTGAATCATGTACCGTCAAGAGCGACTTTCATCATTAATGGATTAAAGTTACGTATCAAACTATTTACGTCCGATTTCTGAATTCTAATTCCTTGTCATGTTCCAGACCTCACGTCAGTATAGTTCTTCCCTCCTCACGCCAGCTTGCGTGAGCTAAAACGCGTGCATTTCGGCCTCCCCTAATAAAACGGTGTTGGCTCTTCAGCCAACACAACAAGCGGTCCATTCGGCATGTTGTTGGGCTCATCTGTACCATGCTGCATGGTGTCGTGGTTGCAAAGATGGACCTCACCATAGATGTCAGGAGTGAGGTTGTGCATCATGCAGCGTGTTGCGCATAGTTTGAGTCATAACACGACGTCCTGTGGCTGCACGAAAAGCCTTATTCAACATGATGGCGTTGCCGTCAGTGTTCCTCCGAGCCGTAATCCGTAGGCATGTCAGTGAGGCATGTCATCGTCACTTCCTGTCTCTCTGTATCTTCTCCATGTCCAAACAACATCACTTTGTTTCACTCCTAGATGCTTGGACACTTCCCTTGTTGAGAGCCATTCCTGGCAAAAAGTAACAATGTGGATGTGATTTAACCACGGTATTGACCATCTAGGCATGGTTGAAATACAGACAACACGAGCCGTGTACCTACTTCGTGATGGAATGACTGGAGCTGATCGGCTGTCGGACTGCCTCCATCTAATAGGCGCTGCTCATGTATGGTTGTTTACATCTTTGGGTGGGTTTAGTGACGGCTCTGAACAGTCAGAGAGACTATGACTGTGATATAATATTCACAGTCAACGTCTATCTTCAGGAGTTCTGGGAACTCAGGTGATGCAAAACTTTTTTGATGTGTGTGTTATTATTAGTCTTTTACTACTGGTATTGTAATTGTCTCTAGACTTGGAATTGTATTATTGACAATATTTGTTTAATGGAGCTGTGCCCTCTACTATGTATAAGAAAAATTATTCATATGTCATGCATAAACATTATTGAACATAATAACACACAGTATGTTTGTTTTGTGACATAGGAGTATGGAGGGTGCAGGGGCGCTCGATGTGTCGCTACTCACGATTGGCTGCTGGTTGAGCTGCAGCTTCTCGAGGTCGCCCTGGTCGAAGAACTCGTCGGCCACCATCTTGGCGACCTTGTGCTGCACCTCCCACGGCTTGGCGATGGCGCTGACGTCGCACGCCGTCATCATCATGCCGCACAGCACTGCGCATGCGTCGTTTGGGCCAATCAGTTTACTTGCCAGCTTGGTTAAAGAACAACACATGCTTAGCTTTAAGGTCAGTGGTTAGCAAAGGGTGAACCTTATATACGATGCTGCTTTGGGAATCAAGTGAGCAAGCCCACGGTACACAAGTGCCTTACTTACTGCAGACTATTAAATAATGGTTCACGGTGGTGAAGATAAACCACAGAGGGCAATACACAAGCTACTCCTCTTAAACTCTGCATACGACTTTACGATTTCATCAGCTTAAACTAAGGTAATGGCTTTGCTAGGAAGGGAACCAGTGACAAAAAAATATGGATCGATTATAAATCATTGGATCAAGTTTTCTTTACCAATATTTTGGCCATAACAAACTGCGAAGGAAACGAGGATATTCAAAATAAAAAGCCACCTATCAGAATATATGAGGTCATGTCCTGACTGACCGACTGATCTTTGTCCATCTGACAACCAGTTAGGACAGAAATTTGAGATTAATCTCGTATTGTAGGCGTCGTTTAAGAACAGAATTTCCGAAGTTCTACCTCTAATGGGATGCAATAGGAGGTGAAAAGTTAAAAAAAAAGTCACTATTAGGGCAGTTTTGATGGTAGATGCACAAGAATAGGTATTCGGATTGTCTGTTAGAAATAATGATATATGTGTTTCAGCATTTTTGGAAATTTAATCCCTATGGGGGTGAAATAGTGGGCGTAAGTTATTTCTCAAAAAATAAATCATTATTAAAGAACTACCAAAGCAGTTTTAAAGCTACATCTATGAAACCTAGTATCTGATTTCTTGGTTATAAGTAAGAAAAATATGTGTTTCAGTGTATTCGGAAATTCAACCTGTAAAGAAATACATATTTCATTATGAAAGTATTTTTAAAGCTAAATCTATGAAAATTCGAATTCGTCTTCTCAGATAAAAATAAAAAATACGTGCTTCCCTGTTTTTGGAAATCGAAACCTGTGGGGGTGAAACAGGGGATGAAAGTTTTTATAGAAATATTTCAAATGCAAGCGTTTTTGAAGCTGAAACTATGATATTTTTGTGTTTGCCTCTTCTATTAGAAGTAAAAAATATACATATCACTGTTTTTGGAAATTAAACCTCTAAGTAGCTGAAACGTTTTAATGAAAACATTTCATTATGAAGTCATTTTTAAAGTTAAAGCTGCGAAAATTGGTTCTTTGGCTTCTCAGTTGCAAATTAGAAAATACGTGTTTTGCTGTTTTTGCAAATTCATATCTTAAAGAACTGAAATAGGACCAGAATAATTCACTGACTCGTAATCGCACCGCCCAAGACTAATCATCGTCCAGCCCTAACAGCTAAGGATAGAAACTTGAAAGTTGGAGAGGGTGTGGCTCTTATTCTGTAGGCATCTTTTAAAAAAGGATTACTCGAGTTCCTACTCGTAAACGGGTGAATTAGGGGATGAAAAGCTTTTTGAAAGTATGTCACTATTAAGGCAATTTTGGTGCTAGAACTACGAAAATTGGCATTTGATTTCTCAGTCAGAAATAAAAAAATATATGTTTCAGTATTTTTGGAAATGCAGTCGTTAAGGGGGTTAAATTGTGGGTGAAATCTTTCTTGAAAATGAATCATTGTTAAAGAACTACTGCAGCATTTTTAAAGCTACATCTATGAAAACTGGTATTGATTTTCGGTGAGAAATAAAAAATACGTGTTTAAGTGTTATTTGGAAATTCAGTCTTAATGGAGTGAAGTGAGAAACGATAAGTTTTATGAAATTATTTCATTACCAAATCATTACTAAATTTATGAACATTTGTACTTAACTTCTGTTTCAGAAATAATGAAATACTTATTTCACTGTTTTTGAAGATTCAGTCCCTAAGGGGGTAAAATAGGGGATGAGAATTTTTAAGAAAATTGTCTGTTGTGTTCAAAATTTTTCATAACTATATCTATGAAAATTGGTATATCACTTCTCGGTTAGATATAAAGAAATACGTGTTAGCGGAAAAGCCCATGATTCTATGGCCTTAATTAACATGAAAAGTTTAGAAAGTGTTGCAGTTTTTGAACGACATAAAAATTCAATTAAAGGCAAACAAAAAAGATACGTGCAAACCATACAGTCATTCGAGTGAAGCAGCGGGCAGTAAACCAGTCCATACATATTACTAATTTAAAGTTCCACACAATTTTTTTTTCCTTTATTGTATTTCAATTCCCTATCGGGGCGGGCTGGCAGCAGCATATGCGCTGCTCTTCAGCCGAAAGACATAGAACAAACAATAGAAGACATTTAAAAATACACAAAGGAGAAAACAGGGTGAACATAGATATAAAAAAGGGGGAACATCATGGAAGGCAATAGACAAAAAAAGGGGCGACTCAAAATGGAGATAAAAGCCGTAAAAAAGTAGTGCACACAAAAAACCACACACTGGGACAATTAAAAGAACACAAGACACAGTATGACCGAAGCATGAAAGTATTGACGGATCGTATAGCACATAAGAAACACTGACAGTGACACTAAGTACAAGGCCAGCACACAATTAAAATCAAACCTCTTGACACACAGGAGAAACAGCACTAAACACAATACTGACGTGACACACTGACAATTATCAAAACGGAGGATCTGCCAGGTGCAAGGAGATGAGGGAGACCAGAAGAAGGGAGGGAGGGAGGGGAAGAGAGGGGAGGATGGGCGGGGGGCGCGCCGAAGAGGGCCAGGTAGGGAGAGTTGTGGGAAGGAAAGAGGCAAGGATGGGGTGCAGGGTCTCAGGGGTGAAGGAGGAAAATCCGCTCTGGTAGAAGGAAGGGAGAGGAAAAAGGGGGCCCTGGGGAGGGGGGGGGGGAACAAGGCCAGGTTATAGTTGGAAGGAAGGGTAGATGTCACGGAGAAATTCATCATTCGGGAGGGGGAGGTGCTGGAAATTGCCCTGATGAAGGAGATGGAGGGTGTGGAGGTGGAGAGAGAGAGGGATACAGCGATAGAGGCGCGGCAATGGGCGGGGGGTGGAGAGGAAGGAGGAAACCAGAGGGTAGGGGGGGATCAAGCCTGCAGACTATGTAAAGGATGCGAAGATGTTGGAGGAACAGGAGGAGGTGGGGCCTTGGAGGGCCTTGTAAAAGCGGGTGGATGCAGAGATCCAGGCAACGCTGGCATAACAGAGGATTGGACGGATGAGGGATTTGTAGTTCTGCACTAAATTTTTCTGTCTGTATGTTTGGGCTAATCTCAGGAATCATTGCTGGGATTATGACATAGTTTCCCTTATAGATAGAATGATTCACAAGGAAGATTTGTGAATATAATTTGTAGATGTACAAATGACTGATGTGTATTACATGTATTGTTGTCTGTTCCATATTTAACAGGACTTTGTAGTGACATCTCGTAGCAATGATGGAAGCTACAAACTGGCCAGCTACAGAAGAGGTGGTATCTGGCGGGGAAAGCACTGAACTAAACAGCTGCCACAACTCCAGAAAACAGCAAAGTCTGACCAGAATCTATATATACACACCCACACGTGTTATAAACTAAGGTCCCTGACTGCGTTTTCCTGTCGTTGTATGAAGGCTAATCTCAAGAACTACTGTAGGAATTTTGATACGGTCTTCACTAAGAGACAGACTGACTCACCATGAAGGTTTGTATGTATAATTTACTACTGCTACTCCTGACAAGTCGTCTGACTGTGGATATTTCGTGCCACCCCCATGAAGCCAGGGCTGGTCGTTAATGTCGAAAACTGAGGGAAGAGACTCAAATGAAATCCCCAGGAAACCCTTACACAGGAAACCTCTGGGGCGAAGATCAGTTGGCACACTGAGGACAAGGTGGTGTAACCAAACAGCTTAATCTTGCCCTAAGCCAAGATGAGTGGTAGAAGAGGAATCAGAATGCAAAGGTAACTGGATTCGCTGGCAGCACTTTTCACAGTTTGCACTTTCTTTTTACGTGCGGTCAATAAAAATGTTACAGTGGTTGGGTATCCATCAAAGAACAGCCTGAACAACGTGGCATAATATGAATAAACAAGCAGTCTTGGATGGAGTGTTAAAATTTTTTATTATTCCCCAATGACGCGTTTCACCTTTATGTAGGCATCTTCAGACTGGTTGATATTTGGTAGCGATGGGTGCATAAAATATCTCAGCAGATAGAAGTCGCTGCCAAAGCTTTAAAAACACTGCACACAGTTCAGTGCAAACTAAATCAAACTACTGGCACAGAAAGGTGGGAAGCGACAGTGGCTCAACACGCACTGGCAGCTGTGTGCCATGGAGCACACAGTGCAACTTGCACTTCCAGCCATGGTGGAAAAAATATTATAAATAAATAACAAAAAAATTATTTGCATGAGTAGGAATAAGATGGTAATCTCCTTAATAACGTTAACATTAATAGTGTATACATATCCTATAAACTGACTAGTTGCACATCATTTCGATAAAAGAATCGTTCAAATGATCTGTGACTAACTAACTAATTAACTCTGTAGAAACTATTTCCAGGCGTGAAAGAAACAGAAAATCACAGAAAAATCCTAGCACCGACTATGGTTTGAACCTGAGGCTTTTGGATTTGTATTCTAAGACTTAACGAGCAATCTTCGAATATATCCGTTGCTCTCTAACTCGCAACGGATTGTTGACGTATTTTAGAAGTCAATAAATGTATTGTGAGGCTATGGTTGATATACCCTTTGCTTAACAGATGTACATGTGTGAATGACACACATATTCTAATTACTTTTTTGTGAAACGAATACTTATAGACCCTACATGTATACCATATAACCAACACTAAAGTGATTGGCGGAGAGTGCTTTGCACCATCATAAGTGAGTAGATAGATTTATTGTGTGTTTGGTACAATTTTTTTCAAGTGATTTTAAACTGTCTTTGCAATGAGCTAGATACTTGTAGTTTCAAACGTAGATCAGAAATTGGTGACAATGCAATATTAATTCACGTACTAGCGACCTATCTGTGGCCTCCTTCAAAGATGAAGCACACTTTCCCAGAATTCTCCCAATATACCTAAGTCGACCATTCGCCTTTCCTACCGGAGTCCTCACGTGTTCGTTCCATTTCATATCGCTCTGCAACGTTACGACTAGATATTTAAACAACATGACTGTGTCAAGCAGGACACTAATAATGTTGTACCCAAATATTACGGGTTTGTTTTTCCTACTCATCCTCATTAATTTCATTTATCTACATT